>NC_134086.1:33657530-33985342 GCF_000715075.1 Nicotiana tabacum
CGTAGCACTTCCACCAGCTACACTCCACAAATCTCCTAGCGAGCCTATGCTCCAGGCCCAGGACAACCAATACTACCCCTCGGAGCCCACTTTCAAAGCTCCAGAAACCCATTCCTATACTCCTCGCTTTGACCTCCCGATAGAAGCTGATAAACCAGTCAAAAATACCGAACAAGAGGAGATGTTCAGGAAAGTTATTGCTTAGAACAATCATTCAGAGACATGCAGGGGTTGGGAGGGCAAGTCAGCGTGGCCTACAAGGACCTATGTCAGTTCCCGAATGTGCAATTACCGGCAGGTTTCAAGATGCCCAAGTTCGATCTATGCAATGGGCAGCTCACTTAAGAGGTTTTTGCAGCTAGATGAGGGGAGCTGGAGGAAAAGATGAATTGTTAATGGCTTACTTCAGTCAGAGTTTGAGTGGATCAGTATTGGAATGGTATACCCGCCAAGACCATGGGAGATGGTACACATGGGATAATCTGGCACAAGCATTTGCTTGTCACTTCCAATACAATCTTGAGATCATTCCAGATCGACTGTCCTTGACTAAACTTGAGAAGAAGCACAGTGAAAGCTTCAGAGAATATGGTTTCCGATGGAGGGAGCAAGCAGCAAGAGTAGATCTCCCAATGAAGGAAAGTGAGATGGTAGATTACTTCCTACAGGCTTTGGAACCTACTTACTATGGACATTTGGTCTCAGCTGTGGGAAAGTCATTCAACGAAGTAGTAAAGATGGGGGGTATAGTAGAAGAAGGCCTCAAGTCGAATAAAATCATGAGCTATTCGTCTATCAAAGCGACTACTCAGGCTATTCAGGGCGGCATAGGAGGGATTGGGAAGAAGAAAAGAGAGGAAGTAGCAATGGTTGATTCAGGAACTTGGTCTGGATCTAGAGGTTCACCTTACCACTACAATCAACCTCGACCCCACCAACAAACTTATCACCACAATCCACCCCAACACTATTATCCCCCACCAAAACCTCATTTTTCCGTCCACCATGCACAAGTATACAACCAACCTCCTGCCCACGCTCAATGGCGTGCTCCTGTCCTACCAAATACTTATCCATATCCACGAGCCTACCAAAACACTCCCGGACCAAGTTTCATGCCTAGTCAAGCACTCAAGGGTGAAAGGTTGCAGAAAAGGAAAACCTTTACTCCGTTGGGAGAATCATACACCAGTCTGTTCCCCAGGATAAAACAGCTAGATATGCTAAGGCCGATACAGTCCAAACTGCCAAATCCTCCTCCAAAGAATCTTGACTATACTGTCAGCTGTGAGTATTGTTCTGGTACTCCGGGTCATGATACAGAAAAGTGCTGGCACTTGAAAAATGCGATACAGGAGCTTATTGATACGAATAGAATTGAAGTTCAAGCTCCCAAGGCGCCCACTATTAACAAGAATCCAATGCCAGCCCACCAAGAGGCAAATATGATCGAAATAGTGCATGCGGAGGGAAAGCCCAAGAAGCCATCACAGACCGTCATGATGATTCGGTCTAGTGGAGTCAAGACAGATGAACAATCAGTAGATGAGAAGTTGGTGCTCAAGCAGAGCAAAAAGAGTGTTGAGCCCTCTGTGGCAGTTGAGAAGGGGTCTTTAAGCAAAGTTGCAACGAAACAGGAAGGGGTGAAGGTGATTGTACCGGGAGCGGCCAACAAACCCATCATAATCGTGGAAGGAGCCCAAGCAGATCGGGTTATTATCAATCCAGTAACACAGTTACCAATAATCAACAGCAAGGCTATTCCATGGAATTACGAACGGGTAACGGTGATGTACAAAGGGAAGGAAGTCAAAGAAGAAATCTGTGAAGTACAGTGTTTGACTCGCTCAGGAAGGTGTTTTACTCCCGAGGAGTTAAGAAGAGCTAAAAATAATCCAGCACTAATAAATAAAGCCGTAACTGAAGAAGAAGCAGAAGAATTCTTGAGGAAGATGAAGCTACAGGACTACTCTATCGTGAAACAATAAAGAAAGACGCCCTCTCAAATTTCCCTATTATCATTATTGATTCATTCGGACGAGCACTGTCAAGCTTTAATGAAGATCTTGAATGAGGCGCACGTTCCCGATAAGATCTCCGTGAACCACTTGGAAAAAATAGCCAACAAAATCTTCGAAGTAAACAGAGTCACATTTTCCGATGATGAATTGCCTATAGAAGGTACTGAGCACAACAGAGCTCTTTACCTCACATTAAAATATGAGAACTCTGTGGTGACCCGGGTATTGGTTGACAACGGGTCAAGCGCAAACATTTGTCCTCTCTCCACTCTAAGCAAGTTGAAAATAGAAGATAAGAGGATCCATAAGAACAGTATTTGTGTGCGGGGATTTGACAGCAGAGGTAAAGAGTCAGTTGGGGACATAGTGCTAGAATTAACGATAGGGCCAATTGAGTTTACGATGGAGTTTCAGGTGCTGGATATAGTTGTTTCCTATAATTTACTGTTGGGTCGACCATGGATCCACGCCGCTAAAGCAATAGTTGTGCATGGGGAAGACAGTTTACGTGCTCGCAGCAATGCCATTGTACCAGTCATTAAAGTGGAAAATGACCAGGGACCATGGGTCTACCAGGTTTCTAACACGATGTTGGTAGAGAAAGTTCCGGTATTCCAAATCCAAAGATAACCGCCGCATCAGTCATGGTAGCCTATGAGATGTTGAAGAATGGTTTTGTACTCGGTAAAGGTTTGGGCTCGTCTTTGCAAGGCATTATACAGTCGGTGTCTCTTCCCGAAAACTTGGGAACATTTGGTTTGGGATTCAAGCCCACTACCGCAGACATAAGAAAGGCCAGAAAGCTAAAATAGAAGGCATGGGTCCTTCCAAAGCCAGTCCCACGTCTTTCCAAATCATTTGTCAAGTCTGGTACCAGAAGTCGCCCAGTAACAACAATTCCCAGTTTTATGATTAATCCTAACGAGGAGTTAATTGAAAGATTTGAAAAGTTGTTTGACGGTGTGAACATGGTGGAAAGTGGTGAAGGTCCTAGCAACGCAGAAATTCAATTCGTTGGGCCAGAAACAAAGCTTAATAATTGGAAAGTCACTCATCTCCCCATTCGAAAGGAGTCTTGGTAGTTTATTTTGATTTTCCTTCAGTTTGTCTGGATCATTCCAGGGTTGTAATCCAGATTTTCATCTTTTAGTCTGTTTGAAGTGTGCAAACCTTGTTACCTTTCATCATTCAATGAAATGCAGTTTCCCCTTTCTTTATCATTCCTGATAGTTTTTCTTTTGTTTTTCTTTTCTTTTCTGTACAGTTCTTTTTACGCTGGTTCTAGTGACATGGCGTGCATAAGGAATCCTCAGCCCAGTCTTAAAAATCAATTTGATTCCGAAATAATAGTTCAAGAAGTAGATTGTGATTACGAATCAGAATACGATGAGGATGAGGCCTTCGAAGAGATTAGTAAGGAGTTAATTCACTCCGAAGAAAAACCCAAACCCAACCTGAATGATACAGAAGCCATCAATTTAGGAGACACAGATAATATCCGAGAGACTAAAATAAGTGTCCACCTCGAGCCAAAGATCCGGGAAGAGTTAATCAAAGCACTCATTGAATTAAAAGATGTTTTTGCATGGTTGTATGCCAACATGCCGGGTTTGAGCACTGATTTAGTCGTCCACAAATTGCCCACCGATCCAGTGCTTCCTCCCGTCAAGCAAAAGTTGAGGAAATTCAAAACTGATATGAGTGTGAAGATTAAAGAAGAAATCACCAAGCAGTTGGATGCAAAGGTTATTCGGGTCACTCGATATCCTGTTTGGTTGGCTAATGTCGTACCTGTGCCAAAGAAGGACGGCAAGATCAGAGTATGCGTCGATTACCGCAATCTCAACAAAGTAAGTCCGAAGGATAACTTCCCACTACCCAATATCCACATTTTGATCGATAATTGTACCAAGCATGAGATAGGATCTTTTGTGGATTGCTATGTCGGGTATCATTAGATTCTAATGGATGAAGAAGATGCAGAAAAGACGGCATTCATCATGCCGTGGGGAACTTATTGCTACCGGGTAATGCCATTTGGTTTGAAGAATGCCGGGGCAACTTACATGAGAGCAATGACTACGGTGTTTCATGATATGATACATAAGGAGATTGAGGTATACGTGGATGATGTGATCATAAAGTCAAAGCGTCAAGCCGACCACGTTGGGTATTTGAGGAAATTCTTCCTGAGACTTCGCAAGTACAACCTCAAGCTTAACCCTGCCATGTGCGCATTTGGTGTTCCATCTGGAAAGCTGTTGGGATTCATAGTCAGCCGGCGAGGCATCGAGTTGGACCCATCAAAGATCAGAGCCATCCAAGAATTGCCACCTCCGAGGAACAAGACTAAAGTGATGAGTCTATTAGGGAGGTTGAACTACATCAGCAGGTTTATTGCTCAGCTCACGACAACTTGTGAGCCTATTTTCAAATTGTTGAAGAAGGATGTTGCGGTCAAGTGGACTGATGAGTGTCAAGAAGCATTTGATGAGATAAAAGGATACTTGTCAAACCCACCCGTGCTGGTTCCGCCAGAACTAGGAAGAACTTTGATTCTTTACTTGACAGTCTTAGAAAATTCATTTGGCTGTGTACTAGGGCAGCATGACATCACCGGCAGAAAGGAACAGGCCATCTACTATCTTAGCAAGAAGTTCACGGCTTATGAGGTTAAGTACACTCATCTGGAAAGGACATGTTGCGCCCTAACTTGGGTGTCTCAGAAATTGAAACATTATTTGTCATCATACACTACTTACCTCATTTCGCGCTTGGATCCGTTGAAGTATATCTTTCAAAAGCCTATGCCGACAGGGAGACTTGCGAAGTGGCAGATATTGCTCACAGAGTTTGACATCATCTATGTGACTCGGACTGCGATGAAAGCCCAAGCATTGGCTAATCATTTAGCCGAAAACCCGGTCGATGAAGATTACGAGCCATTGAGAACTTATTTTCCCGATGAAAAAGTGATGCATATCGATGAACTGGAGCAAATTGAAAAACCAGGCTGGAAACTTTTCTTTGATGGGGCTGCCAACATGAAGGGAGTCGGGATAGGAGCTGTGCTTATTTCTGAAATAGGGCATCACTATCCTGTTACGGCTCAACTTCGATTTTATTGCACCAACAATATGCCTTAGTATGAAGCCTATATTTTGGGCCTAAGGCTAGCTGCAGCCATGGATGTCTAGGAAGTCTTGGTCTTGGGAGACTCGGATCTTCTGGTACATCAAATTCAAGGAGAATGGGAAACGCGAGATTTGAAGCTCATACCGTACCGATAATGGTTGCATGATCTTTGTCAACGGTTTCAATCAGTGGAGTTCAGGCATATTCCAAGGGTCCATAATGAGGTCGTCGATGCTTTGGCTACCCTGGCATCAATGTTGCACCATCCGGACAAAGCTTATGTCGATCCTCTGCATATTCAAGTCCGACATCAGCATGCTTACTGTAACATGATTGAATAAGAACTTGATGGCGAACCGTGGTTCCACGATATCAAGGAGTACATCAGAATGGGGATATATCCAGTGCAAGCCACGGGGGATCAAAAGAGAAAAATTCGACGGTTGGCAAATGGATTCTTCTTAAGTGGAGGAGTTTTGTATAAGAGAACAGCAGACCTTGGATTATTAAGATGCATAGATGCTAGACAAGCTACGGCTGTCATGTCCGAAGTACATTCGGGAGTCTGCGGACCACATATGAGAGGATATGTGTTGGCAAAGAAAATTCTCCGAGCAGGCTATTATTGGCTTACCATGGAGCGAGATTGTATCAATTTTGTGTGCAAATGTCATCAGTGCCAGATACACGGAGATTTGATTCATTCTCCACCATCGGAATTGCACACAATGTCTAACCATGGCCCTTCGTTGCTTGGGGCATGGATGTCATTGGACCAATTGAGCCAGCAGCATCTAACGGGCACAGGTTCATTCTGGTAGCCATTGATTATTTCACCAAGTGGGTTGAGGCCAAAACTTTCAAATCGGTGACCAAGAAAGCAATGGTCGATTTTGTTCACTCAAATATCATCTATCGATTCGGAATCCCAAAGGTGATCATCACAGATAATGGTGCTAATCTTAACAGTAACTTGATGGAAGAGGTATGTCAACAGTTTAAGATTACACATCGCAATTCTACCCCATATCATCCCAAGGCGAATAGAGCAGTCGAGGCATCCAACAAAAACATAAAGGAGATACTTCGGAAAATGGTAGAAGGTTCGAGGCAATGGCACGAAAAATTACCATTTGCGTTGTTGGGATATCGCACTATTGTCCGTACTTCGGTAGGTGCAACTCCTTATTTGTTGGTATATGGCACTGAAGCAGTAATACCTGCAGAAGTTGAAATCCCTTCCCTTCGGATTGTCGTTGAGGCTAAGATTGATGATGATGAGTGGGTCAAAACCCGTTTGGAGCAGTTGAACTTGATTGATGAAAAAAGATTGGCAGAAGTATGTCATGGTCAGTTATATCAAAAGAGAATGGCAAGAGCATACAACAAAAGGGTGCATCCCCAAAAGTTTGAATTTGGTCAGCAAGTGCTGAAACGTATCCTTCCAAATCAGGTTGAAGCAAAAGGCAAGTTCGCCCCGAATTGGCAAGGGCCATTTATTGTAACCAGAGTATTGTCCAATGGTGCTCTATGTTTAACAGATATCGAAGGAAAGTGCATAGACATGGCCATCAATTCTGATGCAGTCAAGAGATATTATGTATGATTTCTTTGTTATAATTGTTGATTGTTTGTATTTGGCATTGTTTCGAAGATTGAAATGACGAAGGCAATTCGTTCTGCTATCTAAACACTTTACCCTTTGTTCCCCCTTTTGAGCCGCAGTTGTTTCTTTCATACCCCTCTTTTGGAATCAATAACAAAAAGAAAAGGAAAAGAAAGAAAACGAGAAAAGAGAAAAGAAAAGAAGTGAAAAGAGAAAGTATAACAACAAGGAAATTCAGGTGTGAACTACGTTTGACCTGATTCCTGTTAAGGATACGTAGGCAGCCTCACGGCTCGGTCATAGTAAAAGAAAATATCAAAAGATCCCCAAGCAAGAAACTGGGGCAGAAGTTGTACTTGTAATAAGAAATGTGATTCCAAGAGTTGTAATTTTAAACCCATGTCAAATTGTTTTGAGCCTTTGATA
The DNA here is from genome assembly GCF_000715075.1 of Nicotiana tabacum. NCBI lineage: Eukaryota > Viridiplantae > Streptophyta > Magnoliopsida > Solanales > Solanaceae > Nicotiana > Nicotiana tabacum. The sequence goes on from NC_134086.1 coordinate 33,664,719, forward strand.
CCCTTTCTTTCTAATCCCATCCAAAAGCCCACATTATGGTCCAAAGAAAGACCTTCCGATCAATCTTCGAGAGATGCCAAGTTGAGCAAATAGAGGTGATTCATATCAGGATAACACTCTGGTCCAAGCAGGAAAAGTAATGAAATGAGAAAACCTTATTGGTGAAAACCCTCATGGGCACCATGAGGCGACGAAAGCTGAGAGAAAGTAAAAATGAGAGAGTCTTATCGGTGAAAACCTTCACGGGCACCATGAGGCGACGAAAGCTGAGGAAAAGTAAAAATGAGAGAGTCTTATCGGTGAAAGCCTTCGTGGGCACCATAAGGAGACAAGGAATTGAGGAATAAACAAATGAGAGAGGTTTGTCAGTGAAAACCCTTCAGGGCACTGCAAGTCGAACAAGGTCCGTAAGTTGGCAGAAAGTAAAATTGGGTTGTGGAAATCTTGGAGAACAAAGTAAAACAATTGGAAAGGAGATTGGTTAAATAGACTGGGCTGATTAATCCAAAATGCATACCATGATCATTGGTGCCAGTGACTCCACTCAGATAAGTTCCTTTTTCCTATCTCCAACAGTCATCCAAATTTGGATTTTCTTCTTTATTCTTAATTCTCAAAATCATCACATTTCATTGTTGTTAATTTTTACTCCTCTAAAGCTCTTCCAAGGTTAGCCTTGTTCCAACAAATAAGAAGGAATGTCAAAGTGTACTACCAGATTCAAAATTGCACAAAGCAAAATACGGCTAGGACATGCTGGAGATAGTATGATGAAAAGTGGGACCTAGGGTGTAAGCAAAGGTTAAATCGGTGGAATGGTTCAGTAATGTCATGAGAGATGTATGGTTACGAATAAAAGAGTCAGAAGTAAAAAATAATAGTTGGGGATCCTGCAGTTAAGGATCAGTCATGAGGACAAAACAGTCCTTTCGACCAGTTCAAGGCAGTCTGTTGAAGCAAATCATGGCAAAGAGAAAACCATCCCCAGCAAGAATGCCACAATTAACCACCACGTTTTAAACTGACAAGATTTTTTTTTATTTGAAACAGGGGAAAAGACGGCATTTATTTCAGGAAGCACCCTGTAAGGAAAGCAAGTAGCATGCAGGATCGTATAAATTCTTAGGACTCTCCTGGAAAATGGGACCTAGTTTAAAAATTGAAACAATCATAATTAGCAAAATCTAGCATAAATGTACCCCAAGGAGTATAAGTTGATTTCAAAGTTTGCATGTTTGAGATAGGATTCAATTAGGAGTTTTCAGGACCCTCCTGAATAATGGGACCTAGCTTTAAGATTTCCATTAACAAGGTTTAGCATAAGTTTTGTTGTAGGGTAACATAATTTAGCCGTAAAATTATCACTCTTAAGATAAGACTTGATTGTCAGGACCCTCCTGGATAATAGGACGTAGTTTAAAACTGGCTTGCATAACAAGATTTAGCAGAAGTAACACCTTTAGAAGATATAACTTAGATTTAAAATTGTCGCTTAGTTAAGAGTTGTCAGGACCCTCCTGGATAATGGGGAGTTGTTTAAGACCCTCTTAGATAACAAGTGTGAGCACGTGATTTTTGCCTTACGAAAAAAAACTACTCCAAAATAAATCAAAAAATAAATTAAATTTCTTTTACTGTGCAATTCTTGAATTTGCGTGATGTTTGTTAAATATTTGTCTTATATCCGTAAATGTTTACTTTGTCATAACAAAATGAAAATAAAAATAAAAATATATGTTGCATGCATATCTAGGATTTGATTATGCATTTAATAATTGATTCAAAAAATAAAATCACAAAAATATGTGTCTGTTTTAATATTTCAATGTGTGATTAATGTGTTGTCTATGTATTAATAGGTAATTTATCTTTGTAAGGGTAATTTTATTTTTATAATTTTTTTTTTATGAATTTAATAATTAGGAATTTAATTAGAAATTATAAGAATGGGAAATGATAAAAACGGACCTGGGCCAAAGATTTTTTAAACAAAAATCAGGCCCAAATACTCAAAGGACCCGGTCCATGTCAACCAGTCCCATACAGGACTCAAACGACGTCGCTTCTGGATTTTTAATCTGGGCCGTTGATTCATTGCAATCAAACGGTCCAGTTCAGCTCCTGCATAAATGAAACGACGACGTTTAGGGCAACTAGATCTGAACCGTTCATCCATCTTGATCCCACGGTCTTAAAAACTCACCCAAACCAGATCCGTTTCAACCCCGGGTTGACCCCTTTCCCCAACTTAAATCAAACGATGTCGTTTGGATAAGTGGATTGATCTCATCCGTGCATCTTAATTGATCCAACGGATGAGATCAATCCACCCCACCCCTATATAAGGATCAAACCCCTACCCCGGCCCCTAACTTAACACCCCCCCTCCTCTCACTGTTCATCATCGTTCCCAAACCAAACCCCTAACCCTAGCCGCCCTAGAATCCCACCGCCTGAAACCCGGCGGCAACAACGCCGCCGGTCACCAAAATAACACCCTAGAACCCCCTGAACATCCTCTATCCAGATATGCTATTCACTTGGCTCGAATCTTCCTGAAGGTTCTCGAATCTTCCTGAAGGTTCTCGAATCTTCATTTGAAGATTCGAGCCGAGCTTAGACCTAAACCAAACAACCCCTAGTTAACACCATAGTACCCCCTAACATGCCTCGTTATGGATCTGATGTTTGTTTGGCTTGAATCATTTCCGAGCTTCTCGAATCTTCTTTTGAAGATTCGGACCAAACAAGAACAAACTCAGATCTATTCCAAACTGACACCAAATGACCCCTAGGCTACCCTCACCCTTGTGTCGTATTTGGACCCCCTCGAATCTGACTAGAAATGGTTAAGTCCCAAATCGAACCTTCAAGAACCCTAGAAATACCAGACTTTTGGATTCTGTCCAAATTAAATAAAGATTGAGGTTTAATCGACCTTAGTCGAAGTATTTTCAGTGGAAAATACTTCGACTAAGGTCTGTTTGATTTCAAACAAAGTCCGAATCCAAGTTGAGTCCGAGTCGGAATAAAATTGAAGGATTCAAAGGTATTTTTTCTGTTTCTTATGTGTATTCTACATGTATTCTATGTTTGTTTCATTAGTCTGTTTAATTTTTCATGATTTTCTAGTCAATTCTGTTATACTGTCTCATACTCGTCTATTTGATCAGAATTATACTATTGTTTCTGTTGTTTATGAGTGTTCATAATATGTGTAATCGACTCGATTAAGTTCGTCGATTAGTTGTTTTGTAAATTCTTATTGCCATTAATGCTGTTTGTAATACCCTGTTTATCTGTTTGGAATTGATTATTGTCATTGAACTCAGTCAATTAGTTCTTCCCAATTAATTGATTCTCGTTTAATAATTCAGAAAGTTTGTCAATGGTGTGTATATATTGTTTTCTGAACAGGGCATTGTCAGTATATTGACAATGCTCCTGTGTTTGTTTGATTTTAGTCCGATGGTGCAATGCAGTTGAATTATTAGGTTGAATTCAGTATAATAGTGTTATGATGTTAGTTTTGAATTCAAGCTTACAAAGGTTGGTTAAATACAATTGTATTAGGAGGTTAATCCTAGGACTGGTTATAACTGTTAAAACAGACTTTAAAATCTGTTTTGCAATAGATTCTGATTTTAGTTTAAAGGCTGTAATTACAGAAGGATTTCAGGTTTATTTTGGAATGAAACAGTAGGGTAATGTGATAGTGTGCTTTTAATGGAATGTTGGTTGGCTATAATTTAAGATACTAATGGGGAACAAGGGATAATGGGGCTGCTAAAAATCTGGATAAGAGCACTCAATAGGATTTAAAGTATTCAAAAGCAGTTTTAATGGAACTTTTTTTATTTTTAAAAAGAGGAAAGGGTCCAAGAAGCACTTAAAAAATAGGACCAGACCTGTATAAGTACAGGAAGCCATCAGATTTTGGAGAAGAGAGAAAAAAATTAGATTTGAAGAGGAGAGCCTTTCAGAAGAAAAATAGGAAGAAGAAAAAATAGGAAGAAGAAAAATAGGAAGAGAAAAATCTGATTTGAAAAGAAAAAGAAATCAGATTTTAACAGGAGCCTTTCGGGAAGAAAAAGAGAGTGTGAGATTGAGAGAAAAATCAGATTTAAAGATCAGTTTTCAGAGAGATACATTTAAGAAAAACAGAAAGAAAGAAAGAAAGAGATAGAAATAGAATCAGAAACAGAAATTTGAAAAGAAAACAGAAACAGAAAAAATCAGAAATAGGAATCCGAAACAGGAAGAAACTGAAAAATCTGAAAAAAAAATGTTATCCTTCTAGAAACTGTCCGTTGTTTGTTTTATGGATATTATTCAGTCTGAATTTGAAATCTTTCCCTCAAGTTTATGTCATTGTTCATCTGGGTTAACGGGTCTTGTTCAGACTTGCTGTGTTATTGGTATATTCTGCTGGTTTTGTTACTGCTGCAACTGCTGAAAATTTACTTCTTCTACCTTCATTTCCAGGTACTTATCTCTTAAGTTCTATGTTGGAAAAAGATTCAGCATGACAAATCAATGAAGCTTGAATTGCAATTCTGTTTTCCATTTGTCCAAGTTCATTTGTTTAAATTTCATTTTTTGTTTCATGTTAGTTAACTAGTAGTGAATTCAATTTGGTAGCTATGAGTTAATTGTCTTATTTTGAAATTCATATAAAGCTTTGTAATAATGTTAGCCGTTCTGAAATCTCATTAGTTTAGTTATATTCGAACTGTCAAGGTAGGAAACTTGGCGTAAAGTTGGCCATTATTTAAACTTTATGGTATTGTTAGCTAGGTATAGCATAATATGGAAATATCAAGGAAAATATGCTATTAGTTTATTTTGTTAGTTAATTGTTGTTTAAGGCTAGATAATGATTGGTTGCATTTTATTCATATATGGTGTAATAGTGATTATGGTTAACATCAATAGTCGGAAGTTGCATTAGTATCCTTCACTATGTTCGCAAACGTCAAAATATGGCGAATAATGTTGTATGCAATATCACTTTATTAAGTCAATTAGGTAGATTTGTTCTTTTTTTTAAAAAAAAATAACAAATGGCCTAGGAATGTTATAATGTGAAAGTTAGTAACAATGGTTCACATAAATTAAGAATCCAATCGGTTCGACGATTATATACATCTTACGTTTAACCATAAGCAGAATTAACAAAATAATTAGGCCTATTAGATTAAAAGCAAGTATATGAGAATAAGATGAGATATACGAATTGCAATACTTTATATCAATGACAATTAGAAATAGAATTTGCACTAAATAAATAATGAAAAAATTGTTCAAAAATACTTCTTCCCTTCATAAATCATTTTTGTTAGTTTCATATACAATTCATTCTTTGGCATATATATGTTGTATTTGCTAAAATCATATTTTTATTCTTTCTTTGAATTTGAATAGTTGGGTTGAATATAATTTATATCCGGAAATTATAATCGACGGGCAACATTTAATAAATTGTGGATTTCTTTTAAAAGAATTCAAAGACATCCCTTAAATATGAATTTCTCAGTATTTTCATATAAAATATGTAGATATAACAAACAATTTGTGAAAATTCATAATACCATTAAGAATATTTGGTGTAATTAGGGATACGTTCGCATAACCTGATTATACCGATAAAAGCAATTCGAATTATGCGTACGCGCAATTTCGAGCGAATATTTAATATAAGGGATTTCTTCGAGGATGTCAAAATAGTTTCATATAACCCGAGACGTGCAGTTCATTGTCTATATATAAGGGTGATGACGTTCATAAATTTTATTTAAAATCACGCACATATGAATTTGTAATAAAGGAAATAATATGGTCAAATTTTATTGTGTACACGTACGCGTGGCATGATTCCCGGTAATTATGAAAGGTACATAATACGAATATACGTACGCGTAATTCGTTTATATATTTGTAAACAATAAGTAAAAGCGGTAGTAAAATCATGCAATAAAAATGTATTTAATAAAAATCAAGATAATTAAGCCAATAATAAAAACAGTTAAGCGACCGTGCTAGAACCACGGAATTCGGAAATGCCTAACACCTTCTTCCGGATTAACAGAATTCCTTACTCAGGATTTCTGGTTCGCAGAATAACAAACAGAGTCATATTCTCCTCGATTCAGGGATTAAAACCGGTGACTTGGGACGCCTTAAAATTCCCAGGTGGCGACTCTGAAATAATTAAATAAATCCCGTTTCGACTGTCCTTCAATTGGAGAAAACTCCCTCACGCGCCCCCGCGGGCGCGGTAAAAAGGAGGTGCGACAACAAGATTTAGCGAAAGTCATACCTTTAAAAGATATAGCTTAGACTTAAAATTGTCGTTTAGTTAAGAGTTGTCAGGACCCCCCTGGATAATGGGACCTAGCTTTCAAATTCTTAGTAATATGATTCAGTTTAACACTCACAGATGCGCCCAGCTACCAAACTGGGGCAGAAAATTTTCTTTTGTTTTGTCTATTTTTGTTGAAGTTAGGTGCCCATCTGAAGAACAGGGAGAACAACACAAGGAAGAACAGTTGAAGTATCAGCAATCAGGCATCCACCTGGAGAATAAGGAAGAACAGTTGAATTATCATCAATCAGGTGTCCACCTGGAGAACAAGGAAGAACAGTTGAAGTATAAGCAATCAGGCGTCCACCTAGAGAACAAGGAACAACAGTTGAAGTATCAGCAATCAGGCGTCCACCTGGAGAACAAGGAACAACAGTTGAAGTATCAGCAATCAGGCGTCCACCTGGAGAAAAAGGAAAAGCAGTTGAAGATTTAGTAATCAGGCGTCCACCTGGAGAACAAGGAACAACAATTCAAGTTTCAGCAATCAGGTGCCCGCCTGGAGAGCAAGGGAGTACAATTCAAGTTTCAGCTTTCAAGTTCTTACTAATATTTGGTAACATGATTTAGTTTACACTCATATATATGCCCAGCTACCAAACTGGGGCAGAAATTTTTCTTTGCTTTTGCCTATTTTGTTGAAATCAGGCACACACCTGGAGAGCAAAGGAATACAATTCAAGTTTCAGCAATCAGGAGCCCACCTGGAGAACAAGGGAATACGATTCAAATTTCAAGTAGTCAGGAGCCCGCCTGGAGAATGAAGGGAAGAAGCAATTCAAATTTCAAATAATCAGGAGCCCGCCTGGAGAACAGTGGAAAGGAAACAATAGTCAAAGGAAGACATTAAAAAGGTTCAGCAATCAGGTGCCCTCCTGGAAAAGAAGGGAAAGCATTTCAAAAAACACCATTCAAGTCAGCCACAAAGGAACTTCTAAGGAAAATACAAGTCAACGAGGCAACATCAGTCACAAGATCAAGTTTGAAAATAAATCTTTGTAAAGCATAGATTATAGCTTAGTCTAGCTTCTTCCTTTTTGTCATGGTCTAATAAGGAGGTCAGTAGGCAGTATTAGCAGCAGTAACAGTAAAACCGCAGCTTCATGGTAGTCCCAGCTACCAAAACTTCCCGAACTACATTGACCTGATTCCTTTATAGCCAAAGATATGTAGGAAACCTTTGAAACAGAGGTTCGGTCAAATCTTTCAAAAAATGCTTCCCACGGAGTATTCAAACGGGCAAAAATTGCACGTATCCGCTCACTTTATCTTTGCACGGAAACTCTTCGTGTTTCCGCGCAAAGAGGGGCAGCTGTGAGCACGTGACTTTTGCCTCATACGAATTACTCCAAAAGAATTCCCAAAATTAGGTCTTTTCTTTAATTATGTGTTAATTTTAGGAATTATTAAGCTATTTTCTTGATTATTTGCATATATTTGTGTACATGTTTAATGCATTAAAAATACAAAAATAAAGTATTTATATTTAGGATTTAATTTTATATTTTTTAGATTAATTAAGTAAATCGTTGTTTTACAAAAATGAAAAACTCAAAAAAAAATAACGTATTTTGCATTTTTAGTGTTTAATGTCGAAATTTCGTGATTTTCTTTTTGATTTGGTAAAATAATATTGTGATAATTATTATTTAGAGTTAATTAGTATTTTTGATAGGATGATTTGGTTTTATAATTTAATTTAGGATTTTAGTTTTAATTTTCCGAAAAAAGAAAACGGAAGAAAAGAAAAGGAAAAGAAGTAAAGAGCAGGAAATCGAAATTGGGCCAAAATTCAATTTAATTTAAGAAGCCCAAACAATTACCCAGCCAAACATGCCCGATCCAGCCCAAACCCGTGTCAAAATCCGGTCCATCCCAGGCCACATCAAACGACGTCGTTTGGTATAGTTTGATTAGGACCGTCGATATCACTTGATCGAACGGTCCCTAACCTCGCCCATGACCCAATCTCGACCTGTTTGCATCAGAGACCAATCCGGTCACTTTTTAAAACGGCATCGTTCTATTTAGTCAAATGATCCAAGTCGTTGATCTCGTTTGATCGAACGGCCTGGATCCAATTCCACCCCAGTATATAAATATCCAAACACACCCCGCCCCCATCAGAACCCCCCCATCTCATCACTCATCTTCCTCACCCAAACCCTAGAGACCAGCTGCCACCATTTCCCACCGCCTTCCGGTGGCGGCACCGGCCTCAACCTGCCTAAATATTACACCATAGAACCCCCTCACGCCCCTCATTCCAAATCCCCATTCCCTTTTCCTCGAATCACCCCATAACTCTTCGAATCTTGGATCGAAGATCGGACCCCGAACCTTAGCCTACCCAACCAGCCCCAAATCGATACCTCAGAACCATCTCACTACCCTCTTTCCAAATCCCCACTTCACGCCCTTCGAATGACACCAGAACTGTTCGAATCTTAAAGGAACCCTAAAATCCCAAACTCCAAATCAGTTAGATATTTGAAGGTTTGAGGTCGAAATCGACCTTAGTTGTGTGTTCTCAGTCGAGAACACTCGATTAAGGTCAATTCCGGCTTCATATTCAAAAATTAAAGATCTAATTCAAGATGGGGTTCAATCATTTGGAGGTAGGTGTCCTAATTTTAGTTTTTCTAATTCTTTTTTATTATCTTCCTCTACTCATTTCTTTTATTGCTATTATTCATGTCATCTGAATTCTTGATTTCTTCTGTTAATTATGGTAACCTCTGAGTCCTTCGTATTCTAGGTTTAGTCAGAATAATTAGGATTAGTTTAATAATTTGGTTTAAATTCTTGTTTAATTGTGTTGATAAGAATTGATTAGTATAAGTTTAAAGTGGTCACTCAATTGAGAAGCTTCTATAATGGTAGGGATAACAATTCACTACTGAATAATTTAAAGCCATAAGAATTGAGTGGAATCAATTTTTTAAATATTGAAAGGGCATTCTATGAATCCTAAGGGCATTTCTCATTGCCTATTTAAGAAAATAGAACTCTGAATACGGAGGACATTCTAAGAAAGACATAGAGCTTAAGAAATAGAAGAGAGAACATTCTGAAAATACTGAAAAGGGAGTTGAAGCTAGACTGAAAAAGACAGAGATAGAGTATAGATATAGAAAGAGATCTTCAGAGATCCCTAGAAAAGAAACAGAGGAAATTTTAAGAGCTAGAAGTCCTGAAAAGTCCTAAACGGTTAAAAACTCTAGAAAAACACTGTTTCATGAGTTCTTCTGGTGACTTCTGAAGTTTTCCTAAATGCTGAAACGATTTCTAGCTAGCTGACAGTTGAAATGAATTAAAATCGAGTCTGGTTAAGGTTTTTTGGTTCATTACTTGGATTGTGTTTCTGGACTGTTTTACTTCACTTTCTGGGTTTGGAATTGGGTTTAAATTGCTGCTGATTGCTGGTCTGTGGCCGTTACTGCTGCTTCATTTCTATCTTCCTTTTCCATTTCCAGGTACGAGTTTTCTCATGATCTACCTAATGTAAAGCTTGGCTTAGAGTTGAAATAGAAACCTGGAGCTTTGGAATTTAGTGTCAGCTTGTTTTTTTTTTTTAGCTTTATTTCTATTTTAATTACATTAACCCAAGACTGTATGATGGACTGCACCTTTGCTGGGTGTTCAGTATTACTCTTCTGAAAGCTGCATGTGGTTTGAGCCTAGTGGGAATTCATTTCTCTATCAAGTATCTTATAGCTAGATGTAGGCTTGTGACAAATGAACTCATATTACTGTACTTAATTTTGGACTGTCACAATTTTGATGGAAATCTGTTTAATTGAATCATTAGTTAGGTTCTATGTCAATAATGTTAGCTAGAGTATGTTGTATTAAAACTTTTTCTGCCTTGCCATTCATTGTCTTCTTAAGTGATAATTAGTGTAAGTCCATGTTAAAAGAGAACGAAAGGAAGGAAAAGATTTTATTGAGTGGAGAGTTTAACAAATATTTGGTTTCTTCAATTATTTTAAAGAAACTTTAGAAAAGAGAAAAATGGAGTTTGATTGATTCGAGTTTATCGCGGTTCAAATTGGCCGTTTGAGGCTTCCATTTACGGTCACTGTTACTGTTGAAGCTTAAATTTTAGCAGTTGTTTTCTTCCTTTTAAGTTCATTCTGTTGTTGTTATTGCTTCAATATATCTGGTAAGTTCTGCGCCCTGTAATTACCCTAGCTTGAGTTTGATGAATGAAAATCTGGTGTTTTGATGGACCTATCATGATAAGATAAGGTACTTTAACAATATGTATTTATGATGTGAAAAAGAAAGGTCATGCATCCAACTACAATAATTCGAAAGACTATTCCTGAAATGAGCCAAAACTACCCTAAAGGAGCTTCACTGCTTTTGTCATTCTGTTTAATATCATTGCCATAGAATTAACTCGAATAAAATAGCTAAGGAATAATGTGTCGTCATACATAACACTTGTTAAGTAATTGAATTAAGTAAAGAAAGAAAAAAAAAGATGAATGAGACATATAACGGGAATATAAAAGAAAAAAGGATAGAATTTAACTAGTGGGTTTAAGAAGTCTAGGATTCTTGGGTATCTGAAGCTGTCCAGTATGACTTAATCGCAAAAAGATGTTTAGTTGAATTAGTAAGTTAATATTGACTGTCATGCTAGAATGGGAAATTCATTCATGTGTGCGCATCTTTTGGGCCTAGTGTAACTGTTTTCTTGCAAATTGAATAATGGATCTTTAATTTTCAGAATTTGTCGATCTTTTCCCATTAGTTGGTTTGGAGATGTACAATCTTTCATGTTAATTCTAATTGGACTAGTTTGAATGACTGTTTGTAGTCTCACCTAGATTTCATGTGCTCAAAGGAAAGAGATGAATGAACTCATATTAATATGTTAAGTTACGTCCATATTTCGGTAATTCGAGCGGCCACTGGATTTGCATTGTACTTGACTATTTTGCATTGCCTATGGCACTTGAGAAATGAATGTTGGAAGTAGATTTGATCTAACTTTCAATGCGTGAATTAATATGTATATAATTTTCTTTAAGAGTTGAATTGTCTAATGATTTAGGCGCGACATAAATGTATTAAAGTGATTATGTACACGTTCGCGTGACATAATTACGATTCTAAAAATCAATTCGGAGTATGCGTTCGCGCAACTTCGAACCAACTTTATCAATAATAAAATGGTTGCTAATAGGTTGCTAAATTATTTTTAGTTCATATAGTGAGGTGTGCCATCAACAATTTAATTATACATAGCCCTCGTATTAATTTAGATATAAAAATGACAAATGTTCGTAGTTTGCTTTAGGCACGTTTAATATACTATCGTGGTTGTGGACACGTTCGCGTGACATAATTACGATTTCTAAAAACAAAATCGGAGTATGCGTTCGTGCAACTTCGGTCAAATTTTTTTTGTAATAATAATAAAGCGTTACTAATTGGGGACACGTCCGCGTGACATGATTTTTGACGCGCCAAACAAACGGATACACGTACGCGTGACCCGTTTCAAGATAATTTTCTTAATTAAAAAGCGGTTAAAGTTAAAAATGCACATAGGTCCAAATTGTTCTAAATCAGATAATTAAGCCGGATATAACAGTTGAGCGACCGTGCTATAACCACGGAACTCGGGAATGCCTAACACCTTCTCCCGGGTTAACAGAATTCCTTATCCGGATTTCTGGTTCGCGGACTATATTACAGAGTCAACCATTCCTCGATTCGGGATTTTAAACCGGTGACTTGGGACACCATAAATCTCCCAAGTGGCGACTCTGAATTTAATGTAAATAATAGATTGTCCTTTAGTTGGAAAAACTCCCTTATACACTCCTTTACGGGGTGTAAGTAAAAATGGAGGTGTGATAATTAATACCAATTTTAGTATTTGGATTACTGTTGGTATCGATCTTAACACAGGCCTCAATATCTTCTTTTTGTCTAAGAGAAAAATGGATAATTTTCCAATCAAAATATTTTCTATCGAGATTTCTTTCTATATATAGAATATTGCCTTTTCTTAGATAATTATTGATATGAAGATTGTCGAGCATATCAAAAAGGTTGTGTTTGGACGTGTTGGAATTAGAAGAATTTTCGAGGTTCTTATTTACTTAAAGGATAATCGAGAAATAAAAGAGTCATTTTTATTTTCATAATTAATATGCTAAAAGATCATATTTATAACATTTTTGAAAATTATCTTTTTGGTTTGCTAATGAATAGAGCTCAGAATCATTTTCTTTTTTGTAATGAATTAATTGGTCTTTTTCATATGAATTTCATTTGTTTAAATTTCGATTTTGAGCCATACAACCTTGATTAACCCTATTTCGCCATTTTTGTGGCATTAATCTAGACCATCTAATCTGAGATAAATCGTATTGATAATGTCGTCTTAACCAGTTTTTCCATTGATTGATTCTATAACTCTGAAGTTTCTTATTTTTTAATTCAGAATGAAATATTCCTAGTGTTCTAAAATAGTCCTTTATTTTAGTCTTAAGGAAAAAAGACATTCTGTTATATTGAAAAACAAATCTTAATTTAGACAAATTAATAACTTGGGGTTGTGATAATTTGTAAAATACATATGCTTGTGATAAGTAGGATAAATAAAAAAAATATGTGAATTTTTCTTACTAATATTATAAAGTGACTTTTTTATAGTCGAAATAAAGTGATTTTTTTTATTATTAATTTTTCTTGATTTATTTCATTATTGGAAATGTATTTATCAATCAATTTGTTTGTTGCTTTAAGAAAGAGTTGTGTATTAATTTTGGGAATATTAATGATAGATAAAAATAGATCGATGTATAATCTTTGAATGAATAATTTTAGAAAATAATGGAATTTCCATATTAATCGAGTATTTCTTCTTTTTAATATCTGGAAAAAAATTTTTGGCGATTCAAATTTTTTAATATTATTTGTTTTATTAGGACTAATGTCTATTTCTGGAGTTACTTTCTTTTTCTCTTTTGAAATTCTTTCTATTTGATTTTTGATTGTACTTGTTCTATCAGTCAAATCCTTCATTTTGCTTTCTATCAGTGAAGAATTTGGCCAATTTTCATATTCAATTTGACTAAATGATTCGTTAATTATCTGATTACTCATTAGAGAATCTTTTTCTTTTTTCGTTTCATTCGATTCATCTATTTCTTTTAGTCTAAATAATACAATTGGATTTACTTTTGAAAGTTCTTTTTTCATTTTTTTTTATAAATAGACTACTTTTGATAAGCCATTTTTTGGTTTCTTTTGAAACTCTTCGAAATAATTTTATTTTTCCTTTTAAAACTTTTAGATTTATAAAATATTTCTTTTTGAATTTTCCAATTTTTTTTCGAGTTCCTTAAAATGGGCTCAAAAAAGGAAGGGCGTTTTCGGGGAGAACCAAAGGGAAGTTCAGCTTCCATACCCCAAACTGTTAAAAAACAAAAATCATCTTTTTGTTTTTTCTTTTTCATTAGCTCTCCACGGGAGGAGTACAGTTTAGATATATGCCAAGGTTTCAGACAAGAAGTAAATAATATTTTGATCTGAATGCCATCTTTCAACCAATTTTTTGGAAATTCTGTTTCTGATAATTGAACACCATTATAAGTACATTTAATATGCATTTCTCTATCCTATTCCTGCAAATCTTCAGACCATTCAGGAAGTTGCAAGAATAACATACGCCCGAGATTTTTGGTATTATCAATGAAGGTAATACAATATATTTTCGAAGAATTGATTGAGTTATTAACATGTAACCTCTTATTATTTGCGCAAAAGGAATGGTATCCCAGACTTCTGCTATCTCTATCCGTGCTTTAATAAAAAATGCTATTGATTGGTTACGAGTTCTTATTGTTTTGCTGTGAACTCTAAATTGTCCTTATGCTTTTCTCCTAAATTACTATTGATAAATGATATTCCCCCGTAGCATGTCCCCCTCCCATCTTTACTTGTTTATTTCTGTTTTATTTTCCGTTGTATATTATATAACTGCACAGGTTTATTTGGTAGTCTGGTCCTAGCCTCGTCACTACTACAATGGGGTTAGGCCAGGCACTTGGCAGCACATGGGATCGGTTGTGCTGATTTTACACTCTGCACTGTGTGCAGATCCCGGAGCGACAGCTTGTGGACCATAGCTTTGGGTGGTTGCCTTCAGTACAGTCAGAGATCCCGAGGTAGTCCTGCAGGCGTCCGCAGGCCCCGACGTTCTCTTCTATCTTTATATTCTGTTTTCATTTACTTCAGAGACAGATTGTATCTTTCTTTCCAGACAATTGTATGTAGTATTCGTAGATGGTCCGTGATATTGTGATACCGGTTCTGGGTAGAGATGTACTTAGTATTGTCGTACTTGTTTTGGCTAAGTTATCAAATTTCGTCTTCCGCATGTCTTTAATTATTGCTAATATTTCACTGTTGATCGCATGTTGATTTAAACTGTTAAAAAGGTCTAAATAAAAGAGTTAGTGAATCTACAATACTCGGCTTGCCTAGCTTTCACGAGTAGGCGCCATCACGACTCTCGATGGTGGAAAATTCGAGTCGTGACATTAAAATACTATTGTATCCAACTCACATAACATATTTATAATTTTCTAGTGAAATTAAAATAGTATTGTATTCATCTCACATAACATATTAATGTATCATAATTCATAACGATATATAAGAAGGCTAATAAGAGTATTCTCACAATGAACATGCAATTACAGACAACCTATTGCAATTGTTTAGACAAAAGAAAGATTGTATTTGTACGATAAAAAATAACAAAAAAATCACAAAACCTAATTTTATTTGGGTATGATCCATTTAAGCTTATGTGGCATTTATTTTGAATTTTTCTCATTAAAGTTTATGTCATGTCATATATATGGTAAGGGTTTTGAGCCAAAATGACTTTTAAGTGACAATGATAAAGTTTAGTTACTTTTAAACGACAAAAAAATAGTTGAGTGACTTTAGTGAAATTGAAAGATAGTTGAATAACTATCAGTTAAATTAACCCCAAAAGACACTAAAGCATGTTTTCCTTTTTAACATAGTACTATGCAATTAAAGCATGTATTATGATTCTTTTCTTAATAAAAATTGAACCGGCGCTTAACCAACTCACAGGAACAGATCTCATTTTAAATGTCTGTCTTCCCTTCATAAGATGTGGAACAAAGACTTGGGAATAGGAATAACAATGGTCTTATTGACAAACTTAAAAATGTGCACTTCTGTTATGCGAAAAGCTTTATCGCGATATCAATAGCACAAAATAAAGCTTGAGATGAATCAGTCAACCCCCACCTCACACCCAACCTGCCACCGCAAAGAAAGCCAGCGCTATTTCTAAATTACTAGGTGCTTAAAGCTTCATAATAAATCTGGCATATACAGTAGTCAAGAAATTCCGAGATTTTTACTAAAATAACATTCCTTCTCTAACAGTACAGCTATTGTGTATGGTGCTTTTGTTCTGTTCTATCCACATGTTAGAAGTGTCTAACTGCATCAATTCTGGACTTGCTTCCCTTATAAGTAAATACAAATACAAAGAACATAATATGCTGCTATCCTGAAATCGTCAAAATAAAACTTAGAGACTTGTCGACAATTCTAGTGATGCACCTTTACCTATAACAGATTAAGTCCAATGCAAACAATACCTGATTATGATTTGCATCAGTCACTGCAGAAGTGAACCACTCCAGTAGAAGTTAGCCACTGTCAGCTAGGCTCACCAAGTGAGTAACCACATCTTCCAGGTGAGAGAAGTGAGTCAAGAACTTGTCTCGAATATCAGTGGAGTCGAACTGGTTATGCTGCCACTCAGAAAGAGCATCACCCATAACCTTCAATCCGTTCCTCAGTAATTCCACTCCTTTGGTAACTCTGTCAGGAAATTTTCTTTTTCTATTGGTTTGGTTTTCATTGTCAACCTCCATGGGCTCACAGATCATAAGCATTGAATCAAGATCTCTTATCTTTTTAAAGGTTTCTTTTAGCATTTGCCCATCTATAGCAAGCATGTTAATCGTGTCAGGACAAGGTTTTATCTTTGGACATGCTGTTTCCTTCTCAAGAAATTCTTTTAGTTCAGACATAAATCTCTCCTCATCAGCTTCTTTTCCTGTTTCCAGATCAAAAGAAAGAGCTGCATCCTGAGGCACAAATCTCCAAAGCTCACTACAAGTAGTACGGCCAGCAAAATATCCAAAGGCAGTGATAGCAAGGTGAACAAGTGCCCAATGACGCTCTTTAAGCAACATGTGATACAGCTCCCACATAGCTGAACTAATTGCACTGTCCTCTCGGTCTTCCAATTCAATGTAACCAAGGCCAGCCATGAAAGATGACAAGTTTGGTTTACACTGAAATGATTTTCCGTCTGATAATGCTGGTCCAGAGATGAAGAGCTTCTGAAGTGCCAAAATGACTTCTTCCATTTCATTGGAAGTATATAAATGCTTCATGTTAGAAATGATTCCTAGTGTCTCACTAAGAAGCCTGCGGTATTTATCCTTTATTTTGATAACTGAAGAATCTCTGTATTTGTGAATAATAGCAACAAGGAACTTTATAGTCTTCATCTCAGCATCGGATATGCTGATTAGTCTGCAACAAGAGAAAAGGAAATAAGAAACATAGGGAATCTAAGTTGGTAACTTGAATTTATCAATAGTAAAATCCTATTATCATTAAAAAGCATAAGCCAACAAAAAACACTAACCTTGTTAATCATTTGCTCTATCATTAAAACACCAACTTTCTTAGACTTTTGTTTTATCATTAAGTGCAGGTAATAAGGAAAATAAAAGGTTTAAATAGTGAAGTGCTGTTCCATGATAAGCTTAAAACTGCAAATTTCAATATTCTATGCTAGTTTGACAGGAATAGACATTTGTGGCTCAGCCAATTAAGTTTGAGAGAATAAGCCAATTCATGCAAAAGGAGCCGATTACATACTGAAACTGCAGAGCGGCAGAGAGTGCAAAAACTGGAGCACCATAAATAGCAGATCCGTCTTCTCTCGGTAGTTTACCACCAAAACTCTCGAGGAAGTCAAAGTATTGAGTTACAAGTCGTTGCCTTGCCTCACTTCTCAATTTTTCTGAAAGTGAATTTAGTGGGAATCCCTCCATAAGCAGTGCTAAGTAAGTAGTTGGTGAATACTGTGATGTGTTATATCCAACAACTGTATTATAAACTTTATCTACCATAAACTTTGGACCACATGTAACCAGTACACATAGAAATCTCGCCAGTTTTCGCACCAGACTATTAGGGTTTAGTGCTAAGTCAGAAGCTTCTGTGTACTTCATTAATGAGCAAAGCTTTTCAATAATGACATCCACCACAACTCTGTCAGCGTGACGTGAGATAAAGCACCAAAGTTCAGTAACAATCTCACGACATAGAAAGTGGGGATGAAAAAGGTTTTCAAGCAGGAAAGACTCTATGTCACACCAAGCTTGACTTGAAGAGGTAACTATCATGAAGGTTTTCAAGGCATTAATTATGAAGTGGAACAGGGGCTCATCAGATTCTTGTTTCTGACTAGTACGAGACATTGTAGGAAGTTCCAAGACAAGAACTGAAGAATACACATCATCATCAGTAAGTATGCACAATAACCATCCAAGTTTTCTGGCCATCCCTAGTCTCGCATCATCTTCAATATCAGGTGCGTTTTTCAGAAGGTTAACAAATAAGGCTACTCGACCAATAAACAGCACCTTTGCTCCCTGCATAGTGCCAGAACTTACAGAGAATATTGCACTCATTCCACCAGCTTCGTTAATACTGTACCCAGGAACATTTTCTAAATCAGTTTCATCACCAAACAACCAGTCCAAAATTTGAAACTTCTGCTCTGATTTCACTTGAGCTGAATTAAGGAAAGAGTTAAGCATATGAAAGGATGTCGGCTCCAAAATTTCTGCAATTGCATCACCAGCAAATTTGAGCAGCTCATTTTTCACGAGGAAAATTCTAAAGGTTGAGATCATTATGACAGATAATATTATATCTTTGAACACATAAAATGCCTCGGATGGGTACTGAGAGATAATCCGTACAGCATTAATCAGGTAAAATTTGACTGGAAGAAATACTCGTCTAGCTTCCACTGCAGAAACTGGTTCTTCCAATGTGGATGACCAAGTCTCAGCCGCGCATCTCAAAGATGCGTTAGCCAGAGATATAAGAGTCAGAATAATATCTCCTACATTCAACTTTACAGCCAAAGCACCCTTGCCAAGCTGAAGTAAGTTAACTACACCTTTCCATGACAAATTAATTAAGCTCACAAGATTTCCTCCGTCATTAGCTGCAAAGATGCCCAATTCACACAATTTCTCAACCGTAAATTTCATTATCTTGTTAACATGATCTGCTCTTTCAGCCTCTTCATTGTCCACAACTTTTCTCTCCTCCTCCATCATCTTAAGGTAAGAATCCCAGTTTATGCCATGGGAATATACCTTACATAGTCGTACCAGAGCATCAAGAACTTCTAATGCAATTTTCTGCACTTCAGAACCAAATGAGGAAATTGCCTGGAGACAATCACGAAAATTTAGAGCAGTAAAGAAAATAATAGCAAACAGTTCTGAACTGTTCAAACAAATTATCTCCATTGCATATACCTGTGTATATTCAGAATGTTTTGACTACATTACACCCACTTATTAGAAAAAGAAAGCAGCTTCTGCATCAGATTTTCTAGAGGTCGGTAAGAAGGAAAAGATGGGAATAGAATATGGGTGAAACAGGACGCATGTACCAGAAAAGATGAAACAACTGCTTTCTATTTTCGTTTTTGATAAGCAGAAGTAGTATGACTGCTGTGAAGCCCTGTATTGTGTTCAATTTATGGTTAAATGCAATAATAAATGGTTTTATTTTGTCTGCTGGAATTTAGTCAACAATTTATTTCAATTCACGAGTATGCTGATCATTGTGGTTTTCAACCATCGGTTGGTTTGGACAAGATCTCTCAATCTATATTTCTATGATGAGTCTAATGAATTCAAGCAATTTCTTAAGAGTTACCATTACTTGTAATAGTTGTCAAGCGACATGCAACCTACTGCTGTACTATAAAAAATGGCAAACATTTGATCCTGTTTTTAGATCAAAATGGCTAATATAAAAAAAAGTTTTAACTCGAGTACCAAACTGCTGCAATGGCCATGGTGGAAAGTACTTGGGTAAAAAAGAGGGTCAGCAGCAAGTGTCAGCAATGTAAAACCAGAAATTCGAGTATCACAAATAACAATTTTAACACTGTAGGAGAGTATATATATTGACATTTTGAAGGGTTAGACAGATATGTGTGTAACAGAGAGGGAAAAACGCTAAAATAACAGTATTCACTTGAAACACGACAAAAGGGTCAGTATAAATCAGAAGTCTCTACCTTCTGAGCTAAAATACAGTCCCTTGTGAGATTTAATTCCTCCAATATGAAATTTTCAACGATAGACATTAACCCCTTATCAACCGCAATGGGATATCTGGTCAAAGCTGCGAAAATAGAGGCACAGTAGCCAAGCAAATCCAATAGCAACTGAGAAAAAACGAGATTGGTCAGAAGCTAAAGATAGCCTTTTTAGAGACACTACATGCATTTCAAAGTTAAGGAAACTTACATTATAAGGAAATGCAAAGCACATAAAACAATCACCAGCTGAACTCTATAAAGCTAAAATATGATTACGGAATGCACAAGGGACTTCCACTTTGCACATTTCAGTTTGGGTGTTTAACCAGTTACTTAAATCAGCCAGCTTCATGACACAACAAACAAAAATAAAGTTATCAACAGGTAAACTCATGTGATCCAGTTCAGTTTAAAGTGTAATAGACAGTTTGGTCGGTTTTGGTATGTTGACAGCATTTGCTTGTTTATCCATGTGGTGCTAGGATTTAACATTACAACACCAGACAATGTAACTAAAAAAGTGCAGTGGATTTTTCAAAGTTAGAATGGAAAGAAAAATTCGTAACCAAAAAGAGAAAAAGGTTACACGCTAGGGAAATAATGAAAGAGGCTTTCACAAGAGAAAGAATTATAGTTTTCTGATTGTTATGCAGGTGGACGACTATGATGCAACATTCAAACTCAAATAAAGAAAATTGCAACCATATTGATCTCAAGAACTCAAAATGTAAAACCAATTCACCAGTGACATTGTTCATATGCTAAAAGTAATGATTTGACCTGATAAAAGAGGCTACTATGTTCTTCTTCAGGTGACTCCTGAGTCGACATGAGTGTCATCTGTAGATGCTTTTTACACCATGCGGCAGCCTAATGATTAAGAACTTAATATAAGCAATCTGTATCATCAAGAAAACAGGTCACTTTATTAAGGAGAAAAGGGATGAAATGAAACTTGCTTTGGCTCCTAGGCTTACGAACTGGCCTAAGTATGCAGATACGTCTGACAGCAGATATTTTGCAGCCACATGCAAAATGGTTTTGTTCAATTTGCATTGAGAAATGTCGAGACAAGTGAAGTCTTCCCAGAGTGTCCGGTAAAATGTCAAGGTAGATAACAAAGATTTGCTACTAAAATGAGATCAAGCTAGCTGTTTTACCAAACCAGAAGAATGAGATCCAGGTCTTCCATAAATACATTCATCAAAATTGCAACATCATTCATAAAACACAAAACCTTTATATAGATCTGGCCTAAATACATTTACTTGTTTTGCTGTAGCTCTGGCATGGTATTCATTCTAACAAAACCTCTATATAGCATCAAGAGCTCTGTTTGCTTACAAAAAAAATAAACAAGATAAAACAGCAATGAAGAAGAAAGCATTAACCAATTGTTTATCACCAAAAAGAAACCATTTGGAATGACCAATTCAGACACTGTCAGCTGTACCAAATTCAAAATTATGCTGAAGAACACAGGTAAAGCCTCGATGAATGAGTGAATTATTGTAACTCTTACTTAAACATATGCTCAAAGGTCAAACTCATAGAGAAGATAAAACTGATGAATAGTGACTCTTCAGTTGCCTTTCCGTGTTTAATTGCAAATTTAAGAACTGAAACTAAAAATGGTGTTCCCAATTTCTCAAGCCTTGGCACATTATTTCTCTCAACCAAATTTTGTGGTCTCCATGTGATTATAGAAAATCATTTCTTGTAACCGGAATATGTACATACAACACCTATGACAATGATAAACCCACAACCTAGTTCCCAGCTTTTGAGTCTTTACAGACAATAAACCGAATTCTCCTTTTCTCAATCCAATTAATCCATGGCATTCGACTGTCAAATCAAGAAAAGTATGTCTAATAGTCATCAGGATACTTGTAAGGATTCCATAAGAGAGGCCACTTCTGATTTCTCTGACAGATCTAACTCACCAAGCTCATCAAGCAATTCAACACGATTCTCAACAACCTGCGGAATAGAAAGGACGCGAATAGGATGTAAATAACTAGTAAATTATATCAAGGAATAGCTTAAGATTTAAGCAAATCTAAGAAGTTATTAGGTATGATCCAAGAAAACACTTAAGATAGTGAAAGCCATCAAGAAGAAAAGAAAAGACGAGTATAAAAAGCATCCGAAAAGAACAAAAAATTAGAATATATTAGTGGAAAGTGGAACAGTGTTCATGGAAAATGTCTTATCTTGGGCAGACTAGTTTCAGTGGCAATTTACAAACCAAGTTGTTGCAAGCTTGTATAAGAGGGCAAAACACAAATATCTACTCTACCAGCTAGAAGAAAAATGTTGAGCTTTTCTAATTTGTTTTTATATTACATATGACTCGGACACAACTCAGCCAAACTTTCGCAAACAAGGAAAAAGACAGAAATAACTTATCTTAGGAGTTAGAACCCTCAGTCTTTCTAAATCAAATGCATTGCCGTTGATCTCTCATCCTCCAATCGGCCTATACACCTTTTAAGCTCCAATCAGAAGTCTCAACTTTGCATCCTCATATGAACTATATTAAGGTCATTGCATTCAGCCATTCACTTAGTTCTTATTGATAATTTTTTTCCTATCAGTAAGTCAAAATTTTATTGACAAAAGAAGCCAAGCACTAAACTACAAAAAGAGAAGGCCCTCGTATACAAAAACAAACTAGATATCTTTACGTAAATAATATATACATGAACAGGTGTGCCCTTTCTTTTGAACATTTTCCTTTTTACGAAAAACAAAACCTAAAAACAATCTACACTACTTCCAAATGTGTTTAGCCGGTGCCAGAGCTACAAGTCTAACTATGGGTTTGGCAGAACCCAGTAGCTACAGCTTAGACTCAGTATTTGTGTTAGAAATCTATTTATTATGTGTAAATTATCTATCCCGAACCGAGTAACTTATCTTGTCCAAGATTCCAGAAGCCATATACTCAAAATTCTGACTCCGACTCTAATTTCAGCAGTGTTTTGGAAAGCGTTAAGCGCAAAAAAGCGACGAGGTCTCTCTTCACAGAAGCGAGAAGCGCGAAGCGAAGCGCGCTTTTTTGCTGTGAAGCGCAATTTAACACAAATAAAAAATAAAAAAAATAGGCATAGATAAATGGCTAAGAACTCATTAAAAATAACATATTAAGCAAATGTTTCAATTCTTGAATCAAGAAGAAAACAGAGCATAAAGAGCACTTTTAATAACAGAAAACAGAGCATAAAGAGCACTTTTAATAACAGAAGAAAAAGAAGTCGTTTAGGGCAAAAAATGAGCGCTTAAAAAGTGAAAAAAATTGAAAGCGTATGTTTTGGTAACAGATGGTTTATTTGCCCAAAATTTTTAAAAAAGCCCTAGCTGATGCCTTCTGCTCGCTTAAGCGAGCTTTTTCTCGCTTTTTCTAACGCGTCGCTTCTCGCTTAAGTGAGAAAAGCGCACGCTTTTTGAATGTGAGTCGCCTTTTTAACAGAAAAGCGCTACCACTGCGCCTCACGTCGCTTCATCGCTTAAAGCGAGCGCTTTTAATAACACTGAATTTCAGATAACTATGCAGGAAGAGTCCAGTTAGTCCAAAGTATTTTGTTTGGAATTCAGGCTTTCTGGCACAGTTATTCATTCTTCCAACAAAAGTGATCAAGATTGTAGAGGGACTATGCGGGTCTTATATTTGGTCTGGTACAAATGAAATAACAAGGAAGGCCTTGCTTGCTTGGGATAGAGTATGCTTGCCAAAGGCAGGAGGTGGACTGAATATTGTTAACCTGAAGCTATGGAACAAAGCAGCCATTGCCAAACACTGTTGGGATTTAGCTCACAAGAAAGATAAGTTGTGGATCCGCTGGATTCATACTTACTACATCAAGATTCAACAGATGAGTACAATGCCAACACCCCAGCAAGCCTGTTGGATGGTAAGAAAAGTGATAGAGGCACATGGAATTCTGGAAGCTAGACAGTTTATGCAAACTCACAACAGAAGCTTGATCAGACAAATATACTTACATTTACTTGGTGACTACAGCAGGGTGGAATGGAAAACATTGATGTTTAATAATGCAGCAAAACCAAAGGCAAAATTTATAATGTGGCTGATGATGCATGGGAAATTGATGACTAGTGACAGGATAGCTAACTGGAAGATTAATGTTGACACACAATGTGTAATGTGCAGAAAAGCAGCGGAAACAAGAGATCATTTATTTGGGCAGTGTGAATTTACTCAACAAGTATGGACCAAAATGTGTAACTGGATGGAGAAGCAATTTCAGGGGTTTACCAATTGGCAGCAATTCAGCCAATGGTCAGTGATATGTGCCAAAGGGAAAACCCAACATGCTCAGGTTTTTAGAATGGTTTATGCAGAAGTTGCTTACCACATTTGGATGGAGAGAAATAGACGTATATTTGAACAAAAAAGCAGAGTATGGGAGCAGATTACAAAAGAGATAGCTTATGTTGTTAGTGTTAGAGTCACTCCTAGAAATAAGTTGTTTGTGTATAGCTTATATTTCTAGGTAGTTGAGTATACAATGTAAATGGATAGATAGTAAGCTGTGTTAGCTATGCTAAAGTTTTGTAATTACTACTTGGTGATTAATAAAATATGTTAGTTACCAAAAAAAAAAAAATACCAAAAATACAAGGCAACCTTTAAAAACTAATGGAAACGTGATGAGGAAAAAATACATCAGTAGAATCGAATAACTGAAATTGATATTAGTCAATTTGACCTGTAAAGTCAACTTAGGGCACTAAAAAATTGGGATAGATGAGCACAATCTAATTAAAAACTTACTGAAACTAAATCCTAAAAAACAATCTAAACTACTGTCAAACTACTGCAATTTCTTCAAAATGAGACTCATAATAACGAAATTATAGTTAATTACCTTCTGAAATAAAAGGAAATTTATATATTAATCGTGAAATGATACAAAGAGTTGAATTAAATGAATGAAATTGAAATTAGTCAATTTGATCTCTAAAGTCACTTTAGGGCACCAAAAAGTGGGACAAAATGAGTAGAATCTAATCAAAACTTACTGAAACTAAACCCTGAAAACAATTTACACTATTTCAAATAGCAATTTCATAAATTAAACTCAAAATAACGAAATTACAGTGAATTAACTTCTGCCATATGGAGAAATTTATACAAATTAATTGAAACACCGAAAGAGGAAATAATACAAATAGTTGAATCAAATGACTGAGATTGAACTTAGTCAATTTGACTTCTACAATCAACTTAGAGCACCTAGAATTGACCTTGAAACAAAAAAAATGCAACACTATTTCAAATATCAAGCTGAAACTCATAATAACGAAAATTACAGTGAAATAACTTCTGAAAAATACTAGGAATTTATAAAAATGAAATAACATACGAATAAAAATAAGTGAAATTGGAGTTGTGAATAGTGAGCTTAGAATAAAAGCTTACATCGGAAGATTTGATAGCTTCAAGCAAGCTTTGTACATCTCTGCCGGACTTTGATTTTGAGTTGCTCATTTTCTCTCTGTGTGAATTTTCTCTTCCAATTTTTCCCGCCTTTGGGAGGCAGGATGTTTTTATAGTGAGAGTGAGAGGGACTTATTGATAAATTTATAAATTTTGTTAGAACCCTTGGATTTAAGGGTTTTTTGGGGAGAAAATAAAAAATGACTAGATTTATAAGTGGTCATTCAAAAATAATCATAATTTTAAAAGTAATTGTAATTTGGCCACTTTTCATGTAAAGATAAATCTGGACGAAAACACCATTCAAAATCCGAAAAATACTCCAGTATAATATACTAGAGTTTCAGCATAAGTATATTGGAACTCCAGCATATTATAATGGAGTTCCAGCATAAGTATACTGGAACTCCAGCATATTATTATGGAGTTCCAGCATAAGTATACTGGAACTCCAGCATAATATACTGGAGTTCCAGTATAATATACCGGTCCAGCATAATATGCTGGAAATTCATACATAGGTGCTCCAATCTCCAGTATATTATGCTGGAACTTTTCGCGTATTGGAGTTCCATCATAATATGTTGGAAGTTCATACACAGATGCACCGGTCTCCAGTATATTATGTTGGATCGGTCCCTGTTAGAGCAAAATAGTGGCTTTTTTTAATGACTTTGCAAATGCTGACTATTTTTGAATGACCAGTCTGAAAACTGGCTAGCCCGTGCTATTTTTACATTTTTTTGGTGTCATTTATTCAAAAATTGACAGATTTACAAGTGGTAATTGAAAAAATAGCCACAGCTTCGAAAGTAATTGAAATTTAGTCACTTTTCATGTAAAGATAAATATGAACGAAAATACTATTCAAAATTTGGAAAATATTTCAGCATAATATACTAGTCAGGCATAATATGTTAGAAGTTCGTATACATGTGCTCCAATCTCTAGTATATTATGCTGGAACTTTCCATGTGTTGGAGTTCCAGCATAATATGTTGGAAGTTCATATATAGGTGCCTCAATCTCTAATATATTATGTTGGAACTTTTCGTATTGCAGCAAAATAGCGGCTATTTTTTAATGACTTTGCAAATGTTGGCTGTTTTCAATTACCAATCTGAAAACTAGCTAGTCTGTGCTATTTTCACCTCATAAATAGCAGAAGATGATTTACTATACCCGTTTATAATTTAAATAGCAGAAAATGACCATACAAATATCTTTAATTTTTTATATCTTCTATACTATTTTATATTTGTTCCACTATAATTTATGTGACATACTTTTTTTATTAGTTCGTAAAATAAGGATAACACACTATATTTGAAAATACTTTAACTTTAATTTTTTTTAATTTTATCTATTTTCTTCATTTTTTTATAGTCATTATTATGGAATGTTTAACCACACGTCTTTTAATCACACAAATATCATTGCAGTTTTAAGATCATAGAGTTCAGAAGTCGACCTTTTCTCTTAAATTGAAGCAGAGAAAGTATTATTACATTGATCTTCTCCTCGGAAAGGGATTATATAACTGAAACAATATTTGCAATAGCCTACAAAATCAAATCTTTCAATCGTAGATAAATAGGTCGTACTTTAAATTTTATTTCGAGGCTAAAGGATTCAATTGGAAGGGGTGTTATGGGTAGACTTGGTTCGCAGAAAACCAAAACCAATAATATATGAGATAATAATTCTAACATAATCATTATTTTCACAATTAACTCCAACCAACCAAACTTTTAAATGGTAAGCGCGCGCGCATGATACTCTTGTATTTTGCAATCTTACACTACTGAAATTTCTCTTTAATAACATCAACCAGTGCTTATACATATACAACTTACAAGATCACATTATTATTAGCAAATCACAATCAAGAAAAATGTGCATGGCTTCACGCACATGTAATAAACATAAAAGTAGTTCCATGCTATATGTAAAAGTAGTTCCATGCTATATGTAGCTCTCTCCTTTCTTAGTTATTACAAAATGTAATAGTATTAAATATATCACTGCTGTCATATTAGGAATAAGGACATACTATCTCTCTTTCGCCGATGACGAGCTAGTAAAAGCCTGGTGAAGCTTTCCTTCCCATCCAAAGCTTGACACTAGGACTAGGAGTTGGAATAGTACTAGTGCTACCACTAGAACCATAGCCTGTACCACTGCCACTACCTTGGCCTGATCATCCACCGCCTGATCCTGGAGCACTAGCACCACCTCCGCCGCCTCCGCCACCGCCACCGCCACCGCCAATTCTTCCCCATCCGAAACCGCTACCACTTCCAGAGCCATAACCGCTTCCTGTGCCACTTCGTCGTCCACCTCCTCCTCCTCCACCTCCACCACCACCAATAAAAGGTGACGGCGCAGGAGTAATTGGGAAAGGAAGAGGTACTAGAGGAGGAGGAGCACCTGAAATTTGACAAATACTAATGTTCATCATGAGGAAAAAGGCTAACGTTAACAGCAACAATATTCTAGCCATGTCTCTGAATTTTGAAGACCACTTTGACGGCTTAAGAATATGGCTTAATAATAGTTGAGCAGACACTGTATATATGTAAAACTACCTCACGAGAATAGACAAGTACGAGCATATTTTTAAGTCCCAAAAAAGGCCATTTCTTCTGGTAAAGTGACATAATCTTCGCCGTCTTAGCTGCTATAGTTGACACCAGTACTATCTTGATAACCTCTTGCATATGAACCTGCTTTATTTCATCTATTGAATATGTACGAAGTAACTTTTAGAGTTGGATTAGGCATAAGTTTTATTTATTTTTTAACATGCATTATATCAAATTATCGGACCCCTATCTTGGTTTATTCAATTTTAGACATCCATGTCATATTGTCTGCGTTCTAAAAATCTAAATCTACTCGTGCGAGGATTGTTAGAATGTCTTACATTGGTTTAGCGTATGAATTATTTTCTCATATTATATGTTCTTAGACAATTATCACATAATGAGCTAGCTTCACTTATAGGTCCAGTCTAAGGTGTACATATATAGCTTAAAAAGTTACTGTCATCGACTCTAATTTCAACCTTGAAACAAGCAACATTTCTTTAATGTCCACCTTAATTAAGTGACTTGAGCAAAACCGAACGTCAAATTTGAAGTAAACATTCAGTCAACTACTCAACTCGAAACATCAAATAATTAAATCTAACAAATAGAAACTAGCCTTTCACACTCAAAAAATGATCGATGATAATGCACGGTGTCTAAAGTAGTTCAGTCGACTAAATTACTTCCTCTTAATTCATTGTCTTAAGTTAAAATTGGTACAAAGTCAAGATTGAATTTCTACGTGGTTGTTATAACGTGTGAAGCTTTTTCTCCCCGCAACGAAAAAGGAAAGCAAAAGAAGAAAGAAAGAAAAAAGTTAAGGAAAAAACGATTGTTGGTGTGTTCACTAACGCGTTATTAAAAGAGAAAGTGATGCACAAGAATCAAGTAAAACTGTGGTACTGGAATTGCATATTCCATTGTTTTCAAAGTGTGAAAAAGAAATTAATCCCGAGGGAGTTTAGCAATTAATATGTCACTACCCAAAATCCGACTAGTCGTGATGGCACCTAACCCAACCTGCTAAATAAGCCAATTAACAATTATCGATTTCCAATAAAATTAATAAAACAATTAAATGAAAGAAATTATCTGAAACTTATACATTTCCCAAGAACTGGTAATACAAATCATGAACTTCTAAGAATAAAATTTACAAAACTGATATGAAGTAAATCATCTTCTGTTTGAAAAGTACATAAATAGAGTTTTATAATCTAAGGCTACCATGAACAAGAGGCAGCTACAACAGGGATGTAGGTACATCTTCAAATCCAGCTCCATCAAATACAACAGCCAAGATGTGCATGCAAGATGCAAAAGTGTAGTATGAGTACAACCGACCTCATGTACTCAATAAGTAACAAACCTAACCTTAGGTTGAAAGTAGTGACGAGCTGGAACAAATGTCAGGTCCAACACCAATAGCCAACACAATTTTTAACAGCGTAAAACATATAAATAAGGAAGTAACTCAGAGATAAAATGCTCAGCTTTTTCACAGTATTTCAAAAGTAGTTCCGCTTTTCAAGAATATCAGTGAAAACCCAAATCCTTTATCAGAATCGTGGAAAAATATGAGATAGTTTGAACACTGTAATTTTTCCAAAATCCTTTCCACAATGAATAAGATGTTTTATTTTCTTTCCAGATAGCAAGTGTGAAATACCTCTCTATGCCCACATATCAATGTGTGTAAAAAGTCATGAATGACGTGATACCGTACAACATGAGGAAAAATGCATCTCTATGCTTGTACGTTATGTGTGCATGCCAATGCCATGTATCTCAGAGATGAATCATGTACTCACACTCTCAGAGTACTCAATCTCACTGACTCACATTTTCCACTTATCACGCTCAGTCACTCGACACGCTCAGTCACTCAACACTGAACAGGGTAGATCCAGCCCAGAAAAAGTCTGTCACTTAGATATATATATATATATATATATATATATATATATCAACTGACATCAGTCACCCAATACAAAGGAAGGTCAATCCTGCCGATGGAAAAGATCCATCTCCAGGTATATAAATGCTTCGGACAAAATTCATGTCCAGGGAAGATTCATCCCTCAATTTAATCAACCGCGCTCACTGGGGATGTGTACAGACTCCGGAGGGGCTCCTACAGCGTAAGCACTATAATCTGCACGGACAACTCACATGTCATAGTGTCAATATCAGAATCTGTACGGACAACTCACGTGCTATAGTATCAATATCAGAATCCGCACGAACAACTCACTTGTTACAGTATCAATATCCGAATCTGCACGGACAACTCACGTGCTATAGTATCAATATCCTCACAATCAGGCCCCCGGCCTCACTCATCAACCTCTCCAGTCTCTCTCTCTCTCTCTCTCTCTCTCTCTCAAAATATTATGAAACTAGCGCGAAAATGATGATATGATGTATCAATAAATAATAACAGAGACTGAGATATGATATGCATATGAATGCGTATGACTGAGTATATAAAGCAATAAAAGCAAATAACTCAATAGCAGAAATGTCCACAGTGGGTCCCAATGGGATAAACATGTATCCTAGACATGGTGTCTAACATGGATCACGGTTCAATAACTCAAATACGTAGAAATTTCATCGTTATAGGTAAGATCAGGTAACTATACAGTACCACAAAAATAACGGAGTCACAACTCGCACGGTGCACGCCCACACGTCCGTCACCTAGCATGTGCGTCACCTCAACCCCAATCACATAGTACGTAATTTGAGGTTTTATACCCTCAACACTAAGTTTAGAAGAGTTACTTACCTCGAACGAGCCAATTCCAATATCGAACAAGCCAAGCAATGCTCCAAAAATGCCATCTCACGCGTACCGACCTGCGAACGGCTCAAGACAAGCCAAAAGAAACTCAAATACATCAAATAATGCCAAAGGAAACAAACCCATCGATAAACGTTGAATCTTTAATCAAAAGCCCAAAATCTTCCCAAAAGTCCAACTCGGGCCCACACCTCGGAACCCAACAAAACTCACAAATCCGACAACCCATTCAATTACGAGTCCAACCATACTGGTTCACTCAAATCCGACTACGAATCGATGTTCAAAACTCAAAATTCACTCTATGAGACTTTAGGCTAAACCCCCCAATTTTCATCTTAATATACTAATCAAATGATGAAAACAATGATATATTCATGTATATTAACCAAATCTGAGTTAGAATCACTTACCCCGATGAATTTCTTGAAAAACTCACGAAAAATCGTCACAAACCGAGCTCCCAAAGTCCAAAATATGAAATAATACCCTAAACCTTGTTTATATAGTACCAAAGCTGCCTTCCAAAGTGCTGACCGCACATTTTCAAGTGTGGTCGCACATCCCAGGTCCCGCGGCAGCAATCCAAATTGTGCGGCCGCACTTCAGCAAATTCTACCTACCAGGCTTTAGTAAAATGGTCATAACTTTCTGTACAAATATTCAAATGATGATTTCTATACTTTTTGGAAACTAGACACGAAGGGATACAACATTTGATTTTGAATCATCTCCAAATTCCTTGTAGATCAAAAGATATAAGCTTTGGAAGTCGGACCAGCGAATCTGCAAAATCACATTTCTGCGGCCGCGAGAAGAATTCTGCGGACTGCACAATTTCGACTGCGGTTCGCACAATTCCTTCTGCCACAACACTTTGGGGATGTACGGTCGCACTTCTACCCTCAAACATGTGCGCTCCGCACTTCAACTATCCCATAATATCACTAAAAGTGCCGAAATGCCCAAACTCGTTCAAAACTTACTCCGAAACTCATTCGAGCCACTCGGGATCTCGTTCAAATATATCAACAAGTCCCGTAACATATTATGGACTTACTCAGGGTCTCAAATCACACCTAACAAGGATAAAACACGAATCGCACATCGATTCAAGCATAAGAACTTATGAACTTTTAAATTCTATATTCGATGTCGAAACCTATCAAAACATGTCTGATTGACCTCAAATTTTACACACAAGTCATAAATGACATAATGGAGCCAATTTCCAGAATTCCCCGATCAAACTTCCAAACTTAAATTTCTATTTTTAGCCATTTCAAACCTAATTAAACTACGGACTTCCAAATAATTTTCCGAACATGCTCCTAAGTCCAAAATCGCCATACGGAGCTATTGGAACCATTAAAAATCCAATTCGAGGACATCTACTAAAAAGTCAAATTTGTTCAACATTTTCAAATTTAAAGCTTTCTAGTTGAAAATCATTCTTCTAAATCAATCTAAATAACTTGAAAACCAAAACCGACGATTCACATAAGTCATCATACCGAGCTACTCATGCGCTCAAACCACTGAGCGAAGTGCAAATGCTCAAAACGACCATTCAGGTAGTTACATCCTTCCCCACTTAAACATACGTTCGTCCTCGAACGTTCCCAGAGTTGTTCAAGGCCATCAAACCGCCGTGTAACCTCACCATGAACATACCCAGTGGTGATCTCACATCACTCTATCCTATAAAGGTCTGATAATACAACATAACTGAAATTTCTTTATTCAACATAGGCCATAAGCCTTAGAATTCAATTTCCAACAACCGGAATTTACTATAAGATCAAAATCTTGCATCTACACATTATATATGTCCTAACCAACTGTATCAAGCCATCACCATAACCCAAGATATAATCACATGATAACCGCATAACTCAAATACTCATAGTGATAATTTCTAATCACAATAGCTGCTAAAAATAACCCAATACTAATAATAAACCTCATATCAAACAAAGCCTCGTTCTAAAACCTTTGTACATTGCCAATGCTGAAAGAAATACGTAGAAACTCATAATCATTCATCAGATTAACCAGTTGTGGAACTTCCTCTCCTTCGATGGGAACTATAGCAAATTTCTAAGCCGATCAGCAACAATATCCTTCCAAATATACCGCAATCAAATCCGATAGCACCCATTCTATGTACAATGATCTCATTTCATCTAACATAATCACTTTAGTGACATGCCACTTCAATACAATCTAAAGCCACACCCCGTGCAATCTGTACCAGTAAGCAACAATCCAAATGTACTCAAATCATAGAAAATGACTCAGACGGGAGAATTGTCCCGCAAGCTTAACAAGTACTGCCCCAACGAAGTACTGAAAATTCATCACACACCATAGGACCATCATAAGAATCTAACACAAAGGTTAGTACCTCAATATAACCCCTCTGCAATGCGTGACCTCATCCAAACACCGGTCCATGGCATATACCTCAAGCCACCTTGCTCAAAATCAATAACCATGCGCGATTCGACATCAAGTTCCCAAAGTACATTACCATAACCACGGAGAAGCAAATGACGCAATGCCACACAAGATCGAAAGAACATAACCAATGCGCAATCAAGTGTGCATATAACCAACGAATCATAACTCTCTGTAGCATAGAAGAGTAACTCACAGATCATTTCAAAACACAAATAAGCTCAACAACAACCGAATGGCAAATCCCTCAACAATAGCAGTGTGAAGCCAACTAATTTGACGCGGTGTAGGATACACATCCTAATTGGGCCAACCAATGGACCCCCAAATCAATTCTGATCATCCACAAGTAGATAAAAAATCCTCCGAAAATCCACAATGACCCAACCATAACACATACCATCCTCTGACAAACCTTGGCTACGTTTTCACAGTCCAAAACCACGAAACAATCTACTTATGAGAACTCCCAGTCTCCAAATCCATAGCACACAGGAATCACCGTATCCGATCCCAACTCCATTGCCCGAATATCTAACACATCTCCAATACACGATCATCCCACGAGGATTACTTGTATAATTCCTCTGTGCCATAAAGCAAAATTTGAACATCAGCAGTCGATCAACCAGGAGAGTGCCACAATACTAATGAAGTATCCATAAATCAAAACACAGTTCCCCATCTGAAACTTATATTCTCATCAAGCCATATCTAATTGTAATATCATTTATCTAGTCATCTGAGATCGTCCATATTGCCTAAGAATTCATGCCTTCCAAACTGAACCATGACCTCACGCATGCAAATCTCAATCCTACACAACACACTGCATATATCATGCCATCATATGAAAAATATGAGAACTTCGTAATCCACTATGAGTCACAAGTAGCTATGTACTCAATTAGCCAAGAACTTTTCATTTGATTTCATCCGGAGAAAATCACTATACATCACATGCTCCTCATGCCAGTAGGAAATATACTCCGAACCGTGGTAGAAACCATTAAGAACTCTTTGAAACCCATTTGCCCATAATCAAGCCATCAGAACTAAATCTCTCTAACACAACCAAGCAATGCAGGTCACCAAAAACCAAGAGCATTACCACGAAACACCTGTAGAGACTAGCCACATCATAAGTACCCAAGGAATCGATTTTATCTATTACTGTGTTGATCCAACATACTACTAAGTTGTCCTAATTCTCTGAGTTCCTCCCGAATTACATTCAAATTGATACTTTTCCTCGCCATAATACCACAATCCTCAATCAAAACTCACTATACGAGACCCTAGCATAAAATCACACCGCCTTAAAGCTCATAAGCCGTTGAATGCTCTCTTAAGCACCCGAAAAATACCACAACCGAGATACTCACTCCAAAGAGACCTATTGCAAATTTCAAGTTGTTCTTTGACCTTCTTGATACTGAAATGTAGAATCCATAAGGATATAGAAATACCGAGAGTCCCGACACTCTCCAATGTAAACCTCAATTTCTAGCCATATTCAAATCCTAAAAATTCCCAATTGCTACATAAAATTTTGAATCTATTAGAACCATTCTCGAGAGTCATCCACTCTACTCAAATCTCAATTGCAACGCCCAAATGGACTGAACGACCTGTGCCCCATTAGCATACTAACACCCAAGGAAGTAACCCCGCCTTAATGCAACCAAATAAATTCTTGCTCCATGCACACTACATCCTTTACGAATAACAACTCAAGCATTCAATGTTTCCCATATACCTACAAAAAATAGTACAACCCGTATCACGAAATTCCTTTACTCGAGTCATCCTCGATCTCCACCTCCGCAAATCATATTTTATTCACAAGTATACCTCAAACCCAAAACCAATACAACACATAATCGTGCAATCATCCTATCGATAGCAGACTCCCCCACTTGGCTTAAAGCCAAGGAATAAAGCATCTGATAACTTTTAATAACCACCCCCATACCGGCATAATACCACAATAGGATTCAACTAAATCCTTCCTAAGCTCATGTAACACAAACCATACAATACCTCAAATTATTTGCAAATCTCGCATTCATCCTCGTAGAACCTATGAACCTAGAGCTCTGATACCAATCTGTCACGACCCAAAATCCGACTAGTCGTGAAGGCATCTAACCCAACACGCTAGGTAAGCCAATTAACAATTATCCATTTCTAATGAAATTAATAAAACAATTAAATAAAATAAATTATCTAAAACTTATACATTTAAAATTATGAGCTTCTAAGAATAGAATTTAAAAAGCTGATATGAAGTAAATACATCTTCTTTTTGGAAAGTACATAAACAGAGTTTTATAATCTAAGGCTACCATGAACAAGAGGCAGCTACAACAGGGACGCAAGTACATCTTCAAATCTAGCTCCCATCGAACACAGTAGCCAACATCTGCACGCAAGATGCAGAAGTGTATTATGAGTACAACCGACCCCATGTACTCAATAAGTAACAAACCTAATCTTAGGTTGAAAGTAGTGACGAGATGGAACAAAGGTCGGGTCCAACACAAATAGCCAACACAATTCATAAAGCATATAAATAAGGAAGTAACTCAAAGATAAAATGCTCAGATTTTTCACAGTTTTCCGAAAATAGTACCAGTTTTCAAGAATAGCAGTGGAAACCCAAATCCTTTTCCGGAATCATCGAAAAATATGAGATAGTTTGAAAACTATTTGTTTTCCCAAAAATCCTTTTCACAATGAATAAGATGTTTCATTTTCTTTTTAGATAGTAAGTGTGAAATACCTCTCTATGCCCATATATCAATGTGTGTAAAAAGACATGAATGACGTGATATCGTACAATATGAGGAAAAATGCATCTCTATTCCTGTATGTCATGTGTACATGCCAATGCCATCTATCTCAAAGATGAATCATGTACTCACACTTTCCACTCATCATGCTCAACCACTAATACTGTATATGCCCAATCCGGCCCAGGGAAGATGCATCCTAGAGTATATACATCAACTGACCATCAGTCACTCAGTACCAAGGAAGGACAATCCGGCATGTGGATGTCACGACCCAAATCGATGGGCCACGACGGGCACCCGATACCTTACCCGACCGAGTACCAACATAATGTATCTTTTTATGTCATACTATCATGGATAACTGAGTCGGAAGGCTGCCGTGAGATAAGTAGAATACAACATGTTAAACCAACTTATACATAAGACATACGGGCATGTAAGACCAAAATAACCACTCATATACCCAACATAGGTCGACAAGGCCATACAATCTTTTACGTATATGACATATATCTACAAGCCTCTAAGAATACATAATTTTTACAAAGCTCGGGACAGAGTCCCGCCATACCAAACAATATACGTCTAAATCATACTAACCAAAGAAGCAACTACGAAGCAAATGGAGCGCACCAACATCTTCCGCTGAGCTGATAGCCTACTTGGAGGGCTCTCGACCTGTTTATTGGGACCTGCGGGCATGAAACACAACGTCCCCAGGCAAAAAGAATGTCAGTACAAATTATGTACCAAGTATGTAAGGCACATAAATAAGTACATAACAAACATGTAAGAAATATAGAATAAATGACTCAACTTGTAAGTCTGGATAATTCTGTAATTCATGAAATAATTATAGTGTCATGCATATGCATATGAATGTCATGTTGTGCATAGGTACATGTTTTATAACATCATCAAGCCTCTGAGGGCATCTCATCATATCATCTCGGCCACTGTGGGCAAAATCATCAACGTATACCAACTGATCAGGTGGTGGTGCGTATATAATGCCGTAAACTTTTCCCATATCCCATATACATATAATATACATATAAACCTGTATATATATATATGCGTATATAACAACATCTAGTCATGGGTCAATGTACATGAGCGCAATGCAAGAGAAGTACGTCAATAAAATCTCTTGGAGTGTCATAAGATAATTATGCCTTTGAATAATATCATGAAGCAAACTTTTTCAACTTACGTATTTTTCTGAGACCCATGAACAGATGATACAAGAATATGACACATGGAGAATCAAGAACATAAGCATCTCTAGCATTTCTATGCATAAAGTCATTTATGGAAGTTGTGCATTTGCACGTTTTGTTTGCATCGTATGGATCATGCCAAAAGAAAGAAGGGATAGCCTTAACATACCTGAAGTAGAGAAAATTCTGTATGATATTCTTGCTCGAATTCTCGGTACGGAGATAGGTGCGTTCATAAGAGCCATACTTTTGAATGCGAAGAAACTTCGTCGGATTATCGGTTGAAGAACTCACATTATCAATGTAGTAATTCATTGAAGTGTTTTGAGAAAGAATTTTATTGAAAGCCTTTTAAAATAATGGCCAACGTTTTTTGTGTTTGAAAGAATGCTAATGTTTATGTTTTTTTGATTGCAAGAGTGCTAAGGTTTTAATTGTATACAAAGTATAAGAAAAGGTGAGGTGTCTTCTTGAATTTATTTTGGCTTGCTAACTAATCAAGACTAATTAATAGTCATGATCTTAAGAAATGGCATTTCTGCCACATTTTGAGGGTGGGGAAAATTTTGATATTTATCCAAAGTTTTTAATTAATCCACCACTAGTTATTAATTAACTAGGTAATGTCACATTACCCAATAATTAATCAATTACCCACATAATTGAGAATTATTCCCACTTACTTAAAATACTACTCACTTTTTACATACCTTATACACCTTACTATTATTGCCATGTGGTACCTCGTATGGCACTAGTCAATAAATACCGAGCCGTATGTTATCTCAACATGCCAAACTTGGACGAAAATTCATTTTCTTTTACTTGCTTCCCCTCTCACCTTCAAGAATTTACTTATCACTTGTTTGAAATAGCATAATGATTAAAATCTCAAAATAATCTCCTCCCCGAACTTACGTCGATTAACTTACGACGAAACTTTAACATACAAAGATGCGAGATGTAATATCATCCCCCCCTCTCCCTAGAACATTCATCCTCGAATGTTGACTGGTGCTCTTATCATTTTCATAGCCTATGTCTTCTGAATACTTTATTACTCCCCTTGCCATCTAGGCAACTGTCCTGTGATTAAATCCAACGGCTAGGGGATTTCCCCATTTAGGCCTCTTTCTCACACTACGACTTATGGTTGGAATCCTTCCAGTCTCATAACTATTGCTACCTTCTATCATGAAGCACGTACGACTCTGACCTTATAAGTGCGCTTATGCGTCTCTTCTCTCTTCTTTTTTTCCACCAGCTTTTAGCCAATTTCTAGGCCTTACTTTGTAAACATATACATAGCTTAATAAGATGTCCCGCTAGGCATCTATAGGTATACTGAAGTTCTTCGCTTGATATTTTATTGAACTTACGAATATTGTTATACCTTATTTCATAGATCTGTTTATCCATTCGTATGACTTTACCGCCTCTACGTAGGTCATACTATAGCATAATTCTTGCTTCGATTTATCGTTACTGAGGTCTGCAACCACTTTAGGTTACTTTCGTTGCTTATCCTTAAGACTGATGGTCTAATCTCATCTCACACTGTTGGACTTTTATCTATTTATTGTTGATTCACCTTAATGTTGATTCATCATTTACCACTGATAACTTGATCTTTTATGTAACATCGCCGCTAGGGCTCGCGTGTCATCGTGGATATCAGGAGTTATTAGGTTGATCCTAGGGGTGATACTATACTTCCATAACCGCACTTTATAAAATCCTAATATGACTCACCTTATATGGGTATTTTAGCCCCTTACAATTCATGAAATCCTCTTCAAGTCATTACTAAATCGAAGGCCCAAACGTCATCCTTTATCTATCACAATTACTCTCTTATTCCACTACCAGGGCAATATTCCATCTCTTCTAAATGTTACTAGTCTTAGACTCCTTTGAGTTCATTCTGGATATATTGAGCATTCTATAACTTAGAGAATCCATCAACTCTCTTATTTTCATGATCTTAATCCCAAGAACTTATCAATTCTTGTCACATTTTCACTTACCTTTTCTTATCCTTACTCCTGTCTTCCTAAAACCTTGTCGCTCTACCATACTTTAGCTTGCGACCTGCACATATCTATTCATACTTGTTCGCAAACTTCCTTAAACTTGCTTGCACCATAGATTTCCTTATGTTATTCTGGAACATCAAGTGAGACATCACATCATCTCTAACTCTTCTTTATTCTCTTAAATAGACCTCTCAGTACCTAGAAACCATAAACTGAAGGATATGCCACTGACGATGCTACTATTGTTCTTAGATACTGAATCCCAGCGCTTCTAGTCTTTTACCTAAAGTATGGACCAATCTCATCCTTCTATACTTGAGTATTTCGTACGTTGCTTACTTTTACCTTACTTACTTTAATATATCACCTCACATTCTTCTATTTCTTTCATAATCTCCCTCCTACATAGGTATAAATCACATTCACTATTTGAAGCTTATTATAATACTTGCACCTCTGGTGCCTATAAAATCCAGTGGGAGCTCCATACTAAATTCTTATGAGGCTGGTAGTTTTCTAACTGGCTCTATTGTAGAGCCATTATAAAATATGGCAATTGTACTATTTCTCTTGTACTCCTGATATTAAGAGTGATTCTACAATGTTCTCAATCATGATGCTTGTAACTTTCTGGGTCCAATAAGCAGACTCTTAATTTACTTAGTTGATGTAACTCTTTAGTTTTCTCTTTCTTCTGATTGGCCTTTATGTTGGCTTAAGTTATCTCCTGATATATGGTTCATAATATTAGTTATTCTATTTAGCCTTTCATGGGCGTTGAAGAATATGCATGATACAGTCTTTTAACAATTTAATCTTTCATCTAAGTCCCAGACTCAATTTTTTTTTAATGTATACCAAAATCTTCTACGGCTGTATATGCTGCATGTATCAAACTTTGAACCCTTAAGGGTGTTTATAACGTAACCCACTCTGGATCATTAATCAAATAATTTCTTTCGTTCCATCTTAGCTTTCTTTCAATATAAGCTATTAATTTTCTTGGTCTTTCTGCCCCCTTGTTGCATGCATACATAGCTTATCTTAGTGCCCACATTTGCCAGACTTTTCATACAACTCTTATGACCTCGAATATTACTTTTAATTTTACTTCCCATTCATTAGCCACAGTAGGTGCCACTTTCCTTTGGAGTGCTTACAATGTTGTTGCGAGACTGTTGTTACATGACCATTTCCTCTTTAGGTCGTTATATTAGACTGAAGCCTTCTTCCTTATCTCCTCAGCTAGTCTTTCGTTGTAGTACTTAGGGAGAACCTTTGACTCTCGTAAAGCTGTGAGCTTATTACGGACCTTTTTGATGTCCGTCCTTGCTTATAATCATCCGTAGTTGCTTACCTCCGTGCCCTTGGGCTTGTAGGGTTGCTTCTGAACTGATATTTTGACTGCCTTTCCGATGACACTTCTTTTATCCCCGCAACACTCATACGGTACCTTTAACTACCCTGACTCCTATTTGAATATATCTCAAGTATTATAGTGACATTACCGCGAGGCTGAATTCTCCATGTTGGGTTTTACTATGTTTATCTTACACGGTCTACTGACTCATCTATAACCTCCTGTTTAGCCATAACTGGGCTCTTCCTGATCAATTACTAACTATTCGTTGGCCCATTCTCATATCAATATTCCGCGTAATCTTTCTTGGGTTATTTCTTTGATTAACTTACGTCTTGCACTGGCTCCCTATTTATTAATAACATCTCGGGCAGGAACCCATACTTTCTTTTCTTGACGTTGTGCTTACATAATGTTTTGGAATCGTAGCATATATGTAGGCTTTGAATAAGTGCAATCTCATCCCTTATTTCATTTTTTTTGCATTCTTCCTTTACCATTCCATGATTTCTAGAACCACTAAATTCTGACTTCATACCACATCACTCCATATTCCCCCCTTTAAGGGAGTGCTAAGAGTTGGAGCTACGACGATCTACCTATATATGTTTACCTCTTTATCTTTGGCATTTTTTCACATCATCGATGTCCCTTACTTTCCTTGTGGTAATCCTTCTGTACCAAGGATAACAAAATTCCTTACTCGCGATGGTAACACTTAGTGCAACTTGCACATACAGTTCCTTAAGCTTAACTTTGCTCACATTGCTTGCTTTAGGGAAGCATTTTCCTGAATGACCTTTCTCTGAATTCTTATGAATCTTCTTCTATTGTCCATTCTATTATAACTGGAACGCAATCTAAAATTCTCATGATGCCGACCATTATCAAATCACTCAGTCCTTAATTCATGTTTAGTTTACCTTGTTCACCAGTCCATACTGATTTCTATTACTCTAGGGTCTAACTTTTCTTTTTGTTAATCATGTTAGAGTCACAAACTTATTTCTCAAAATGAGGATGTGGCTGTATGGCGTATACTCTTTTGTTGTCTTAAGGACCATCACCTTTCGTCTCTTTCTTTATTTGACTATAGATTCTAGAACACCTACCTTTGTCATCCATGTATCACATCTCACTCATAATTCTTCCTTATCTCTCTTCTCATTACTCTGCTAATATTTCTGCCTATCCCTTTCTTGTGAGACTTCAACACGACATTCTTTTGCTTTTATCTCTCCTTGCTTCATTCATCGGCTCTTCGGGTTGCTCCACGTCCTCGCTCTACTAGGGACAAGAGTTACACTAAGGTAATATTTATCCCTTCCAGACTTTCAATGTCTATCTTTATAGTGCTCATATATAGCTGTACTATTTTAGAGTGCAACATTTGGGTGTCTCACAAGGAGATCTGTTAGCACATTTGCAATATCCTTCGGAAGTGTCAAATAACACAGCCAATCCATTCACCATTTCGGGTTACTCTAACCCCAGCCTGATCTTGATATCCCGTCCTCCTCTTATACTACTTCTGCTAACCCCCATATGACATATCTGGAATGGGTGTGATCAATTGTACATACCTCTACCACTATTGAAAGTAACTCAAAATGCTTATATTTCTCTTCCTAAATTGTAGGTAATATTCATCTCTAATAATTAGGTACCTCATACCCTTCTTCACCTTGCTTCTTCTACTTATTGAAACTTGTGTCTACCTTCCGATTCTCTTATTCCATACTGCCTTAGGGATCCTTATCAAGAAGCTTGCACGTCTTAGTATCCTCATGTTCTGCTGGAGACCTTACATTCATCATAAGCATGATGCAAAAGCGAGTTCCTCTGACTCAATTCTTCCGCAGCCACATTCAATCCCCTACCAAACGTCTTTCTATATGTAGGTATCGTCGTAGTATAAGTAAGATAGAGTTTAGGAAATCGAGTTCTTACAACCGAGCTCTACCACACGATCTAGAGTAAGAAGAAAGAGTGACAGTCCTAAACAAGACTCTACTAGATACGACTTGTAGACTCCCTAGGACAGAACTGCTCTAATACCACTTTTGTCACAACCCAAACCGATGGGCCACGATGAGCACCCCGTACCTTACCCGACCGAGTACCAACATAACGTATCTTTTCATGTCATACTATCATGGATAACTGAGCCGAAAGGCTGCTGTGAGATAAGTAGAATACAATATGTGAAACCAACTTATACATAAAACATACGAGCCTATAAGACCAAAATAACCACTCGTATGCTGAACATAGGCCGACAAGGCCATACAATCTTTTACGTACATGACATTTGTCTACAAGCCTCTAAGAATACATAATTTTCACAAAGGTTGGGAAAGAGTCCCGCCATACCAAACAATACACGTCTAAATCATACTAACCAAAGAAGCAACTACGAAGCAAATGGAACGCACCAACATCTTCCGTTGAGCTGATAGCCTACTTGGAGGGACTTGCTTTTAAATCAAATTCTGTGTTTTTGAGGCCTTGAAAACCTCATTTAGAGTCACCTCGATTTGCATGCACAGTCCGAGCATGTAGCCAGAAAGCTTATATGTGAAAATCTGTGAAAAATGATAAATTTTGACTGTAAAATGAATAAATGTGACTTCAATCAACGTTTTGGGTAAACGGACCCAGACTGGTGATTTGACTGTCCCGGAGGGTCTGTATGAAAATATGGGACTTGGGCGTATGCCCAGAATCGAATTCCGAGGTCCCAAGCCTGAGAAATGAATTTTTAAAGAAAATTATTTTTTGAAATTGTTTAAAAGAACTTGAAATGAAATTTGATTAGAACATGTTAGTATCGGGCCCGTATTTTGGTTCTGGCGCCCGGCTACAGGTCTTATATATGATTTAGGACGATCCTTTGAAATTTGGTAAAAAACGAATTTCATTTGATATGATTTGAACCTAAATTGCAAAAATGATGTTTTAAGAAGTTTGAGAAAATTTTTTGATTTTGAGGTTCAATTCGTTGTTATTGAGGTTATTTTGGCGATTTGATCGCACAAATAAGTCCGTATTATGTCATTGAGTTAGTACGTATGTTTGGTTAGGAGCCTCAAGGGCTCGGGTGTGTTTCGGGAGGTTTTTGGCTTAAGAAGAATTGCAGGTTTTCAGCTGTTGGGTTTCTCATGTTTCCATCTTCGCGTTCGCGGGAGGACCCATGCGAACGCGATGTGTTAAATTTTGATGAAGGAAATTCCTTCTATGCGAACGCATAGCACAGGTCGTGAACGCAAGGCATTGGGAGGTTATCCCTTCGCGAATGCGGTCCTGGCCACGTGAACGCGAAGGCTAAATGAGCCTGGGCGGGGGTGGGGCGTTTGTTCTACGCGAACGCGATCCATTGGACCCGAACGCGAGGGCTCGAGGAATTTCTTCTCCGCGAATGCGAGCCTGCATACGCGAACGCGAAGGTCTACAGGCTTGACTCATCGCGAATGCGGTGAGTCTGTCGTGAACGCGTAGAGTAATTTCGCCCAGTTATTTTTAAGTTTCAAAAATAGAACACTTACGGGATTTTCATAAATTTTCA
The DNA here is from genome assembly GCF_000715075.1 of Nicotiana tabacum. Classification (NCBI taxonomy): domain Eukaryota; kingdom Viridiplantae; phylum Streptophyta; class Magnoliopsida; order Solanales; family Solanaceae; genus Nicotiana; species Nicotiana tabacum. Next base: position 33,708,842 of record NC_134086.1, read on the forward strand.
TAAACCTCTTCTCCTCCAAAGCTCTTAGGCGATTTTTGAAGCATTTCCTCACCATAATCTCTTGGGTAAGTGATCATTAACTTGTTTTCTTTCATTTTTATCAACACCCACTAGATTTTTAGGCCTAAAAGCATGAGATTAAGGGTAGAAAATTAGGTATTTGGGTAGAGTTAGGGCTTTTTGATTAATTATGATTTAGACCTCGTTTTGGAGTCGAATTCTGGAAATAATTATATATTCGAGCTTGTGGATGAATGTGGGATTGGATTTTGGTTCGAACCTCGTGTTTTGACCAAGCGGGCCCGGAGTCGATTTTTGGATTTTTGGGAAGAATGATTAGAAAGCTATAATTAGGCATTGGAGTTGAATTGTTTAGCGTTTATTGATGTATGAATTTGATTATGTATAGATACGATTGATTTGGAACCGAATTCGAAAGGAAAGGCGGTGTTTGAGACTTGAGTTGGCCGTGAAAGTTCAAGTTAAGTGTCCGGTCTAACCTTAGCTTGAGGGATTAGGAGTTGTGTCCTATTTGCTAATTGCTTCTTGTTGAGTACGGCGTATAGACATGGTGACGAGTATCTATACGTTGGTGTCGAGCATGACCGTGAGTCTAAAATTGAAAGTTGTTGTGTTCTTAAATGATACTACGAATGCTTTAATTGATGATTCTCGATATTAAGCAAGGTTTTAGTTTATTTACGTGGATTTTATTTATGATTGAGTATTGGCATTAATTGAACTGAGTAGGAGTTGAGTAAGATTGGTTTTAGCTGATTCTCCCTTGCCGGGATGTTTGTTTTGATATTATTGTTCCCTTGCTGGGAAGTTATTATATTGCTTTTGTTCCCTTGCCGGGATTCCTTGTGATTTTGTGTTGGATTAAAATGGGAGCGGGTGGTACACCTGCCATAAGATATGATGAAATGAGAGCGGGTGGTACGCCTACTACAATATTTGATGAAATGGCAGCGGGTGGTACGCCTACCACAAGATTTGATGAAATGGGAGTGGGTGGTACGCCTACCATATGATATGATGAAATGGGAGCGGGTGGTATGCCTACCACAAGATGTAATGAAATGGGAGTGTGTGGTACGCCTACCACGAGATATGAGAAATGGGATCGGGTTGCACACCTGCAACAAGATGTGAACCGAAAGTTAAATCTGCCTTTGTTTTCCTTATCCTTGTTAGAAGTTGAATTTTGGTTTCCTTATAATTCTCTTGAGGTTCTGTTTTATCTGTTATTCCCCGAAGCATGTTTTCCCTTCCCAGCTTTAATTGTTTGTTCCAGATTATTTTTTCGCTGTATTTACTTGTTTATATTTCTGATGTATATTATATAACTGCACAAGTTTATCTGGAGTCTGGTCCTAGCCTCGTCACTACCTCGCTGGGGTTAGGCCAGGCACTTACCAGCACATGGGGTCGGTTGTGCTGATGCTACACTTTGCACCCTGTGTAGATACCGGAGCAGCACTGGGGCAATAGCAGTATGGGAGCCAGCCTTCAGTCCACAGAGATCTTGAGGTAGTCCTGCAGGTGTCTGCAGGCCCGACGTCTCTTCTATCTACTTAGATGTTCTGTTTTCATTTGTATCCGAGACAGACTGTATTTACTTTTTCAGACACTTGTATGTAGCATTCATAGATAGTCCGTAAATATTGTGATACCAGTTTCTGGGTAGAGACTTATATTGGATTTTTCGTATCTATATTGGTATTATATTCATCTAAGTGTTCCGCTTAATTTCACCTTTCGCCATTATTTAAATGCTAATCACTTGTTAATTTAATTGGTTAAAAGGGATAAAATGAAAGAGATTGAATTTTTCGCATTTCGTGGCTTGCCTAGCTTCTACGAGTAGGCGCCATCATAATTTCTGAGGGTGGGAAATTCGGGTCGTGGCAAGTTGGTATCAAAGCACTAGGTTACATAGGTCTCACAATTCACGGACAAGCTCAGTAGTGTCTGAGGGATCGGTACGGAGATGTCTGTATTTATTCCCCAGAGGCTACAGGGTTAGGAAAACTTCATATTTGTTCTTTCTTGTCGTGCGGTTTTTGTTTCTCAATGCTAATTGAATTTCTACTCTATTCTTTCGCAGATGGCGAGAACACGCGCTTTCTCGTATTGGGCTTGGTGCAGTGTTGATGCAGGATGGCAAGGTCATTGCCTATGCTTCACGGCAGTTGAAGATTCATGAGAAGAACTAATCGGTTCATGACTTAGAGTTGGCAGCCATTGTTCACGCGTTGAAGATTTGGAGGCATTATCTGTATGGCGTGGCATGTGAGGTGTTCACGAATCACAAGAGTCTTCAATATTTGTTCAAGCAAAAAGAGTTGAATTTGAGGTAGAGGAGGTGGTTGGAGTTATTGAAAGATTATGATATCACAATCTTATCATCTGGGAAAGGCCAATATGGTGGCCGATACTTTGAGTAGGAAGTCAGCTAGTATGGGCAGTCTAGCTTATATTCCGGTCAGTGAGAGGCCGCTTGCTTTGGATGTTCATGCTTTGGCCAATCAGTTTGTGAGGTTGGATGTTTCTGAGCCCAGCCGTGTGTTAGCTTGCAAGGTCGCTCATTCTTCTTTATTGGAGCGTATCCGTGATCGGCAGTATGATGATCCCCATTTGTGTGTCCTTAGAGACACGGTGCAGCACGGAGGTGCCAAGCAGGTTACCTTAGATGATGATGGAGTTTTGAGATTGCAGGGTCGAGTGTGTGTGCCAAATGTGGATGGGCTTCGGGAGTTGATTTTAGAGGAGGCCCATAGTTCCCGGTACTTTATTCATCCGGGCGCATTGAAGATGTATCAGGATTTGTGGCAACATTATTGATGGCGAAGAATGAATAAGGATATCGTGACATATGTGGCTCGATGCTTGAATTGTCAGCAGGTTAAGTACGAGCATTAGAGGCCTGGTGGATTGTTTCAGAGGATTGAGCTTCTCGAGTGGAAGTGGGAGCGGATCACTATGGATTTCGTTGTTGGACTCCCGTGGACTCGGAGGAAGTTCGACGCAGTATGGGTCATTGTTGATAGGCTGACCAAGTCAGCACATTTCATTCTTGTGGCAATCTCCTATTCTTCCGAGAGGTTGGCTGAGATCTATATCCGGGAGATCGTTCGCCTTCATGGTGTGCCTGTGTCTATCATTTTGGTCAGAGGTACGCAGTTTACCTTACGCTTCTAGAGAGCAGTTCAACGAGAGTTGGGCACTCAGGTATAGTTGAGCACAACATTTTATCCTCAAACGGACGGGCAATCCGAGTAGACTATTCAGATTTTGAGGATATGCTCCGAGCTTGTGTCATTGACTTTGGAGGCTCGTGGGATCAGTTTTTGCCTTTAGCAGAGTTTGCCTACAACAACAGCTACTAGTTGAGTATCCAGATGGCTCCTTATGAGGCTTTATATGGTAGGCGGTGTCGGTCTCTGGTTGGATGGTTTGAGCTGGGAGAGGCTCGATTGTTGGGTACGGATCTGGTTCAGGAGGCCTTGGACAAGGTCAGGATTATCCAGGATAGACTTCGTACAACTCAGTCCAGGCAAAAGAGTTATGCAGACCGCAAGGTTCGTGATTTGGCATTTCTGGTCGGTGAGCGGGTATTGCTCTGAGTGTCGCCTATGAAGGGAAAGCTTAGCCCTAGGTTCATTGGCCCGTTTGAGATTCTTGATGGAGTGGGAGAGGTGGCTTATAGACTTGCATTGCCGCCGAGCATATCAGCCGTTCATCTAGTGTTTCATGTGTCCATGCTTCAGAGATATCACTGCGATCCATCTCATGTGTTAGATTACAGCACTGTCCAGTTGGACAAGGACTTGTCTTATGAGGAGGTGCCTGTAGCTTTTCTAGATCGGCAGGTTCGTTAGTTGAGGTCAAAGAGTTTTCCTTTTGTTCGTATTCAGTGGAGAGGTCAGCCTTCTGAGGCATCGACCTAGGAGTCCGAGTCCGATATGCAGAGCCGTTATCCTTATCTTTTTCCCAACTCAGGTACTTCCTTCTTCTGTCCGTTCGAGGACGAACGGTTGTTTTAGAGGTGGAGAATGTAAGGGTCATCACTTGCTTTTAAATCAAATTATGTGTTTTCGAGGCCTTAAAAACCTCATTTAGAGTTACCTCGATTTGTGTGCACAGTCCGGGCGCATAGCCGGAAAGGTTATATGTGAAAATTTGTGAAAAATGATAAATTTTGACTATAAAATGAATAAATGTGACTTCGGTCAACCTTTTGGGTAAATGGACCCGTACCCGTCATTTGATGGTCCCGGAGGGTCCTTAGAAAAATATGGGACTTGGGAGTATGTCTAGAATCGAATTCCGAGGTCCCAAGCCCGAGAAATGAATTTTTAAAGAAAATTGTTTTCTGAAATTGTTTAAAAGAACTTGAAATGAAATTTGATTAGAACATGTTAGTATCAGGCCCGTATTTTGGTTCTGGCACCCGGTACAGGTCTTATATATGATTTAAGATGATCCTGTGAAATTTGGTGAAAAACGGATGTCATTTGACGTGATTCGAACCTAAATTGCAAAAAATGATGTTTTAAGAAGTTTGAGAAAATTCTTTGATTTTGAGGTTTAATCCGTTATTATTGAGGTTATTTTGGCGATTTGATTGCACGGATAAGTTCGTATGATGTCATTGAGTTAGTACGTATGTTTGGTTAGGAGCCCCGAGGGCTCAGGTGTGTTTCGGGATATTTTTAGCTTAAGAAAAATTGCAGGTTTTCAGCTATTGGGTTTCTGATGTTTCCTTCTTCGCGTTCGCGGGAGGACCCACGCGAACGTGATGTGTTAAATTTTGATGAAGGAAATTCCTTCTACGCGAACGCATAGCACAGGTTGCGAACACGAGGCATTGGGGTGTTATCCCTTCGCGAACGCGGTCCTGGCCACGCGAACGCGGTCCTGGCCACGCGAACGCGAAGGCTTGATGAGCCTGGTCGGGGGTGGGGCATTTGTTCTACGTGAACGCGACCCATTGGACGCGAACGCAAGGGCTTGAGGAATTTCTTCTCCGCAAACGCGAGCCCGCTTATGCGAACTGAAGGTCTACAAGCTTGACTCATCGCGAACGCGGTGAGTCTGTCACGAACGCGTAGAGTAATTTCGGCTAGTTATTTTTAAGTCTAAAAAACAGAACACTTACGGGATTTTCTTAAATTTTCATAAACCTCTTTTTATCCAAAGCTCTTAAGCGATTTTTGAAGCATTTCCTCACCATAATCTCTTGGGTATGTAATCTTTAACTTGTTTTCTTCCATTTTTATCAACACCCACTAAATTTCTAGGCCTAAAAATATGAGATTAAGGGTAGAAAATTAGGGATTTGGGTAGAGTTAGGGCTTTTTGATTAATTGTGATTTAGACCTCATTTTGGGGTCGAATTCTGGAACTAATTATATATTCGGGCTCGTGGGTGAATGGGGGATCGAATTTTGGTTTGAACCTCGTGTTTTGACCAAGCGGGCTCGGGGTCAATTTTTGGATTTTTGGGAAGAATGATTAGAAAGCTATAATTAAGCATTGAAATTGAATTGTTTAGCGTTTATTGATGTTATGAAGTCGATTATGTATAGATACAATTGATTTGGAGTCGAATTCGAAAGGAAAGGCTGTGTTTGAGACTTGAGTTGGCAGTGGAAGTTCGAGGTAAGCGTCCGGTCTAACCTTAGCTTGAGGGATTAGGAGTTGTGTCCTATTTGCTAATTGCTTCTTGTTGAGTACGACGTATAGGCATGGTGACGAGTATCTATACGTTGGTGTTGAGCATGACTGTGAGTCTTAAATTGATAGTTGTTGTGTTCTTAAATAATACTACAGATGCTTTAATTGATGATTCTCGATATTGAGCAAGGATTTAGTTTATTTACGTGGATTTTATTTATGATTTAGTATTGGCATTAATTGAGCTGAGTAGGAGTTGAGTAAGATTGGTTATAGCTGATTCTCCCTTGCCGGGATGTTTGTTTTGATATTATTGTTCCCTTGCCGGGAAAGTATTATATTGCTTTTATTCCCTTGCCAGGATTCCTTGTGATTTTGTGTTGGCTTGAAATGGGAGCGGGTGGTACGCCTACCACAAGATATGATGAAATGGGAGCGGGTGGTACGCCTACCACAAGATTTGATGAAATGGGAGCGGATGGTACGCCTACCACAAGATATAATGAAATGGGAGCGGGTGGTACGCCTACCACGAGATATGAGAAATGGGATCGGGTTGCACGCTTGCAACAAGATGTGAACCGAAAGTGAAATATACCTTTGTTTTCCTTATCCTTGTTAGAAGTTGAATTTTGGTTTCCTTATAATTCTCTTGAGGTTCTGTTTTATCTGTTATTCCCCGAAGCATGTTTTCCCTTCCCAGCTTTAATTGTTTGTTCCAGATTATTTTTTCTTGTGTATATATATATATATATATATATATATATATATATATATATATATATATATATATATATATATATATATATATATATATATAACTGCACAGGTTTATCTAGAGTCTGGTTCTAGCCTCGTCACTACCTCACCGGGATTAGGCCAGGCACTTACCAGCACATGGGGTCGGTTGTGCTGATGCTACACTCTGCACTCTGTGCATATACTGGAGCAGCACTGGGGCAACAGCAGTAGGGGAGCCAGCCTTCAGTCCACGTAGATCCCGAGGTAGCCTTGTAGGCGTCCGCAGGCCCGGCGTCTCTTCTATCTACTTAGATGTTCTGGTTTCATTTGTATCCGAGACAGACTGTATTTCCTCTTTCAGACACTTGTGTAGCATTCATAGATAGTCCGTGAATATTGTGATACCGGTTTCTGGGTAGAGATGTATATTGGCTTTTTCGTATCGATTTTGGTATTATATTTATCTAAGTCTTCCTCTTAATTTCACCTTTTGTCATTATTTAAATGCTGGTCACCTATTAATTTAATTGGTTAAAAGGGCTAAAATGAAAGAGATTGAATTTTCCACATTTTGTGGCTTGCCTAGCTTCTACGAGTAGATGCCATCACAATTTCCGAGGATGGGAAATCCGGATCGTGACAGCTCTCGACCTATTTATCGGGACCTGCGGGCATGAAACACAACGTCCCTAGGCAAAAGGAACGTTAGTACAAAATAATGTACTGAGTATGTAAAGCACATATATAAGTACATAACAAACATGGAAGAAATATAGAATAAAATACTCAACTTATAAATCTAGATAATTCTGTAATTCATGAAATAATTATAGTGTCATGCATATGCGTATGAATGTTATGTCGTGCATAGGTACATGTTTCATAACATCATCAGGCCTCTGAGGGCATCCCATCATATCATCTCGCCCACTATGGGCAAAATCATTAACGTATACCTGTCACACCTCCTTTTTCCGTACCCGCGAGGGTGCAAGGGAGTTTTTTCCAATTAAAGGACAATCGAAACGGGATTAGTTTATTTATGTCAGAGTCTCCACTTGGGAAATTTAGGGTGTCCCAAGTCACCAATTTTAATCCCGAATCGAGGAAAAGAATGACTCCATATTATAGTCTGCGTACCAGAAATCCGGATAAGGAATTCTGTTAACCCGGGAGAAGGTGTTAGGCATTCCCAAGTTCCGTGGTTCTAGCACGGTCGCTCAACTGTTATATTTGGCTTGATTATCCGATTTTATACGAATATGAACTTATGTGCAAATTTTAACTTTTAACCGCTTTTATCATTTACTATTATTTTTGTCAAGAATTGCAACGTTGTGAAAGTGTATCTCGAACCACGTTACAATCAATGTACCCGTGGTCGTCGACACACTTTGACTCCGTCGAGATTTGGATTTGGGTCACATCAATGTGCACCCGAGTTTAAGGAAATTAAATTATTAAAGGCGCGCCTAAGGCGACTAGAGTATTTATTTTGGGTAGGACCGTGGAATTTTTCTAAAACGGTCTATCCCGAAATCTAAGCAATTTGAAAGCAAATATTTACTGAGGGCCCCGCAATTTTGTATTTTTATTTGGCGAGGCTCATCTCATTCTTATTTTTAAAGGAATTTGCAACGTCGTGGACACGCATCTCGAATCACGTCACAATCAATGTACCCGTGATTAGAAACACATTTCGACTCCGTTGAGATTTGGATTTGGGTCACATAAATGTGCACCCGAGTTTAAGAAGGTAAGATTTATTAAGGCGCGTCCTAAAGAGACTAACGTATTGTTATTTTAGGAAGAGGCCGTGAACGTTCATTAAACGGCCAAATCCAAAGTCTAGTAAATGCTTATGTATTTATTGAGGGCCCCAGCGATGTGTGATTTATTTGGCGAGGCTCGTCTCATTTTTATTTTAAGGATAAACCTACAGTGACTATATTTTCTATTAAATTCGTCTCTAAAATAAAAGAAAATCTCTTAATTATTTACATGCTGAAAAACGTAACTTATTAGTTATTAGTTTACGGCTAATGCGAATGAAAAATTGCGATCGAGTTTGTACAAAGAAAAACTGCTTTCATTCTGTTATTTACTAATGCTAGAACATGAGATAGATACATAATAATATCAAAAACAGATTAATTATTCTCCGATTAATTTAAACTAACATTATTAGATGAAGAAATTATACATATGCAACCTCATTACTCATTAATCATTCAACTACATTTTTATACAAAGAAAAGAAAATTATATTCAACCACAAATCTAAACAGGAGGAATTCAACAGGAACAAAGCCTGATTAATATTTCATTTTTTGCTTCAAGCCGAGATTGTACAAATGTGTACCTGGAAACAGCAGTACAAGAACAAAAGAAGGAGAGTCAGCAGCAATAATACCACAGCAACAGCAGATTCAGCAACACCGCAAACCAGTAACAACCAGTAGAATAACCCAGCAACGGATTGAAAAATCAGCAATGCCAAAGTGCAATCACAGTCAAAGCAGAAGCGAGAAAAGATACAAAATGCAGTAGTTTCTGACTTTGAATCACACTTGAGAAAAGACAAACGGAATTTATTCAAGTAGAAGTTCAAGTTGTCTTTCTCTTTTACTCTCTAACACTCTTGAAATTCTCCAGAATGTATTACTCTAAAAAATATTCTCCCAATAATCTCTAAGTCTTCCTTAATGTTTTTCCATTCAAGTCCTAAAAACTCTCCCCTATTTCAAGTCAAGAATCACTCTATATATAGCAAGACAAGTCTTCAATTCCCAACCCCAAAATTATTCCCCCAATGGCATGCTTTGGCCCACTATTAAATGTCTTCTTTATTTTAAATTTTATCCCTCATGCCTACATTAAATAAATACCACATTCCCAACCCATTACAATATGTTCCCCATGCCCACATTAAACAAGTACATCAAAAACCCCATTATGTTTTGTCTTGTCCCCCATTATATTAAACAAGTACATCAAAAACTCCACCCCATTATATTTGTCCCCCATGCTTAACATAAAGAATCAAAATAATGTTCAATTACCAAACTACCCCTCCGACCTTATTGCAATTACCATTCTACCCCCGAATGCAATGCAATTTACCAAACTACCCCCTCAGCTCTAAACAATCAATTAATCATAACTTAACCAAAATATAGTCAAGATGACCAATTTCTCAACAATCTTCAACAACAACTCACATGAACACAATGAACAACACAACTCAAAATTAACGGAATGAATTAACCATATCGTGAACCAATCCTGGTTAATTTAGACCATGAATGTATGAGCAAGGATACAACAATACAAACGACATAATCCATGATTCATCAACGAATCAAAAACCAAAAACAAACATAACCTCACATTAAATCACTGGATTTAAACATGAACTTCAAACAAAGATGAACATGAATTAAATCTATTTTTAAGCAACAAAACATGACGAATTCACATGATTCAAACAACATTACTAATTTCTGGAAAATACATAACAACATGAAACAAATTGAAGAAATAATTAATTAAATTTCAATTTGAATCCAACAAACATTAGAATAACAAATATTTACATAAACAATAATACAAACATGAAATAACATGAAAACAATTAATTAATCTTTCATTTGAAATTTGAAAAATTAATTTAACAAGAACACATGAACATGAACAAAACCAAAAATCAAATATCTACCGATTTTACATGAACAAAACAAACATTTGCCGATTTTAGGTTCGAAAATATCAAAACAAAATACGGACAAAATAAAACTCAAAAATTACTAACCGGAGATGAACAACGACGAATTCGATTGTATGGACTGTTTCGACGAACCTCAAATGGGAATAAATCTGTCCGGACTCAACGACTAACTCAACGACGAACTCACCTTCCTTGTAAACTTGACGAACTCGAAACGATGCTCGACGACCTCGACTAAAACTTAACCGAACGAAATGGTGGTAGCAAACAACTGAAACGAATTAAGCTGCTCGTGGGCAGCAATGCGATGAAGTTACAGCAGCTGTGACGTCGATCTATGGCTGGCCGCAGCTGTCATGCAAGCAGCTCCAAGCAGAAACGAGCAGCCATCAGCTCGGAGGAAGGAGGAGAAGCAGCGGCGATGGTGGGGTTTGGACGATGAAGCCGCAGCTCGGAGGAAGGAGGAGAAGCAGCGGCGTCCGAGGGTTGTTTGGATAACGCAGCAGCTGCTGCTTGACGATGGTGAGGAAGATGAAGCGCGAAGGGTTTGAGCCACCATTTTCGTGTAACTGGAGCTGGTTTTACGACTAGTTTATGGAGCTAGGAGAAGAGCAACGTCGACGAGCCTCGACGAGCGTCGACTGGCCATGGCGAGTTGTGCGACGAGGAAGACGAAGAAGCAACAGCCATGGATGGGCTGCTGCGTGTGTGCGTGTTTTGTTGTGTATGGGGAGGTAGCCATGGATGCTTGCTTGGAGCTTTGGAGGAGTTTTTGAGTTTGGGGAAGAAGAAGATAGGGAAGGGGCGGATGGGTTAGTTTTAGGTTTTTAGGGTTTTTGTTTTGTTTTGTTTATTTGTTTTTGTTTTGTGTTTTGAAAAATGAAGAAGGTTGTTGGGTATTTGGGTTAATGGGGCGGACCGGGTCGACCCGGTCTGAAGTGGACTGGGTCGTGGGGAAGATTGGGCAACTATTTGGGCCTGAGGTTGAAATTTGAAGAAATGGCCCAATCCGATTTTTCTTTGTATTTTTATTATTTTTTTTTCTAAAACTAAATTATAAAAATACTTAAATTATTATTAAGAACTAAATTAAGTTATAAAAGCGCAAATTAACTCCCAATAACAATTAACGCACAATTAAGTAATAATTAAGCATAAAATTGTTCATTTGGACATTAAATGCTAAAAATGCAAAAGATGCCTATTTTTGTAATTTTTAATTTTTGTATAACTAATTTAATTACTAACAATTGTAGAATTAAATCCTACATGCAAAATGCGACATATTTTTGTATTTTTTATTAATTTAACAAATAAGCAAACACAGACAAATACAAATAATTATTTAATGTTCACCAGCTGCTTCTTTCAAGACGCCTCTTTTCTTCCTTTTGAATCATGCGCCTGAATTTGTGCTGGGACCTCTTGTTGCAACCTTCTGTTTCCGGTGCTGAGATTTTATTGTTTCCTGCTGGAGATTCTTGTTGTAACCCTCTGTTTTATTGTCTTCTGACTTGATCTTGAAATGTATGCCTCTGTTATTATGGGCGGGCTCCCAACTTCAACACTTGAAAAGTAAAGACTGGAATGTATGCCTCTGTTATCTGGGCGGGCTCCCAACTTCGACACTTGAAAAGTAAAGACTGAAATGTATGCCTCTGTTATCTGGGCGGGCTCCCAACTTCAACACTTGAATTTAACAACCTCTATTCTCCAGGCGGGATCCTACAACCAAAACGAACAAAACAAACGAAAATTTCCTAACCCAGTTTGCACTGGGAAGATTTTTGAGTCGTTAGCAAAATTGTAACCTATTTATACTACTGATGCAATGATGAGAGTAAACTAAAGACTAGACTAGGATGTGCATCTCCTACGAGTAAAACCAAAAACTCTTGCTAGCGAATGTGTCTGCTAAAATAAACCTTAATGACTCAAACTAGAAAGTGCTTCTTCTATGGTTGAATCGGAATGAGCTAAACTAGGAAGTGCGTCTCCTAAGGGTGAAAACTTCAAAGAACTAGACTAGGAATTGTGTTTCCTATTGTCGAACTCAAAATGAATCAAACTATGAAGTGCATCTCCTAAGGGTGAAATCTCAATTCCGGAAGTGCGTCTCCTGAAATAAAGTATAACCTGAAAAATCCAAACTAGGAAGTGCATCTCCTAAAGTAAAAGTATAACCTGAAAAAGCCAAACTAGGAAGTGCGTCTCCTAAAGTAAACTTAATTCAGGAAGTGCGTTTCCTATGCACGAAATTAAACTTAGGAAGTGCGTCTCCTAGGGGTTAAATAGTCTTAGGAAGTGCGTCTCCTATGGGTGAAACCTTAATGATTTTGAACTAGGAAGTGCGTCTCCTATAAATGAAAATAATTTAGGAAATGCGTCTCCTATGCGTGAAATCTTAATTTAGAAAGTGCGTCTCCTATGGGATAAAAGTAAACTTAGGAAGTGCGTCTCCTATGGACAAAACTAAACTTTAAGGAAGTGCGTCTCCTATTGGGTACAATAAACTTAGGAAGTGCGTCTCCTGTGGTTACAATAAACTTAGGAAGTGCGTCTCCTATTGGTAGAACTGAACTTGGGAAGTGCGTCTCCTATGGTAAAACTGAACTTAGGAAGTGCGTCTCATATTGGTAGAACTGAACTTAGGAAGTGCGTCTCCTATGGTAAAACTGAACTTAGGAAGTGCGTCTCCTATGGTAAAACTGAACTTAGGAAGTGCGTCTCCTATGGTAAAACTGAACTTAGGAAGTGCGTCTCCTATTGGGTTCAATAAACTTAGGAAGTGCGTCTCCTATTGGGAAAAACTAAACTTAGGAAGTGCATCTCCTATTGGTAAAACTTACTTAGGAAGTGCATCTCCTATAGGTACAACTATACTTAGGAAGTGCGTCTCCTGTTGGTGAAATAAACTTAGGAAGTGCGTCTCCTATTGGTGAAATAAACTTAGGAAGTGCGTCTCCTATTGGTGAAACTTTTCTTAGGAAGTGCGTCTCCTATTGGGTAAAACTAACTTAGGAAGTGCGTCTCCTATTGGGTGAAATAACTTAGGATGTGCGTCTCCTATTGGGTGAAATAACTTAGGAAGTGCGTCTCCTATTGGTACAACTAAACTTAGGAAGTGCGTCTCCTATTGGTGAAACTATTCTTAGGAAGTGCGTCTCATATTGGTAAAACTTGGCTTAGGAAGTGCGTCTCCTACTGGTGAAACTATTCTTAGGAAGTGCGTCTCCTATAGGTGAAACTATTCTTAGGAAGTGCGTTTCCTCTTGGTGAAACTTATCTTAGGACTAACTTAGGATGTGCGTCTCCTCTTGGTGAAACTATTCTTAGGAAGTGCGTCTCCTCTTGGTGAAACTATTCTTACGAAGTGCGTCTCCTTAGGATGTGCATCTCCTATTGGTGAAACTTAGCTTAGGAAGTGCGTCTCCTATTGGTGAAACTTAGCTTAGGAAGTGCGTCTCCTATTGGTGAAACTATTCTTAGGAAGTGCGTCTCCTATTGATGAAACTATTCTTAGGATGTGCATCTCCTATTGGTGAAACTGACTTAGGATGTGCGTCTCCTCTTGGTGAAACTTACTTAGGAAGTGCGTCTCCTCTTGGTGAAACTTAACTTAGGATGTGCGTCTCCTGTTGGTGAAACTAACTTAGGATGTGCGTCTCCTCTTGGTGAAACTATTTTTAGGAAGTGCGTCTCCTTAGGACGTGCGTCTCCTATTGGTGAAACTTTTCTTAGGAAGTGCGTCTCCTCTTGGTGAAACTAACTTAGGATGTGCGTCTCCTCTTGGTGAAACTATTTTTAGGAAGTGCGTCTCCTTAGGACGTGCGTCTCCTATTGGTGAAACTTTTCTTAGGAAGTGCGTCTCCTCTTGGTGAAACTAACTTAGGATGTGCGTCTCCTCTTGGTGGAACTTACTTAGGATGTGCGTCTCCTATTGGTGAAATTGACTTAGGAAGTGCGTCTCCTAATGGTGAAACTTATCTTAGGATGTGCGTCTCCTATTGGTGAAACTTAACTTAGGATGTGCGTCTCCTATTGGTAAAAATAAACTTTAGGAGGAAATACATCTCCTATGGGTAAAAAACAAACTTAGGAGGAAATGCATCTCCTAAGGGTGAAACTAAAACAAACTTAGGAGGAAATGCATCTCCTATGGGTGGACCAAAACAAACTTAGGAGGAAATGCATCTCCTATGGGTGGAACTAAAACAAACTTAGGAGGAAATGCATCTCCTATGGGTGGACTAAAACAAACTTAGGAGGAAATGCATCTCCTATGGGTGAAACTAAAACAAACTTAGGAGGAAATGCATCTCCTATGGGTGGACTAAAACAAACTTAGGAGGAAATGCATCTCCTATGGGTGAAACTAAAACAAACTTAGGAGGAAATGCATCTCCTATGGGTGGACTAAAACAAACTTAGGAGGAAATGCATCTCCTATGGGTGGACTAAAACAAACTTAGGAGAAAATGCATCTCCTATGGGTGAAACTAAAACAAACTTAGGAGGAAATGCATCTCCTATGGGTAAAAATAAACTTAGGAGGAAATGCATCTCCTATGGGTGAAATAACTTAGGAAGTGCGTCTCCTATGGGTAAAGCTTAGGAAGTGCGTCTCCTATTGGCAAAACTAGACTTAGGAAGTGCGTCTCCTATTGGTAAAGGCTAGGCTTAGGAAGTGCGTCTCCTATTGGTAAAGGCTAGGCTTAGGAAGTGCGTCTCCTATTGGAACAGACGTGGAATGTATTCCCTTGTTATACAAGTGGGCGCCTAATGGTAAAGACATGAAATGTATTCCCTTGTTATACAGGTGGGTGCCTGAAATATGAAATGCACAGACAAAAAGTATTCCTCTCGTTATTCAGGTGGGCGCCTGTCTATACTAAGACATAAAAGTATTCCTCTCGTTATTCAGGTGGGCGCCTGTCTTCGAGAAAATTTTCACAATGAGAAAATTTTCTGCCCCGGTTTGATGATTTTCTTTATGGCCTGTCTTTCCGCCATCAATAACGTTCATTTTCCCTGTTTCTAAATCAAAGAAAAATTTGTTAGTTTAAAAACATGGTAAGCGGTCATGCCACTCTTGTTGGGGATGGTTTCCTCTTTCTCCTTTCCCAGCTTTGTGTTCCATTATGCTATCAAACTTGCTGGGGATGATATTAATTGCTGACACTGGCCCATCCCTTTTATCAATCTCATCTTGATAGGGATACCCTTCTTGACACGGGTTTTGCGCCTGTTCCTTGTACCACTTGGATGTACTAGTTGATGGCCTATTTTGAAGTCATTTCCCACTGGTTCCGACCAAACAGAATCTACTAGGGAATTTTCCTATGAAAGGAAAAAAATAAAAAGAAACAAAATAAAGACAAAGGAAAAGATGACTCTTTAACAAAAGAAACTATAAATAAAAATCTATCAAACGCAGATACCGACTCTAATGGCCATGGCATGCGTATGTGGCCTATCCTCTGCCGTCAATCGTCTCTCAAGACCTTCCCTTGACGATTCCCCATCTGATTCCCAATCTTATTCGACTTGTAGTGCCCGAAGGGTTTTTCACTATCAAGCCTCTCTCATTTTGGTTTTCTCTCAGCTTTCATCGCCTTATGGTGCCTGTGAAGGTTTTCACCGATAAGACTCTCTCATTTGTATTACTTTCCAGCTGAGGATTTGGAGTGTCGCCGGTATGACTCTTTCTATTGGAGATTAGAGTCCTTTCTGCTGTGGAACAGAATGTTATGTTCGCCGGTAAGACTCTCATTTGTCTGACTTGGCATCTTTTGAAGACTGGTCATAAGGTCTTTCTTTGGACCGTAATGTGAGTTTTGGATAGGCTAGAAAGAAAGGGTATAAAAGGCTCAAAAAAATACATTAATTTTGGGTTATTAGTTACAACCTTCGGAATTAGATTTATTCACAATAAACGCAACCTTTGCCCCAGTTTCTTGCTTGGGGATATCCTAACTGATTTTTTTTTCATTTTTCAAAACTATGACCGAGCCGTGAAGCGCCTACGTATCCTCTTTGAGGAATCAGGTCAAACGTAGTTCCCAATTCCTCTGTTTTCATTGTGACTTTCTTTTCACCCATTTCTTATCTTTCTTTTCTTTTTTTCTTTTGCTTTTTTTTTTCTTGCTTGTTTTTTTGTTGTTTTGCTATTCTCTTTTTTTTATCTTCCATGTTCGCATCTTCTAGTCGTTGCTACTGATTCCGAACGAGGGGTATGAAAGAAAACAAATAAGGCTCAAAGGGAAAACGAAGGATAAAGTGTTTAGGTAGCAGAACAAAATGCCTTCGTCATTCCAGTCTTCAAAACATGCCAAGTGCAAACAACACAATTTAAACTTGTAGTCTCTTCTGATGGTGCTGGACTTGACAATTATGTTAAACGTTTTATTTTTCCTTTGTCATTTCTAAAGCACCGTTGGGCGACACTCTCATTATCATGACCGACCCTCATGCCAATTTGGCGAATCTTGCTTTTAACGGTTTTCTTTGTGTTTTACTTGCCCCAGTTCCATATGACTCGAGCTCTGAATAATCTCAACCGTCCTTATTTCCTTTAAATGGTCTGATCGCCTTTCTAGGATTTTATGATTAACTTTTAAGATTAGGCCCAAACTGTGTGCGCATGTCATGTCACTAGAATCGGCATTGAATAAAATGATAAAAGGACTAAACAAAAGAAAACTGGAAATAAAAAGGACCGGATTTTGCATTTGACACAAGACAATATTCGGATTACAACCCTAAGAATAATCCGGACAACAGAAATAACAACAAAATAAGCCACCAACAACTTCTTTCTTGCTAACCAAGGAACGGAGCGGCCTCCCATTTCATCAAAAACTGGCATCTTAGCCACTGAGCTTTGCATCAATACTGCCAAGACCATTACCAACTTCAATATCATCAACCTCCGTCAACAAGTTCCCATTAGGATTCTGCGCGATGTTCTGGGTGTCATTATCCGGCTTACCACAAACCAACCACCTTAACATTCTTTGCGAAACAAACAGGTTAGAATGGACTCAATCGGTCCTCATTATTAACAACATCTTTTTTTTTCGATTTTCTTTTTTTTTTCTTTCTTTTTTCCGATTTTTTCTTATCTCTTTTTTCATTTTTCTGTCTTTTTTTCATTTTTCTTTTTTTTTCATTTTTTTTGTTGTGGTCGAATCTTATGGAGATTGCCTACGTATCATGACCCCACATGAATCAGACCTTGCGTAGTTCGGACCAATAAAAGATAAACAATAATGAACATTTTTTCTTTTCACTTTTCATATTAAAACAAACTGGGTTTCAAAGGTTTAAAGATGACCTACAAACTTGAAAATCAAACAACCCGCCTATTTTAATCAAAAGGTTTACAAACTTCAAAAACAAATGGCCAACTTCCTTCTTCCATTTGCTAATTTTAACCAAATGGTTGTTTTTGCAAACGTGGCCCTTTCCAACTTTCACATGAATTTTGAGGCCGAGGAGGATTATTTTATGACGCTTTACAAACTTGTCCATTCTTTTACGAAAATAACCTCTCGACAACTGAAAGATACTCTAAGGCTATTTCGGCAAGAACGGTTTAAGACGCGGCCGAAGCTGGCTCGGCTTATTATGACAAAATTTGAATGGTATTCACCTGACCGCCGACTCTTTGTTTTTTTTTCAAATTATAATAAAAACCTGGTGTTGCAAACACGGCCCTTCAGCGCCTCGGGGACGAAGAATTTTAAGGCTGAGTGGGTCCATATCTCAAAATGACCCAAAGATGGCTATTTATGCAAAGTCAGCCTTCCGGCGTCCCTTTCGGGAACATTCGGCTATTTATGACAAAACAGCATCACCTGACTTATTTATGACTCTTTTTATCATTTTTTCAAATTAGAAAGCTCAATATTGCAAGCACGGCCTTTCAACGTCTCGGGGACGAAGATTTTTAAGGCTGTGTGGGTCAACTGGACCAAATCTTAAAAAATGACCCGAAGGTGGCTGTTTACGCAAAGTCAGCCTTCCGGCGTCCCTTTCGGGAACATTCAGCTATTTATGGCAAAACAACATCACCCGACTTATTTACGACAAAAATCAATATTTGACATATTATTTGTTTTTTATTATTATTATTAATTAATTGTTTTTTGGCTTTTTAGCCAAAGATGGGGTTGGACCCGATGAGGGTTGCCTACGTATCTCACATCCGGTGAGAATCAAACCCGCGTAGTTCGGGCTGATCATTAATAAGTAAATGAACTAACATTTTTTTTAATTGAAATTTGTGAAAGAACTACTTCAAAAGAAGAAATGAAGTATTTTTTTTTGATTGATTTTCTTTGAAAGAAAGACTTGTAAAAATTCCTTTTCTTTTGATTTGAACTTTGAGAATTTCAAAAGTAAAAGGAAGTATTTGTTTTTCTGAATTTTCATTTGTTTTTATTCTAAAGAAAAAAGAAAATATTTTTAGAATTTTACTTTTAATAAAAGAAATGCTTCTAAAAAGTATTTTTTGAATTTTGAATTTTCTTTTCAATTTGATAGAAGAATCAAAATATTTTCGGATTTTTTTTATTTTTTTTTATTTTTTATTTTAAAAAAGAAAGCATTTTTATTATTTTTGTTTTATCAACAATGGAAAATAAAGATATTTATATTATTTTTGCAAGACATATCTTTTTGGAATTTTACTTTGAATTTTCTTGGCAAGACAAATATCCTTTGCAGCAAATAAAGATATATATATCTTTCGGAAATAAAAAAAACTTTTCGGATTTATATATATATATATATTTGTTTATATATATATATATATATATATATATATTTGCGACAAATAATGAAAGACTCTTTTTCATTTTCATTTTCATGGCAAGACAAATTATTTTCCTTTTCTATTTTTTTGAAAAACAAGACAGAACAACGACTCTTTTTTTTTCTATTTTTCCTTTGCTTTTAATAAAACAAACTAATAAGACATTCTTATTTTCTCAAAATTTCGGCAGAGTTTTGACAGTATTGGGGTATTGGTTTTTTTCAAAAATAAACAATCAATTCCCTAACCGCTATTTTTTGATTTCACAATATTCATAATATTCAAACACCGGTCAGCGAGACAAAATAAATGCACGGAAAACAAATAGGATGCATCAGGATGGTCTTTTCATATCAGGTTGCTAGTCCTAGACGGACTCAACCCCTGTGTTGAGTCCCCTAAGTCAAATGCAACGTGATGCAAATAAGCGTTCCTACTAGGGATCAGGCATGAAGTCACGTTATTCTATGTTCAAAACCTGGGTCGGTGTTCTAGACAGTGTACCCGAGCGGACAACTCGAGTTGAGGAAGGAGCTCCTTTCCGGGAACCAAAAGGCCAGCCGGCTTAGAAACTTTCCGAGCCTCTTTTATTTAGGGTATGACACTAACAAAATAGGGAGTCTCAACCAGTGGGCACATCCCCGGATGTAAGAAGAGAAAGGTTTCGACACAATTTATATACAGTTCATATAATATCAAAGCGGTAAAAGCAACATTTAGCACATTAGGCTCAAAACATGTAAAAATCAGATAAATCCAAATATAAAAATTTATCTAAGCTCAAATATGAGGGCATCCCATCATATCATCTCGCCCACTATGGGCAAAATCATTAACGTATACCTGTCACACCTCCTTTTTCCGTACCCGCGAGGGTGCAAGGGAGTTTTTTCCAATTAAAGGACAATCGAAACGGGATTAGTTTATTTATGTCAGAGTCTCCACTTGGGAAATTTAGGGTGTCCCAAGTCACCAATTTTAATCCCGAATCGAGGAAAAGAATGACTCCATATTACAGTCTGCGTACCAGAAATCCGGATAAGGAATTCTGTTAACCCGGGAGAAGGTGTTAGGCATTCCCGAGTTTCGTGGTTCTAGCACGGTCGCTCAACTGTTATATTTGGCTTGATTATCCGATTTTATACGAATATAAACTTATGTGCAAATTTTAACTTTTAACCGCTTTTATCATTTACTATTATTTTTGTCAAGAATTGCAACGTTGTGAAAGTGTATCTCGAACCACGTTACAATCAATGTACCCGTGGTCGTCGACACACTTTGACTCCGTCGAGATTTGGATTTGGGTCACATCAATGTGCACCCGAGTTTAAGGAAATTAAATTATTAAAGGCGCGCCTAAGGCGACTAGAGTATTTATTTTGGGTAGGACCGTGGAATTTTTCTAAAACGGTCTATCCCGAAATCTAAGCAATTTGAAAGCAAATATTTACTGAGGGCCCCGCAATTTTGTATTTTTATTTGGCGAGGCTCATCTCATTCTTATTTTTAAAGGAATTTGCAACGTCGTGGACACGCATCTCGAATCACGTCACAATCAATGTACCCGTGATTAGAAACACATTTCGACTCCGTTGAGATTTGGATTTGGGTCACATAAATGTGCACCCGAGTTTAAGAAGGTAAGATTTATTAAGGCGCGTCCTAAAGAGACTAACGTATTGTTATTTTAGGAAGAGGCCGTGAACGTTCATTAAACGGCCAAATCCAAAGTCTAGTAAATGCTTATGTATTTATTGAGGGCCCCAGCGATGTGTGATTTATTTGGCGAGGCTCGTCTCATTTTTATTTTAAGGATAAACCTACAGTGACTATATTTTCTATTAAATTCGTCTCTAAAATAAAAGAAAATCTCTTAATTATTTACATGCTGAAAAACGTAACTTATTAGTTATTAGTTTACGGCTAATGCGAATGAAAAATTGCGATCGAGTTTGTACAAAGAAAAACTGCTTTCATTCTGTTATTTACTAATGCTAGAACATGAGATAGATACATAATAATATCAAAAACAGATTAATTATTCTCAGATTAATTTAAACTAACATTATTAGATGAAGAAATTATACATATGCAACCTCATTACTCATTAATCATTCAACTACATTTTTATACAAAGAAAAGAAAATTATATTCAACCACAAATCTAAACAGGAGGAATTCAACAGGAACAAAGCCTGATTAATATTTCATTTTTTGCTTCAAGCCGAGATTGTAAAAATGTGTACCTGGAAACAGCAGTACAAGAACAAAAGAAGGAGAGTCAGCAGCAATAATACCACAGCAACAGCAGATTCAGCAACACCGCAAACTAGTAACAACCAGTAGAATAACCCATCAACGGATTGAAAAATCAGCAATGCCAAAGTGCAATCACAGTCAAAGCAGAAGCGAGAAAAGATACAAGATGCAGTAGTTTCTGACTTTGAATCACACTTGAGAAAAGACAAACGGAATTTATTCAAGTAGAAGTTCAAGTTGTCTTTCTCTTTTACTCTCTAACACTCTTGAAATTCTCCAGAATGTATTACTCTAAAAAATATTCTCCCAATAATCTCTAAGTCTTCCTTAATGTTTTTCCATTCAAGTCCTAAAAACTCTCCCCTATTTCAAGTCAAGAATCACTCTATATATAGCAAGACAAGTCTTCAATTCCCAACCCCAAAATTATTCCCCCAATGACATGCTTTGACCCACTATTAAATGTCTTCTTTATTTTAAATTTTATCCCACATGCCTACATTAAATAAATACCACATTCCCAACCATTACAATATGTTCCCCATGCCCACATTAAACAAGTACATCAAAAACCCCATTATGTTTTGTCTTGTCCACCATTATATTAAACAAGTACATCAAAAACTCCACCCCATTATATTTGTCCCCCATGCTTAACATAAAGAATCAAAATAATGTTCAATTACCAAACTACCCCTCCGACCTTATTGCAATTACCATTCTACCCCCGAATGCAATGCAATTTACCAAACTACCCCCTCAGCTCTAAACAATCAGTTAATCATAACTTAACCAAAATATAGTCAAGATGACCAATTTCTCAACAATCTTCAACAACAACTCACATGAACACGATGAACAACACAACTCAAAATTAACGGAATGAATTAACCATATCGGGAACCAATCCTGGTTAATTTAGACCATGAATGTATGAGCAAGGATACAACAATACAAACGACACAATCCATGATTCATCAACGAATCAAAAACCAAAAACAAACATAACCTCACATTAAATCACTGGATTTAAACATGAACTTCAAACAAAGATGAACATGAATTAAATCTATTTTTAAGCAACAAAACATGACGGATTCACATGATTCAAACAACATTACTAATTTCTGGAAAATACATAACAACATGAAACAAATTGAAGAAATAATTAATTAAATTTCAATTTGAATCCAACAAACATTAGACTAACAAATATTTACATAAACAATAATACAAACATGAAATAACATGAAAACAATTAATTAATCTTTCATTTGAAATCTGAAAAATTAATTTAACAAGAACACATGAACATGAACAAACCAAAAATCAAATATCTACCGATTTTACATGAACAAAACAAACATTTGCCGATTTTAGGTTCGAAAATATCAAAACAAAATACGGACAAAATAAACTCAAAAATTACTAACCGGAGATGAACAACGACGAATTCGATTGTATGGACTGTTTCGACGAACCTCAAATGGGAATAAATCTGTCCGGACTCAACGACTAACTCAACGACGAACTCACCTTCCTTGTAAACTTGACGAACTCGAAACGATGCTCGACGACCTCGACTAAAACTTAACCGAACGAAATGGTGGTAGCAAACAACTGAAACGAATTAAGCTGCTCGTGGGCAGCAATGCGATGAAGTTACAGCAGTTGCGACGTCGATCTATGGCTGGCCGCAGCAGTCATGCAAGCAGCTCCAAGCAGAAACGAGCAGCCATCAGCTCGGAGGAAGGAGGAGAAGCAGCGGCGATGGTGGGGTTTGGACGATGAAGCCGCAGCTCGGAGGAAGGAGGAGAAGCAGCGGCGTCCGAGGGTTGTTTGGATAACGCAGCAGCTGCTGCTTGACGATGGTGAGGAAGATGAAGCGCGAAGGGTTTGAGCCACCATTTTCGTGCAACTGGAGCTGGTTTTACGACTAGTTTATGGAGCTAGGAGGAAGAGCAACGTCGACGAGCCTCGACGAGCGTCGACTGGCCATGGCGAGTTGTGCGACGAGGAAGACGAAGAAGCAGCAGCCATGGATGGGCTGCTGCGTGTGTGCGTGTTTTGTTGTGTATGGGGAGGTAGCCATGGATGCTTGCTTGGAGCTTTGGAGGAGTTTTTGAGTTTGGGGAAGAAGAAGATAGGGAAGGGGCGGATGGGTTAGTTTTAGGTTTTTAGGGTTTTTGTTTTGTTTTGTTTATTTGTTTTTGTTTTGTGTTTTGAAAAATGAAGAAGGTTGTTGGGTATTTGGGTTAATGGGGCGGACCGGGTCGACCCGGTCTGAAGTGGACTGGGTCGTGGGGAAGATTGGGCAACTATTTGGGCCTGAGGTTGAAATTTGAAGAAATGGCCCAATCCGATTTTTCTTTGTATTTTTATTATTTTTTTTTCTAAAACTAAATTATAAAAATACTTAAATTATTATTAAGAACTAAATTAAGTTATAAAAGCGCAAATTAACTCCCAATAACAATTAACGCACAATTAAGTAATAATTAAGCATAAAATTGTTCATTTGGACATTAAATGCTAAAAATGCAAAAGATGCCTATTTTTGTAATTTTTAATTTTTGTATAACTAATTTAATTACTAACAATTGTAGAATTAAATCCTACATGCAAAATGCGACATATTTTTGTATTTTTTATTAATTTAACAAATAAGCAAACACAGACAAATACAAATAATTATTTAATGTTCACCAGCTGCTTCTTTCAAGACGCCTCTTTTCTTCCTTTTGAATCATGCGCCTGAATTTGTGCTGGGACCTCTTGTTGCAACCTTCTGTTTCCGGTGCTGAGATTTTATTGTTTCCTGCTGGAGATTCTTGTTGTAACCCTCTATTTTATTGTCTTCTGACTTAATCTTGAAATGTATGCCTCTGTTATTATGGGCGGGCTCCCAACTTCAACACTTGAAAAGTAAAGACTGGAATGTATGCCTCTGTTATCTGGGCGGGCTCCCAACTTCGACACTTGAAAAGTAAAGACTGAAATGTATGCCTCTGTTATCTGGGCGGGCTCCCAACTTCAACACTTGAATTTAACAACCTCTATTCTCCAGGCGGGATCCTACAACCAAAACGAACAAAACAAACGAAAATTTCCTAACCCAGTTTGCACTGGGAAGATTTTTGAGTCGTTAGCAAAATTGTAACCTATTTATACTACTGATGCGATGATGAGAGTAAACTAAAGACTAGACTAGGATGTGCATCTCCTACGAGTAAAACCAAAAACTCTTGCTAGCGAATGTGTCTGCTAAAATAAACCTTAATGACTCAAACTAGAAAGTGCTTCTTCTATGGTTGAATCGGAATGAGCTAAACTAGGAAGTGCGTCTCCTAAGGGTGAAAACTTCAAAGAACTAGACTAGGAATTGTGTTTCCTATTGTCGAACTCAAAATGAATCAAACTATGAAGTGCATCTCCTAAGGGTGAAATCTCAATTCCGGAAGTGCGTCTCCTGAAATAAAGTATAACCTGAAAAATCCAAACTAGGAAGTGCATCTCCTAAAGTAAAAGTATAACCTGAAAAAGCCAAACTAGGAAGTGCGTCTCCTAAAGTAAACTTAATTCAGGAAGTGCGTTTCCTATGCACGAAATTAAACTTAGGAAGTGCGTCTCCTAGGGGTTAAATAGTCTTAGGAAGTGCGTCTCCTATGGGTGAAACCTTAATGATTTTGAACTAGGAAGTGCGTCTCCTATAAATGAAAATAATTTAGGAAATGCGTCTCCTATGCGTGAAATCTTAATTTAGAAAGTGCGTCTCCTATGGGATAAAAGTAAACTTAGGAAGTGCGTCTCCTATGGACAAAACTAAACTTTAAGGAAGTGCGTCTCCTATTGGGTACAATAAACTTAGGAAGTGCGTCTCCTGTGGTTACAATAAACTTAGGAAGTGCGTCTCCTATTGGTAGAACTGAACTTGGGAAGTGCGTCTCCTATGGTAAAACTGAACTTAGGAAGTGCGTCTCATATTGGTAGAACTGAACTTAGGAAGTGCGTCTCCTATGGTAAAACTGAACTTAGGAAGTGTGTCTCCTATGGTAAAACTGAACTTAGGAAGTGCGTCTCCTATGGTAAAACTGAACTTAGGAAGTGCGTCTCCTATTGGGTTCAATAAACTTAGGAAGTGCGTCTCCTATTGGGAAAAACTAAACTTAGGAAGTGCATCTCCTATTGGTAAAACTTACTTAGGAAGTGCATCTCCTATAGGTACAACTATACTTAGGAAGTGCGTCTCCTGTTGGTGAAATAAACTTAGGAAGTGCGTCTCCTATTGGTGAAATAAACTTAGGAAGTGCGTCTCCTATTGGTGAAACTTTTCTTAGGAAGTGCATCTCCTATTGGGTAAAACTAACTTAGGAAGTGCGTCTCCTATTGGGTGAAATAACTTAGGATGTGCGTCTCCTATTGGGTGAAATAACTTAGGAAGTGCGTCTCCTATTGGTACAACTAAACTTAGGAAGTGCGTCTCCTATTGGTGAAACTATTCTTAGGAAGTGCGTCTCATATTGGTAAAACTTGGCTTAGGAAGTGCGTCTCCTACTGGTGAAACTATTCTTAGGAAGTGCGTCTCCTATAGGTGAAACTATTCTTAGGAAGTGCGTTTCCTCTTGGTGAAACTTATCTTAGGACTAACTTAGGATGTGCGTCTCCTCTTGGTGAAACTATTCTTAGGAAGTGCGTCTCCTCTTGGTGAAACTATTCTTACGAAGTGCGTCTCCTTAGGATGTGCATCTCCTATTGGTGAAACTTAGCTTAGGAAGTGCGTCTCCTATTGGTGAAACTTAGCTTAGGAAGTGCGTCTCCTATTGGTGAAACTATTCTTAGGAAGTGCGTCTCCTATTGATGAAACTATTCTTAGGATGTGCATCTCCTATTGGTGAAACTGACTTAGGATGTGCGTCTCCTCTTGGTGAAACTTACTTAGGAAGTGCGTCTCCTCTTGGTGAAACTTAACTTAGGATGTGCGTCTCCTGTTGGTGAAACTAACTTAGGATGTGCGTCTCCTCTTGGTGAAACTATTTTTAGGAAGTGCGTCTCCTTAGGACGTGCGTCTCCTATTGGTGAAACTTTTCTTAGGAAGTGCGTCTCCTCTTGGTGAAACTAACTTAGGATGTGCGTCTCCTCTTGGTGAAACTATTTTTAGGAAGTGCGTCTCCTTAGGACGTGCGTCTCCTATTGGTGAAACTTTTCTTAGGAAGTGCGTCTCCTCTTGGTGAAACTAACTTAGGATGTGCGTCTCCTCTTGGTGGAACTTACTTAGGATGTGCGTCTCCTATTGGTGAAATTGACTTAGGAAGTGCGTCTCCTAATGGTGAAACTTATCTTAGGATGTGCGTCTCCTATTGGTGAAACTTAACTTAGGATGTGCGTCTCCTATTGGTAAAAATAAACTTTAGGAGGAAATACATCTCCTATGGGTAAAAAACAAACTTAGGAGGAAATGCATCTCCTAAGGGTGAAACTAAAACAAACTTAGGAGGAAATGCATCTCCTATGGGTGGACCAAAACAAACTTAGGAGGAAATGCATCTCCTATGGGTGGAACTAAAACAAACTTAGGAGGAAATGCATCTCCTATGGGTGGAACTAAAACAAACTTAGGAGGAAATGCATCTCCTATGGGTGGACTAAAACAAACTTAGGAGGAAATGCATCTCCTATGGGTGAAACTAAAACAAACTTAGGAGGAAATGCATCTCCTATGGGTGGACTAAAACAAACTTAGGAGGAAATGCATCTCCTATGGGTGAAACTAAAACAAACTTAGGAGGAAATGCATCTCCTATGGGTGGACTAAAACAAACTTAGGAGGAAATGCATCTCCTATGGGTGGACTAAAACAAACTTAGGAGGAAATGCATCTCCTATGGGTGAAACTAAAACAAACTTAGGAGGAAATGCATCTCCTATGGGTAAAAATAAACTTAGGAGGAAATGCATCTCCTATGGGTGAAATAACTTAGGAAGTGCGTCTCCTATGGGTAAAGCTTAGGAAGTGCGTCTCCTATTGGCAAAACTAGACTTAGGAAGTGCGTCTCCTATTGGTAAAGGCTAGGCTTAGGAAGTGCGTCTCCTATTGGTAAAGGCTAGGCTTAGGAAGTGCGTCTCCTATTGGAACAGACGTGGAATGTATTCCCTTGTTATACAAGTGGGCGCCTAATGGTAAAGACATGAAATGTATTCCCTTGTTATACAGGTGGGTGCCTGAAATATGAAATGCACAGACAAAAAGTATTCCTCTCGTTATTCAGGTGGGCGCCTGTCTATACTAAGACATAAAAGTATTCCTCTCGTTATTCAGGTGGGCGCCTATCTATACTAAGACATAAAAGTATTCCTCTCGTTATTCAGGTGGGCGCCTGTCTTCGAGAAAATTTTCACAATGAGAAAATTTTCTGCCCCGGTTTGATGATTTTCTTTATGGCCTGTCTTTCCGCCATCAATAACGTTCATTTTCCCTGTTTCTAAATCAAAGAAAAATTTGTTAGTTTAAAAACATGGTAAGCGGTCATGCCACTCTTGTTGGGGATGGTTTCCTCTTTCTCCTTTCCCAGCTTTGTGTTCCATTATGCTATCAAACTTGCTGGGGATGATATTAATTGCTGACACTGGCCCATCCCTTTTATCAATCTCATCTTGATAGGGATACCCTTCTTGACACGGGTTTTGCGCCTGTTCCTTGTACCACTTGGATGTACTAGTTGATGGCCTATTTTGAAGTCATTTCCCACTGGTTCCGACCAAACAGAATCTACTAGGGAATTTTCCTATGAAAGGAAAAAAATAAAAAGAAACAAAATAAAGACAAAGGAAAAGATGACTCTTTAACAAAAGAAACTATAAATAAAAATCTATCAAACGCAGATACCGACTCTAATGGCCATGGCATGCGTATGTGGCCTATCCTCTGCCGTCAATCGTCTCTCAAGACCTTCCCTTGACGATTCCCCATCTGATTCCCAATCTTATTCGACTTGTAGTGCCCGAAGGGTTTTTTCACTATCAAGCCTCTCTCATTTTGGTTTTCTCTCAGCTTTCATCGCCTTATGGTGCCTGTGAAGGTTTTCACCGATAAGACTCTCTCATTTGTATTACTTTCCAGCTGAGGATTTGGAGTGTCGCCGGTATGACTCTTTCTGTTGGAGATTAGAGTCCTTTCTGCTGTGGAACAGAATGTTATGTTCGCCGGTAAGACTCTCATTTGTCTGACTTGGCATCTTTTGAAGACTGGTCAGAAGGTCTTTCTTTGGACCGTAATGTGAGTTTTGGATAGGCTAGAAAGAAAGGGTATAAAAGGCTCAAAAAAATACATTAATTTTGGGTTATTAGTTACAACCTTCGGAATTAGATTTATTCACAATAAACGCAACCTTTGCCCCAGTTTCTTGCTTGGGGATATCCTAACTGATTTTTTTTTCATTTTTCAAAACTATGACCGAGCCGTGAAGCGCCTACGTATCCTCTTTGAGGAATCAGGTCAAACGTAGTTCCCAATTCCTCTGTTTTCATTGTGACTTTCTTTTCACCCATTTCTTATCTTTCTTTTCTTTTTTTCTTTTGCTTTTTTTTTTCTTGCTTGTTTTTTTGTTGTTTTGCTATTCTCTTTCTTTTTTTTATCTTCCATGTTCGCATCTTCTAGTCGTTGCTACTGATTCCGAACGAGGGGTATGAAAGAAAACAAATAAGGCTCAAAGGGAAAACGAAGGATAAAGTGTTTAGGTAGCAGAACAAAATGCCTTCGTCATTCCAGTCTTCAAAACATGCCAAGTGCAAACAACACAATTTAAACTTGTAGTCTCTTCTGATGGTGCTGGACTTGACAATTATGTTAAACGTTTTATTTTTCCTTTGTCATTTCTAAAGCACCGTTGGGCGACACTCTCATTATCATGACCGACCCTCATGCCAATTTGGCGAATCTTGCTTTTAACGGTTTTCTTTGTGTTTTACTTGCCCCAGTTCCATATGACTCGAGCTCTGAATAATCTCAACCGTCCTTATTTCCTTTAAATGGTCTGATCGCCTTTCTAGGATTTTATGATTAACTTTTAAGATTAGGCCCAAACTGTGTGCGCATGTCATGTCACTAGAATCGGCATTGAATAAAATGATAAAAGGACTAAACAAAAGAAAACTGGAAATAAAAAGGACCGGATTTTGCATTTGACACAAGACAATATTCGGATTACAACCCTAAGAATAATCCGGACAACAGAAATAACAACAAAATAAGCCACCAACAACTTCTTTCTTGCTAACCAAGGAACGGAGCGGCCTCCCATTTCATCAAAAACTGGCATCTTAGCCACTGAGCTTTGCATCAATACTGCCAAGACCATTACCAACTTCAATATCATCAACCTCCGTCAACAAGTTCCCATTAGGATTCTGCGCGATGTTCTGGGTGTCATTATCCGGCTTACCACAAACCAACCACCTTAACATTCTTTGCGAAACAAACAGGTTAGAATGGACTCAATCGGTCCTCATTATTAACAACATCTTTTTTTTTCGATTTTCTTTTTTTTTTTCTTTCTTTTTTCCGATTTTTTCTTATCTCTTTTTTCATTTTTCTGTCTTTTTTTCATTTTTATTTTTTTTTTTCATTTTTTTTGTTGTGGTCGAATCTTATGGAGATTGCCTACGTATCATGACCCCACATGAATCAGACCTTGCGTAGTTCGGACCAATAAAAGATAAACAATAATGAACATTTTTTCTTTTCACTTTTCATATTAAAACAAACTGGGTTTCAAAGGTTTAAAGATGACCTACAAACTTGAAAATCAAACAACCCGCCTATTTTAATCAAAAGGTTTACAAACTTCAAAAACAAATGGCCAACTTCCTTCTTCCATTTGCTAATTTTAACCAAATGGTTGTTTTTGCAAACGTGGCCCTTTCCAACTTTCA
The DNA here is from genome assembly GCF_000715075.1 of Nicotiana tabacum. Taxonomy (NCBI): domain Eukaryota; kingdom Viridiplantae; phylum Streptophyta; class Magnoliopsida; order Solanales; family Solanaceae; genus Nicotiana; species Nicotiana tabacum. Next base: position 33,739,000 of record NC_134086.1, read on the forward strand.
CATGAATTTTGAGGCCGAGGAGGATTATTTTATGACGTTTTACAAACTTGTCCATTCTTTTACGAAAATAACCTCTCGACAACTGAAAGATACTCTAAGGCTATTTCGGCAAGAACGGTTTAAGACGCGGCCGAAGCTGGCTCGGCTTATTATGACAAAATTTGAATGGTATTCACCTGACCGCCGACTCTTTGTTTTTTTTTCAAATTATAATAAAAACCTGGTGTTGCAAACACGGCCCTTCAGCGCCTCGGGGACGAAGAATTTTAAGGCTGAGTGGGTCCATATCTCAAAATGACCCAAAGATGGCTATTTATGCAAAGTCAGCCTTCCGGCGTCCCTTTCGGGAACATTCGGCTATTTATGACAAAACAGCATCACCTGACTTATTTATGACTCTTTTTATCATTTTTTCAAATTAGAAAGCTCAATATTGCAAGCACGGCCTTTCAACGTCTCGGGGACGAAGATTTTTAAGGCTGTGTGGGTCAACTGGACCAAATCTTAAAAAATGACCCGAAGGTGGCTGTTTACGCAAAGTCAGCCTTCCGGCGTCCCTTTCGGGAACATTCAGCTATTTATGGCAAAACAACATCACCCGACTTATTTACGACAAAAATCAATATTTGACATATTATTTGTTTTTTATTATTATTATTAATTAATTGTTTTTTGGCTTTTTAGCCAAAGATGGGGTTGGACCCGATGAGGGTTGCCTACGTATCTCACATCCGGTGAGAATCAAACCCGCGTAGTTCGGGCTGATCATTAATAAGTAAATGAACTAACATTTTTTTTAATTGAAATTTGTGAAAGAACTACTTCAAAAGAAGAAATGAAGTATTTTTTTTTGATTGATTTTCTTTGAAAGAAAGACTTGTAAAAATTCCTTTTCTTTTGATTTGAACTTTGAGAATTTCAAAAGTAAAAGGAAGTATTTGTTTTTCTGAATTTTCATTTGTTTTTATTCTAAAGAAAAAAGAAAATATTTTTAGAATTTTACTTTTAATAAAAGAAATGCTTCTAAAAAGTATTTTTTGAATTTTGAATTTTCTTTTCAATTTGATAGAAGAATCAAAATATTTTCGGATTTTTTTTATTTTTTTTTATTTTTTATTTTAAAAAAGAAAGCATTTTTATTATTTTTGTTTTATCAACAATGGAAAATAAAGATATTTATATTATTTTTGCAAGACATATCTTTTTGGAATTTTACTTTGAATTTTCTTGGCAAGACAAATATCCTTTGCAGCAAATAAAGATATATATATCTTTCGGAAATAAAAAAAACTTTTCGGATTTATATATATATATATATTTGGATTTATATATATATATATATATATATATATATTTGCGACAAATAATGAAAGACTCTTTTTCATTTTCATTTTCATGGCAAGACAAATTATTTTCCTTTTCTATTTTTTTGAAAAACAAGACAGAACAACGACTCTTTTTTTTTTCTATTTTTCCTTTGCTTTTAATAAAACAAACTAATAAGACATTCTTATTTTCTCAAAATTTCGGCAGAGTTTTGACAGTATTGGGGTATTGGTTTTTTTCAAAAATAAACAATCAATTCCCTAACCGCTATTTTTTGATTTCACAATATTCATAATATTCAAACACCGGTCAGCGAGACAAAATAAATGCACGGAAAACAAATAGGATGCATCAGGATGGTCTTTTCATATCAGGTTGCTAGTCCTAGACGGACTCAACCCCTGTGTTGAGTCCCCTAAGTCAAATGCAACGTGATGCAAATAAGCGTTCCTACTAGGGATCAGGCATGAAGTCACGTTATTCTATGTTCAAAACCTGGGTCGGTGTTCTAGACAGTGTACCCGAGCGGACAACTCGAGTTGAGGAAGGAGCTCCTTTCCGGGAACCAAAAGGCCAGCCGGCTTAGAAACTTTCCGAGCCTCTTTTATTTAGGGTATGACACTAACAAAATAGGGAGTCTCAACCAGTGGGCACATCCCCGGATGTAAGAAGAGAAAGGTTTCGACACAATTTATATACAGTTCATATAATATCAAAGCGGTAAAAGCAACATTTAGCACATTAGGCTCAAAACATGTAAAAATCAGATAAATCCAAATATAAAAATTTATCTAAGCTCAAATATGAGGGCATCCCATCATATCATCTCGCCCACTATGGGCAAAATCATTAACGTATACCTGTCACACCTCCTTTTTCCGTACCCGCGAGGGTGCAAGGGAGTTTTTTCCAATTAAAGGACAATCGAAACGGGATTAGTTTATTTATGTCAGAGTCTCCACTTGGGAAATTTAGGGTGTCCCAAGTCACCAATTTTAATCCCGAATCGAGGAAAAGAATGACTCCATATTACAGTCTGCGTACCAGAAATCCGGATAAGGAATTCTGTTAACCCGGGAGAAGGTGTTAGGCATTCCCGAGTTTCGTGGTTCTAGCACGGTCGCTCAACTGTTATATTTGGCTTGATTATCCGATTTTATACGAATATAAACTTATGTGCAAATTTTAACTTTTAACCGCTTTTATCATTTACTATTATTTTTGTCAAGAATTGCAACGTTGTGAAAGTGTATCTCGAACCACGTTACAATCAATGTACCCGTGGTCGTCGACACACTTTGACTCCGTCGAGATTTGGATTTGGGTCACATCAATGTGCACCCGAGTTTAAGGAAATTAAATTATTAAAGGCGCGCCTAAGGCGACTAGAGTATTTATTTTGGGTAGGACCGTGGAATTTTTCTAAAACGGTCTATCCCGAAATCTAAGCAATTTGAAAGCAAATATTTACTGAGGGCCCCGCAATTTTGTATTTTTATTTGGCGAGGCTCATCTCATTCTTATTTTTAAAGGAATTTGCAACGTCGTAGACACGCATCTCGAATCACGTCACAATCAATGTACCCGTGATTAGAAACACATTTCGACTCCGTTGAGATTTGGATTTGGGTCACATAAATGTGCACCCGAGTTTAAGAAGGTAAGATTTATTAAGGCGCGTCCTAAAGAGACTAACGTATTGTTATTTTAGGAAGAGGCCGTGAACGTTCATTAAACGGCCAAATCCAAAGTCTAGTAAATGCTTATGTATTTATTGAGGGCCCCAGCGATGTGTGATTTATTTGGCGAGGCTCGTCTCATTTTTATTTTAAGGATAAACCTACAGTGACTATATTTTCTATTAAATTCGTCTCTAAAATAAAAGAAAATCTCTTAATTATTTACATGCTGAAAAACGTAACTTATTAGTTATTAGTTTACGGCTAATGCGAATGAAAAATTGCGATCGAGTTTGTACAAAGAAAAACTGCTTTCATTCTGTTATTTACTAATGCTAGAACATGAGATAGATACATAATAATATCAAAAACAGATTAATTATTCTCAGATTAATTTAAACTAACATTATTAGATGAAGAAATTATACATATGCAACCTCATTACTCAATAATCATTCAACTACATTTTTATACAAAGAAAAGAAAATTATATTCAACCACAAATCTAAACAGGAGGAATTCAACAGGAACAAAGCCTGATTAATATTTCATTTTTTGCTTCAAGCCGAGATTGTAAAAATGTGTACCTGGAAACAGCAGTACAAGAACAAAAGAAGGAGAGTCAGCAGCAATAATACCACAGCAACAGCAGATTCAGCAACACCGCAAACTAGTAACAACCAGTAGAATAACCCATCAACGGATTGAAAAATCAGCAATGCCAAAGTGCAATCACAGTCAAAGCAGAAGCGAGAAAAGATACAAGATGCAGTAGTTTCTGACTTTGAATCACACTTGAGAAAAGACAAACGGAATTTATTCAAGTAGAAGTTCAAGTTGTCTTTCTCTTTTACTCTCTAACACTCTTGAAATTCTCCAGAATGTATTACTCTAAAAAATATTCTCCCAATAATCTCTAAGTCTTCCTTAATGTTTTTCCATTCAAGTCCTAAAAACTCTCCCCTATTTCAAGTCAAGAATCACTCTATATATAGCAAGACAAGTCTTCAATTCCCAACCCCAAAATTATTCCCCCAATGACATGCTTTGACCCACTATTAAATGTCTTCTTTATTTTAAATTTTATCCCCCATGCCTACATTAAATAAATACCACATTCCCAACCATTACAATATGTTCCCCATGCCCACATTAAACAAGTACATCAAAAACCCCATTATGTTTTGTCTTGTCCCCCATTATATTAAACAAGTACATCAAAAACTCCACCCCATTATATTTGTCCCACATGCTTAACATAAAGAATCAAAATAATGTTCAATTACCAAACTACCCCTCCGACCTTATTGCAATTACCATTCTACCCCCGAATGCAATGCAATTTACCAAACTACCCCCTCAGCTCTAAACAATCAGTTAATCATAACTTAACCAAAATATAGTCAAGATGACCAATTTCTCAACAATCTTCAACAACAACTCACATGAACACGATGAACAACACAACTCAAAATTAACGGAATGAATTAACCATATCGGGAACCAATCCTGGTTAATTTAGACCATGAATGTATGAGCAAGGATACAACAATACAAACGACACAATCCATGATTCATCAACGAATCAAAAACCAAAAACAAACATAACCTCACATTAAATCACTGGATTTAAACATGAACTTCAAACAAAGATGAACATGAATTAAATCTATTTTTAAGCAACAAAACATGACGGATTCACATGATTCAAACAACATTACTAATTTCTGGAAAATACATAACAACATGAAACAAATTGAAGAAATAATTAATTAAATTTCAATTTGAATCCAACAAACATTAGACTAACAAATATTTACATAAACAATAATACAAACATGAAATAACATGAAAACAATTAATTAATCTTTCATTTGAAATCTGAAAAATTAATTTAACAAGAACACATGAACATGAACAAACCAAAAATCAAATATCTACCGATTTTACATGAACAAAACAAACATTTGCCGATTTTAGGTTCGAAAATATCAAAACAAAATACGGACAAAATAAACTCAAAAATTACTAACCGGAGATGAACAACGACGAATTCGATTGTATGGACTGTTTCGACGAACCTCAAATGGGAATAAATCTGTCCGGACTCAACGACTAACTCAACGACGAACTCACCTTCCTTGTAAACTTGACGAACTCGAAACGATGCTCGACGACCTCGACTAAAACTTAACCGAACGAAATGGTGGTAGCAAACAACTGAAACGAATTAAGCTGCTCGTGGGCAGCAATGCGATGAAGTTACAGCAGTTGCGACGTCGATCTATGGCTGGCCGCAGCAGTCATGCAAGCAGCTCCAAGCAGAAACGAGCAGCCATCAGCTCGGAGGAAGGAGGAGAAGCAGCGGCGATGGTGGGGTTTGGACGATGAAGCCGCAGCTCGGAGGAAGGAGGAGAAGCAGCGGCGTCCGAGGGTTGTTTGGATAACGCAGCAGCTGCTGCTTGACGATGGTGAGGAAGATGAAGCGCGAAGGGTTTGAGCCACCATTTTCGTGCAACTGGAGCTGGTTTTACGACTAGTTTATGGAGCTAGGAGGAAGAGCAACGTCGACGAGCCTCGACGAGCGTCGACTGGCCATGGCGAGTTGTGCGACGAGGAAGACGAAGAAGCAGCAGCCATGGATGGGCTGCTGCGTGTGTGCGTGTTTTGTTGTGTATGGGGAGGTAGCCATGGATGCTTGCTTGGAGCTTTGGAGGAGTTTTTGAGTTTGGGGAAGAAGAAGATAGGGAAGGGGCGGATGGGTTAGTTTTAGGTTTTTAGGGTTTTTGTTTTGTTTTGTTTATTTGTTTTTGTTTTGTGTTTTGAAAAATGAAGAAGGTTGTTGGGTATTTGGGTTAATGGGGCGGACCGGGTCGACCCGGTCTGAAGTGGACTGGGTCGTGGGGAAGATTGGGCAACTATTTGGGCCTGAGGTTGAAATTTGAAGAAATGGCCCAATCCGATTTTTCTTTGTATTTTTATTATTTTTTTTTCTAAAACTAAATTATAAAAATACTTAAATTATTATTAAGAACTAAATTAAGTTATAAAAGCGCAAATTAACTCCCAATAACAATTAACGCACAATTAAGTAATAATTAAGCATAAAATTGTTCATTTGGACATTAAATGCTAAAAATGCAAAAGATGCCTATTTTTGTAATTTTTAATTTTTGTATAACTAATTTAATTACTAACAATTGTAGAATTAAATCCTACATGCAAAATGCGACATATTTTTGTATTTTTTATTAATTTAACAAATAAGCAAACACAGACAAATACAAATAATTATTTAATGTTCACCAGCTGCTTCTTTCAAGACGCCTCTTTTCTTCCTTTTGAATCATGCGCCTGAATTTGTGCTGGGACCTCTTGTTGCAACCTTCTGTTTCCGGTGCTGAGATTTTATTGTTTCCTGCTGGAGATTCTTGTTGTAACCCTCTATTTTATTGTCTTCTGACTTAATCTTGAAATGTATGCCTCTGTTATTATGGGCGGGCTCCCAACTTCAACACTTGAAAAGTAAAGACTGGAATGTATGCCTCTGTTATCTGGGCGGGCTCCCAACTTCGACACTTGAAAAGTAAAGACTGAAATGTATGCCTCTGTTATCTGGGCGGGCTCCCAACTTCAACACTTGAATTTAACAACCTCTATTCTCCAGGCGGGATCCTACAACCAAAACGAACAAAACAAACGAAAATTTCCTAACCCAGTTTGCACTGGGAAGATTTTTGAGTCGTTAGCAAAATTGTAACCTATTTATACTACTGATGCGATGATGAGAGTAAACTAAAGACTAGACTAGGATGTGCATCTCCTACGAGTAAAACCAAAAACTCTTGCTAGCGAATGTGTCTGCTAAAATAAACCTTAATGACTCAAACTAGAAAGTGCTTCTTCTATGGTTGAATCGGAATGAGCTAAACTAGGAAGTGCGTCTCCTAAGGGTGAAAACTTCAAAGAACTAGACTAGGAATTGTGTTTCCTATTGTCGAACTCAAAATGAATCAAACTATGAAGTGCATCTCCTAAGGGTGAAATCTCAATTCCGGAAGTGCGTCTCCTGAAATAAAGTATAACCTGAAAAATCCAAACTAGGAAGTGCATCTCCTAAAGTAAAAGTATAACCTGAAAAAGCCAAACTAGGAAGTGCGTCTCCTAAAGTAAACTTAATTCAGGAAGTGTGTTTCCTATGCACGAAATTAAACTTAGGAAGTGCGTCTCCTAGGGGTTAAATAGTCTTAGGAAGTGCGTCTCCTATGGGTGAAACCTTAATGATTTTGAACTAGGAAGTGCGTCTCCTATAAATGAAAATAATTTAGGAAATGCGTCTCCTATGCGTGAAATCTTAATTTAGAAAGTGCGTCTCCTATGGGATAAAAGTAAACTTAGGAAGTGCGTCTCCTATGGACAAAACTAAACTTTAAGGAAGTGCGTCTCCTATTGGGTACAATAAACTTAGGAAGTGCGTCTCCTGTGGTTACAATAAACTTAGGAAGTGCGTCTCCTATTGGTAGAACTGAACTTGGGAAGTGCGTCTCCTATGGTAAAACTGAACTTAGGAAGTGCGTCTCATATTGGTAGAACTGAACTTAGAAAGTGCGTCTCCTATGGTAAAACTGAACTTAGGAAGTGCGTCTCCTATGGTAAAACTGAACTTAGGAAGTGCGTCTCCTATGGTAAAACTGAACTTAGGAAGTGCGTCTCCTATTGGGTACAATAAACTTAGGAAATGCGTCTCCTATTGGGAAAAACTAAACTTAGGAAGTGCATCTCCTATTGGTAAAACTTACTTAGGAAGTGCATCTCCTATAGGTACAACTATACTTAGGAAGTGCGTCTCCTGTTGGTGAAATAAACTTAGGAAGTGCGTCTCCTATTGGTGAAATAAACTTAGGAAGTGCGTCTCCTATTGGTGAAACTTTTCTTAGGAAGTGCATCTCCTATTGGGTAAAACTAACTTAGGAAGTGCGTCTCCTATTGGGTGAAATAACTTAGGATGTGCGTCTCCTATTGGGTGAAATAACTTAGGAAGTGCGTCTCCTATTGGTACAACTAAACTTAGGAAGTGCGTCTCCTATTGGTGAAACTATTCTTAGGAAGTGCGTCTCATATTGGTAAAACTTGGCTTAGGAAGTGCGTCTCCTACTGGTGAAACTATTCTTAGGAAGTGCGTCTCCTATAGGTGAAACTATTCTTAGGAAGTGCGTTTCCTCTTGGTGAAACTTATCTTAGGACTAACTTAGGATGTGCGTCTCCTCTTGGTGAAACTATTCTTAGGAAGTGCGTCTCCTCTTGGTGAAACTATTCTTAAGAAGTGCGTCTCCTTAGGATGTGCATCTCCTATTGGTGAAACTTAGCTTAGGAAGTGCGTCTCCTATTGGTGAAACTTAGCTTAGGAAGTGCGTCTCCTATTGGTGAAACTATTCTTAGGAAGTGCGTCTCCTATTGATGAAACTATTCTTAGGATGTGCATCTCCTATTGGTGAAACTGACTTAGGATGTGCGTCTCCTCTTGGTGAAACTTACTTAGGAAGTGCGTCTCCTCTTGGTGAAACTTAACTTAGGATGTGCGTCTCCTGTTGGTGAAACTAACTTAGGATGTGCGTCTCCTGTTGGTGAAACTAACTTAGGATGTGTGTCTCCTCTTGGTGAAACTATTTTTAGGAAGTGCGTCTCCTTAGGACGTGCGTCTCCTATTGGTGAAACTTTTCTTAGGAAGTGCGTCTCCTCTTGGTGAAACTAACTTAGGATGTGCGTCTCCTCTTGGTGAAACTATTTTTAGGAAGTGCGTCTCCTTAGGACGTGCGTCTCCTATTGGTGAAACTTTTCTTAGGAAGTGCGTCTCCTCTTGGTGAAACTAACTTAGGATGTGCGTCTCCTCTTGGTGGAACTTACTTAGGATGTGCGTCTCCTATTGGTGAAATTGACTTAGGAAGTGCGTCTCCTAATGGTGAAACTTATCTTAGGATGTGCGTCTCCTATTGGTGAAACTTAACTTAGGATGTGCGTCTCCTATTGGTAAAAATAAACTTTAGGAGGAAATACATCTCCTATGGGTAAAAAACAAACTTAGGAGGAAATGCATCTCCTAAGGGTGAAACTAAAACAAACTTAGGAGGAAATGCATCTCCTATGGGTGGACCAAAACAAACTTAGGAGGAAATGTATCTCCTATGGGTGGAACTAAAACAAACTTAGGAGGAAATGCATCTCCTATGGGTGGACTAAAACAAACTTAGGAGGAAATGCATCTCCTATGGGTGAAACTAAAACAAACTTAGGAGGAAATGCATCTCCTATGGGTGGACTAAAACAAACTTAGGAGGAAATGCATCTCCTATGGGTGAAACTAAAACAAACTTAGGAGGAAATGCATCTCCTATGGGTGGACTAAAACAAACTTAGGAGGAAATGCATCTCCTATGGGTGGACTAAAACAAACTTAGGAGAAAATGCATCTCCTATGGGTGAAACTAAAACAAACTTAGGAGGAAATGCATCTCCTATGGGTAAAAATAAACTTAGGAGGAAATGCATCTCCTATGGGTGAAATAACTTAGGAAGTGCGTCTCCTATGGGTAAAGCTTAGGAAGTGCGTCTCCTATTGGCAAAACTAGACTTAGGAAGTGCGTCTCCTATTGGTAAAGGCTAGGCTTAGGAAGTGCGTCTCCTATTGGTAAAGGCTAGGCTTAGGAAGTGCGTCTCCTATTGGAACAGACGTGGAATGTATTCCCTTGTTATACAAGTGGGCGCCTAATGGTAAAGACATGAAATGTATTCCCTTGTTATACAGGTGGGTGCCTGAAATATGAAATGCACAGACAAAAAGTATTCCTCTCGTTATTCAGGTGGGCGCCTGTCTATACTAAGACATAAAAGTATTCCTCTCGTTATTCAGGTGGGCGCCTGTCTATACTAAGACATAAAAGTATTCCTCTCGTTATTCAGGTGGGCGCCTGTCTTCGAGAAAATTTTCACAATGAGAAAATTTTCTGCCCCGGTTTGATGATTTTCTTTATGGCCTGTCTTTCCGCCATCAATAACGTTCATTTTCCCTGTTTCTAAATCAAAGAAAAATTTGTTAGTTTAAAAACATGGTAAGCGGTCATGCCACTCTTGTTGGGGATGGTTTCCTCTTTCTCCTTTCCCAGCTTTGTGTTCCATTATGCTATCAAACTTGCTGGGGATGATATTAATTGCTGACACTGGCCCATCCCTTTTATCAATCTCATCTTGATAGGGATACCCTTCTTGACACGGGTTTTGCGCCTGTTCCTTGTACCACTTGGATGTACTAGTTGATGGCCTATTTTGAAGTCATTTCCCACTGGTTCCGACCAAACAGAATCTACTAGGGAATTTTCCTATGAAAGGAAAAAAATAAAAAGAAACAAAATAAAGACAAAGGAAAAGATGACTCTTTAACAAAAGAAACTATAAATAAAAATCTATCAAACGCAGATACCGACTCTAATGGCCATGGCATGCGTATGTGGCCTATCCTCTGCCGTCAATCGTCTCTCAAGACCTTCCCTTGACGATTCCCCATCTGATTCCCAATCTTATTCGACTTGTAGTGCCCGAAGGGTTTTTTCACTATCAAGCCTCTCTCATTTTGGTTTTCTCTCAGCTTTCATCGCCTTATGGTGCCTGTGAAGGTTTTCACCGATAAGACTCTCTCATTTGTATTACTTTCCAGCTGAGGATTTGGAGTGTCGCCGGTATGACTCTTTCTGTTGGAGATTAGAGTCCTTTCTGCTGTGGAACAGAATGTTATGTTCGCCGGTAAGACTCTCATTTGTCTGACTTGGCATCTTTTGAAGACTGGTCAGAAGGTCTTTCTTTGGACCGTAATGTGAGTTTTGGATAGGCTAGAAAGAAAGGGTATAAAAGGCTCAAAAAAATACATTAATTTTGGGTTATTAGTTACAACCTTCGGAATTAGATTTATTCACAATAAACACAACCTTTGCCCCAGTTTCTTGCTTGGGGATATCCTAACTGATTTTTTTTTCATTTTTCAAAACTATGACCGAGCCGTGAAGCGCCTACGTATCCTCTTTGAGGAATCAGGTCAAACGTAGTTCCCAATTCCTCTGTTTTCATTGTGACTTTCTTTTCACCCATTTCTTATCTTTCTTTTCTTTTTTTCTTTTGCTTTTTTTTTCTTGCTTGTTTTTTTGTTGTTTTGCTATTCTCTTTTTTTTTATCTTCCATGTTCGCATCTTCTAGTCGTTGCTACTGATTCCGAACGAGGGGTATGAAAGAAAACAAATAAGGCTCAAAGGGAAAACGAAGGATAAAGTGTTTAGGTAGCAGAACAAAATGCCTTCGTCATTCCAGTCTTCAAAACATGCCAAGTGCAAACAACACAATTTAAACTTGTAGTCTCTTCTGATGGTGCTGGACTTGACAATTATGTTAAACGTTTTATTTTTCCTTTGTCATTTCTAAAGCACCGTTGGGCGACACTCTCATTATCATGACCGACCCTCATGCCAATTTGGCGAATCTTGCTTTTAACGGTTTTCTTTGTGTTTTACTTGCCCCAGTTCCATATGACTCGAGCTCTGAATAATCTCAACCGTCCTTATTTCCTTTAAATGGTCTGATCGCCTTTCTAGGATTTTATGATTAACTTTTAAGATTAGGCCCAAACTGTGTGCGCATGTCATGTCACTAGAATCGGCATTGAATAAAATGATAAAAGGACTAAACAAAAGAAAACTGGAAATAAAAAGGACCGGATTTTGCATTTGACACAAGACAATATTCGGATTACAACCCTAAGAATAATCCGGACAACAGAAATAACAACAAAATAAGCCACCAACAACTTCTTTCTTGCTAACCAAGGAACGGAGCGGCCTCCCATTTCATCAAAAACTGGCATCTTAGCCACTGAGCTTTGCATCAATACTGCCAAGACCATTACCAACTTCAATATCATCAACCTCCGTCAACAAGTTCCCATTAGGATTCTGCGCGATGTTCTGGGTGTCATTATCCGGCTTACCACAAACCAACCACCTTAACATTCTTTGCGAAACAAACAGGTTAGAATGGACTCAATCGGTCCTCATTATTAACAACATCTTTTTTTTTCGATTTTCTTTTTTTTTTCTTTCTTTTTTCCGATTTTTTCTTATCTCTTTTTTCAATTTTCTTTTGTTTTCCATTTTTTTCCATTTTTTTTCATTTTTTTGTTGTGGTCGAATCTTATGGAGATTGCCTACGTATCATGACCCCACATGAATCAGACCTTGCGTAGTTCGGACCAATAAAAGATAAACAATAATGAACATTTTTTCTTTTCACTTTTCATATTAAAACAAACTGGGTTTCAAAGGTTTAAAGATGACCTACAAACTTGAAAATCAAACAACCCGCCTATTTTAATCAAAAGGTTTACAAACTTCAAAAACAAATGGCCAACTTCCTTCTTCCATTTGCTAATTTTAACCAAATGGTTGTTTTTGCAAACGTGGCCCTTTCCAACTTTCACATGAATTTTGAGGCCGAGGAGGATTATTTTATGACGCTTTACAAACTTGTCCATTCTTTTTACGAAAATAACCTCTCGACAACTGAAAGATACTCTAAGGCTATTTCGGCAAGAACGGTTTAAGACGCGGCCGAAGCTGGCTCGGCTTATTATGACAAAATTTGAATGGTATTCACCTGACCGCCGACTCTTTGTTTTTTTTTCAAATTATAATAAAAACCTGGTGTTGCAAACACGGCCCTTCAGCGCCTCGGGGACGAAGAATTTTAAGGCTGAGTGGGTCCATATCTCAAAATGACCCAAAGATGGCTATTTATGCAAAGTCAGCCTTCCGGCGTCCCTTTCGGGAACATTCGGCTATTTATGACAAAACAGCATCACCTGACTTATTTATGACTCTTTTTATCATTTTTTCAAATTAGAAAGCTCAATATTGCAAGCACGGCCTTTCAACGTCTCGGGGACGAAGATTTTTAAGGCTGTGTGGGTCAACTGGACCAAATCTTAAAAAATGACCCGAAGGTGGCTGTTTACGCAAAGTCAGCCTTCCGGCGTCCCTTTCGGGAACATTCAGCTATTTATGGCAAAACAACATCACCCGACTTATTTACGACAAAAATCAATATTTGACATATTATTTGTTTTTTATTATTATTATTAATTAATTGTTTTTTGGCTTTTTAGCCAAAGATGGGGTTGGACCCGATAAGGGTTGCCTACGTATCTCACATCCGGTGAGAATCAAACCCGCGTAGTTCGGGCTGATCATTAATAAGTAAATGAACTAACATTTTTTTTAATTGAAATTTGTGAAAGAACTACTTCAAAAGAAGAAATGAAGTATTTTTTTTTGATTGATTTTCTTTGAAAGAAAGACTTGTAAAAATTCCTTTTCTTTTGATTTGAACTTTGAGAATTTCAAAAGTAAAAGGAAGTATTTGTTTTTCTGAATTTTCATTTGTTTTTATTCTAAAGAAAAAAGAAAATATTTTTAGAATTTTACTTTTAATAAAAGAAATGCTTCTAAAAAGTATTTTTTGAATTTTGAATTTTCTTTTCAATTTGATAGAAGAATCAAAATATTTTCGGATTTTTTTTATTTTTTTTTATTTTTTATTTTAAAAAAGAAAGCATTTTTATTATTTTTGTTTTATCAACAATGGAAAATAAAGATATTTATATTATTTTTGCAAGACATATCTTTTTGGAATTTTACTTTGAATTTTCTTGGCAAGACAAATATCCTTTGCAGCAAATAAAGATATATATATCTTTCGGAAATAAAAAAAACTTTTCGGATTTATATATATATATATATATATATATATATATATATATATATATATATATATATATATATATATATATATATATATATATATATATATATTTGCGACAAATAATGAAAGACTCTTTTTCATTTTCATTTTCATGGCAAGACAAATTATTTTCCTTTTCTATTTTTTTGAAAAACAAGACAGAACAACGACTCTTTTTTTTTCTATTTTTCCTTTGCTTTTAATAAAACAAACTAATAAGACATTCTTATTTTCTCAAAATTTCGGCAGAGTTTTGACAGTATTGGGGTATTGGTTTTTTTCAAAAATAAACAATCAATTCCCTAACCGCTATTTTTTGATTTCACAATATTCATAATATTCAAACACCGGTCAGCGAGACAAAATAAATGCACGGAAAACAAATAGGATGCATCAGGATGGTCTTTTCATATCAGGTTGCTAGTCCTAGACGGACTCAACCCCTGTGTTGAGTCCCCTAAGTCAAATGCAACGTGATGCAAATAAGCGTTCCTACTAGGGATCAGGCATGAAGTCACGTTATTCTATGTTCAAAATCTGGGTCGGTGTTCTAGACAGTGTACCCGAGCGGACAACTCGAGTTGAGGAAGGAGCTCCTTTCCGGGAACCAAAAGGCCAGCCGGCTTAGAAACTTTCCGAGCCTCTTTTATTTAGGGTATGACACTAACAAAATAGGGAGTCTCAACCAGTGGGCACATCCCCGGATGTAAGAAGAGAAAGGTTTCGACACAATTTATATACAGTTCATATAATATCAAAGCGGTAAAAGCAACATTTAGCACATTAGGCTCAAAACATGTAAAAATCAGATAAATCCAAATATAAAAATTTATCTAAGCTCAAATATGAGGGCATCCCATCATATCATCTCGCCCACTATGGGCAAAATCATTAACGTATACCTGTCACACCTCCTTTTTCCGTACCCGCGAGGGTGCAAGGGAGTTTTTTCCAATTAAAGGACAATCGAAACGGGATTAGTTTATTTATGTCAGAGTCTCCACTTGGGAAATTTAGGGTGTCCCAAGTCACCAATTTTAATCCCGAATCGAGGAAAAGAATGACTCCATATTACAGTCTGCGTACCAGAAATCCGGATAAGGAATTCTGTTAACCCGGGAGAAGGTGTTAGGCATTCCCGAGTTTCGTGGTTCTAGCACGGTCGCTCAACTGTTATATTTGGCTTGATTATCCGATTTTATACGAATATAAACTTATGTGCAAATTTTAACTTTTAACCGCTTTTATCATTTACTATTATTTTTGTCAAGAATTGCAACGTTGTGAAAGTGTATCTCGAACCACGTTACAATCAATGTACCCGTGGTCGTCGACACACTTTGACTCCGTCGAGATTTGGATTTGGGTCACATCAATGTGCACCCGAGTTTAAGGAAATTAAATTATTAAAGGCGCGCCTAAGGCGACTAGAGTATTTATTTTGGGTAGGACCGTGGAATTTTTCTAAAACGGTCTATCCCGAAATCTAAGCAATTTGAAAGCAAATATTTACTGAGGGCCCCGCAATTTTGTATTTTTATTTGGCGAGGCTCATCTCATTCTTATTTTTAAAGGAATTTGCAACGTCGTAGACACGCATCTCGAATCACGTCACAATCAATGTACCCGTGATTAGAAACACATTTCGACTCCGTTGAGATTTGGATTTGGGTCACATAAATGTGCACCCGAGTTTAAGAAGGTAAGATTTATTAAGGCGCGTCCTAAAGAGACTAACGTATTGTTATTTTAGGAAGAGGCCGTGAACGTTCATTAAACGGCCAAATCCAAAGTCTAGTAAATGCTTATGTATTTATTGAGGGCCCCAGCGATGTGTGATTTATTTGGCGAGGCTCGTCTCATTTTTATTTTAAGGATAAACCTACAGTGACTATATTTTCTATTAAATTCGTCTCTAAAATAAAAGAAAATCTCTTAATTATTTACATGCTGAAAAACGTAACTTATTAGTTATTAGTTTACGGCTAATGCGAATGAAAAATTGCGATCGAGTTTGTACAAAGAAAAACTGCTTTCATTCTGTTATTTACTAATGCTAGAACATGAGATAGATACATAATAATATCAAAAACAGATTAATTATTCTCAGATTAATTTAAACTAACATTATTAGATGAAGAAATTATACATATGCAACCTCATTACTCATTAATCATTCAACTACATTTTTATACAAAGAAAAGAAAATTATATTCAACCACAAATCTAAACAGGAGGAATTCAACAGGAACAAAGCCTGATTAATATTTCATTTTTTGCTTCAAGCCGAGATTGTAAAAATGTGTACCTGGAAACAGCAGTACAAGAACAAAAGAAGGAGAGTCAGCAGCAATAATACCACAGCAACAGCAGATTCAGCAACACCGCAAACTAGTAACAACCAGTAGAATAACCCAGCAACGGATTGAAAAATCAGCAATGCCAAAGTGCAATCACAGTCAAAGCAGAAGCGAGAAAAGATACAAGATGCAGTAGTTTCTGACTTTGAATCACACTTGAGAAAAGACAAACGGAATTTATTCAAGTAGAAGTTCAAGTTGTCTTTCTCTTTTACTCTCTAACACTCTTGAAATTCTCCAGAATGTATTACTCTAAAAAATATTCTCCCAATAATCTCTAAGTCTTCCTTAATGTTTTTCCATTCAAGTCCTAAAAACTCTCCCCTATTTCAAGTCAAGAATCACTCTATATATAGCAAGACAAGTCTTCAATTCCCAACCCCAAAATTATTCCCCCAATGACATGCTTTGACCCACTATTAAATGTCTTCTTTATTTTAAATTTTATCCCCCATGCCTACATTAAATAAATACCACATTCCCAACCATTACAATATGTTCCCCATGCCCACATTAAACAAGTACATCAAAAACCCCATTATGTTTTGTCTTGTCCCCCATTATATTAAACAAGTACATCAAAAACTCCACCCCATTATATTTGTCCCCCATGCTTAACATAAAGAATCAAAATAATGTTCAATTACCAAACTACCCCTCCGACCTTATTGCAATTACCATTCTACCCCCGAATGCAATGCAATTTACCAAACTACCCCCTCAGCTCTAAACAATCAGTTAATCATAACTTAACCAAAATATAGTCAAGATGACCAATTTCTCAACAATCTTCAACAACAACTCACATGAACACGATGAACAACACAACTCAAAATTAACGGAATGAATTAACCATATCGGGAACCAATCCTGGTTAATTTAGACCATGAATGTATGAGCAAGGATACAACAATACAAACGACACAATCCATGATTCATCAACGAATCAAAAACCAAAAACAAACATAACCTCACATTAAATCACTGGATTTAAACATGAACTTCAAACAAAGATGAACATGAATTAAATCTATTTTTAAGCAACAAAACATGACGGATTCACATGATTCAAACAACATTATTAATTTCTGGAAAATACATAACAACATGAAACAAATTGAAGAAATAATTAATTAAATTTCAATTTGAATCCAACAAACATTAGACTAACAAATATTTACATAAACAATAATACAAACATGAAATAACATGAAAACAATTAATTAATCTTTCATTTGAAATCTGAAAAATTAATTTAACAAGAACACATGAACATGAACAAACCAAAAATCAAATATCTACCGATTTTACATGAACAAAACAAACATTTGCCGATTTTAGGTTCGAAAATATCAAAACAAAATACGGACAAAATAAAACTCAAAAATTACTAACCGGAGATGAACAACGACGAATTCGATTGTATGGACTGTTTCGACGAACCTCAAATGGGAATAAATCTGTCCGGACTCAACGACTAACTCAACGACGAACTCACCTTCATTGTAAACTTGACGAACTCGAAACGATGCTCGACGACCTCGACTAAAACTTAACCGAACGAAATGGTGGTAGCAAACAACTGAAACGAATTAAGCTGCTCGTGGGCAGCAATGCGATGAAGTTACAGCAGCTGCGACGTCGATCTATGGCTGGCCGCAGCAGTCATGCAAGCAGCTCCAAGCAGAAACGAGCAGCCATCAGCTCGGAGGAAGGAGGAGAAGCAGCGGCGATGGTGGGGTTTGGACGATGAAGCCGCAGCTCGGAGGAAGGAGGAGAAGCAGCGGCGTCCGAGGGTTGTTTGGATAACGCAGCAGATGCTGCTTGACGATGGTGAGGAAGATGAAGCGCGAAGGGTTTGAGCCACCATTTTCGTGCAACTGGAGCTGGTTTTACGACTGGTTTATGGAGCTAGGAGGAAGAGCAGCGTCGACGAGCCTCGACGAGCGTCGACTGGCCATGGCGAGTTGTGCGACGAGGAAGACGAAGAAGCAGCAGCCATGGATGGGCTGCTGCGTGTGTGCGTGTTTTGTTGTGTATGGGGAGGTAGCCATGGATGCTTGCTTGGAGCTTTGGAGGAGTTTTTGAGTTTGGGGAAGAAGAAGATAGGGAAGGGGCGGATGGGTTAGTTTTAGGTTTTTAGGGTTTTTGTTTTGTTTTGTTTATTTGTTTTTGTTTTGTGTTTTGAAAAATGAAGAAGGGTGTTGGGTATTTGGGTTAATGGGGCGGACTGGGTCGACCCGGTCTGAAGTGGACTGGGTCGTGGGGAAGATTGGGCAACTATTTGGGCCTGAGGTTGAAATTTGAAGAAATGACCCAATCCGATTTTTCTTTGTATTTTTGTTATTTTTTTTTCTAAAACTAAATTATAAAAATACTTAAATTATTATTAAGAACTAAATTAAGTTATAAAAGCGCAAATTAACTCCCAATAACAATTAATGCACAATTAAGTAATAATTAAGCATAAAATTGTTCATTTGGACATTAAATGCTAAAAATGCAAAAGATGCCTATTTTTGTAATTTTTAATTTTTGTAAAACTAATTTAATTACTAACAATTGTAGAATTAAATCCTACATGCAAAATGCGACATATTATTGTATTTTTTATTAATTTAACAAATAAGCAAACACAGACAAATACAAATAATTATCTAAAAATATCACAAAAGTACTCAAAATTGCACACCAAGGAAAATCATTTTATTTTACATTTTTTGGGAGTATTTCTCATATAGGGCAAAAATCACGTGCTTACAATACCAACTGATCAGGTGGTGGTATTTGTATAACACCGTAATCTTTTTCCGTATCCCATATAAATATAATATACATATATACGCGTATATAATTCCATATGGTCATGGGTCAATGTACATGAATGTAATGCATGAGAAGTACGTCAATGAAATCTCTTGGAGTGTCATAAGACAATTATGCCTTTGAATAATATCATGAAGTAAACTTTTTCAACTTACGTATTTTTCTGAGACCCATGAACAGATGATAGAAGAATATGACACATGGAGAATCAAGAACATAACCATCTCTAGTATTTCTATGAATAGAGTCATTTATGGAAGTTGTGTATTTGCACGTTTCGTTTGCATCATATGGATCATGCCAAAATAAAGAAGGGATAACTTTAACATATCTGGAATAGAAAAAAAACCGTATGATATTCTTGGAAAAGGCTGCACCGTAATCCCTTAGAATCGCAAAATCTCACGTTGCTAAGTTTACTAGGAAACCTCATCGGATTTTTGGTTGAAGAACTCACGTTATCAATGTAGTAATTCATTGAAGTGTTTTGAGAAAGAATTTTATTGAAAGCCTTTTAAAAAAATGGCCAACGTTTTATGTATTTGAGAGAATGTTAATGTTTATGTTTTTTTGATTGCAAGAGTGCTAAGGTTTTAATTGTATCCAAAGTATAAGAAAAGGTGAGGTGTCTTCTTGAATTTATTTTGGCATGACAACTAATCAAGACTAGTTAATAGTCATGATCTTAAGAAATGGCATTGTTGCCATGTTTTGGGGGTGGGAGAAATTTTAATATTTATCCAAAGTTTTTAATTAATCCACCACTAGTTATTAATTAACTAGGTAATATCACATTACTCAATAATTAACCAATTACCCACATAATTGAGAATTATTCCCACTTACTTAAAATACTACTCATTTTTCACATACCTTATACACCTTACTATCATTTCCATGTGGTACCTCATATGACACTAGTCCATAAATATCAAGTATTTTAGCTCGGGCTGTATTTATCCCAACATGCCAAACTTGGACAAAAATTTATTTTTTTGACTTTCTTCCCCTCTCACCTTCACGAATTTACTTATCATTTGTTTGAAATAGCATAATGATTAAAATCTCAAAATAATTTCCTCCCCGAACTTATGTCGATTAACTTACGACGAAACTTTAACATACGAAAATGCAGGATGTAATAGTGGCGAAGATCCATCTCCACGTATATAAATACTTCGGACAATATCCATGTCCAGGGAAGATCTATCCCTCAATATAATCAACTGCGCTCACTGGGGATGTGTACAGACTCCGGAGGGGCTCCTACAACCCAAGCGTTATAATCTGCCCGGACAACTCACGTGCCATAGTGTCAATATCAGAATCCGTACGAATAACTCACGTGATATCGTATCAATATCAGAGCCCGCACAGACAACTCACGTGCTACAATATCAATTTCAGAATCCGCACGGACAACTCACGTGCTATAGTATCAATATCCTCACAATCGGGCCTCGGCCTCACTCAAACATCAATCTCTCTAGTCTCTCTCTCTCTCTCATGCTCAAAATATTATGAAACTAACCCGAAAATGATGATATGATGTATCAATAAATAACAACAGAAAGTGAGATATGATATGCATATGAATGCGTATGACTGAGTATATAAAGCAATGAAAGCAAATAACTCAATAGTAGAAATATCCACTGTGGGTCCCAATAGGATAAGCATGTAGCCTAGACATAGTTTCTAACATGGATCACAGCTCAATAACTCAAGTACGTAGAAATTTCATGGTTACGGGTAAGATCAGGTAACTACACAGTACCACAGAAATAACGAAGTCACAATTCACACGGTGCACGCCCACACGCCCGTCACCTAGCATCTGTGTCACCTCAACACCAATCACATAACACGTAATTCAAGGTTTCATACCCTCAGCACTAAGTTTAGAATAGTTACCTACCTCGAATGAGACAATTCCAATACCGAGCAAGCCAAGCAATGCTCTAAAAATTCCATCTCGTGTGTATCTACCTCCGAACAACTCAAAACTATTCAAAAGCAACTTAAATACATCAAATAATGCCAAAGGAAACAAACTCATCGATAAACATTGAATCTTTAATCAAAAGCCCATAATCATCCCAAAAGTCCAACCCGAGACCGCACCTCGGAATCTAACAAAACTCACAAAATCCGATAACTCATTCAATTACGAATCCAACCATACTGGTTTCACTCAAATCCGAGTCTGAATCGATGTTCAAAACTCGAAAATTCACTTTATGAGACTTTAGGCTAAAAACCCCAATTTTCATCTCAAAATACTAATGAAATGATGAAAATAATGATATATTTATGTATATTAACCAAATCCGAGTTAGAATCACTTACCCCGATGAATTTCTTGAAAAATTCACGAAAAATCATCACTAATCGAGCTTCCAAAGTTCAAAATGTGAAATAATACCCTAACCTCGTTTATGTAGTACCAAAGCCGCCCTACAAAGTGCTGACCGCACATTTTCAATTGTGATCGCACATCTCAGGTCCTGCGGCCGCAATCCAAATTATGCGGCCTCACTTAAGCAAATTCTGCCCTACGAGGCTAAGTAAAATGGCCATAACTTTGTATACAAATATTCAAATAATGTTCTCTTTACCTTTATGGAAACTAGATACGAAGGGATATAACTTTTATTTTTGAATCATCTCCAAATTCCTTGTAGATCAAAAGATATAAGCTTTCAAAGTCGGACCAGCGAATCTGCGAAATCACATTTCAGCGGCCGCGAGAGAATTCTGCGGACCGCACAATTTCAACTGCGGTCCATACATATTCAAGTGCAGTCCGCACAATTCCTTCTGCCACATCACTTTGGGGATGTGCGGTCACACTTGTGCCCTCAAAATTATGCACTCCGCACTTCAACTATCCCATAATATCACCAGAAGTGTCGAAATGCCCAAACTCGTTCAAAACTCACTCCGGAACTCATTTGAGCCACTCGGGATCCCATTCAAATATATACCAACAAGTTCTGTAACATAATACGGACTTACTCGGGGTCTCAAATGACGCCTAACAAGGATAAAACACGAATCGCACATTGATTCAAGCATAAGAACTTATGAACTTCTAAATTCCACATTCGATGTCGAACCTATCAAAACACGTCCAATTGACCTCAAATTTTGCATACAAGTCATAAAATGACATAATGGAACTATTCCAATTTCCAGAATCGAATTTTGATCCCGATATAAAAAAGTCAACTCCCTGGTCAAACTTCCAAATTTAAATTTCCGTTTTTAGCCATTTCAAGCCTAATTTAACTACGAACTTCCAAATAATTTCCGAACACACTCCTAAGTCCAAAATAGTCATACGAAGCTATTGGAACCATCAAAAATCCGATCCGAGGTCAACTACTAAAAAGTCAAACTTGGTCAACTCTTTCAAATTTAAAGCTTTCTAGTTGAGAATCATTCTTCAAAATCCGAATAACCTGAAAACCAAAACCGACGATTCACATAAGTCATAATACATCATATGGAGCTACTCATGTTCTCAAACCACCGAGCGAACTACAAATACTCAAAATAATCGGTCAAGTCGTTACATAAAATTTATACAAGCCCCAGGAAGGGGAATTCCCTAGTTGATTTGGTATAATATTAATTAGTCGGCTAGTAATTTGGCAAAGATCTTTTTCTAATGGATCATTATGTTAATCTTCTCTATATCATTTCAACTTCATAGGATGCACTCCAAAGGCGTGATTTCGTCAAAGTTTCATCTCCCTCTGCTATAGAGTAATTATAGTTGAAGCAATTTCATTTTACAAGATACTTAGAAATTATATGTTTTTCATTTTAAAGTAATATTCTTTAATTAAGATCTATGCAACTAATTAAGCGCACCAATCAAATAAGTTGAATCATCAAAATAGCATGTATGAGGGTTAAATTACCTAAGTACTTTTTAATTACTGCATTATATCAGTCATTTAGAGTCAACTCCAGATTATTCTGCTAGAATTTTTCTTATTTATTTACTTTGAACATGTCATATCGCACCTAAACTAAAAGATTTTCGGGGGAATTAATGAATGAGCCAGCAAATAGAAAATGGGGTTTAAGGGGATTTATATCCTATAGTTTCGCGATATTGTAATTAATATGAATTATGATATTACTTGACTGCAACTTAATTTATATGACACTCGATAGGCATGCATCATTAGTTCATTTTAATTTGTGGACCGTAGAGAATAAATTTAAGTGTGAGGTTTGAAATGACATCTCATATACTCTTTTTGTCCCAATTTATGTGACATTTTTTGTTTTTCGCATGATTCTATTAAGAGTTGTATAATTATGTTAATTATATATTGTTATATGTTAGTTGTTAGAGTAGTTTTAGTTGATTAGTTAGTGGCCAGCTTAGCATTAGCTGTTACACACATGTCTATATTTACAATAGTAATGAGAAAGACTAAGCTTTCCATTTTCTACATTTGCTGCTCTCATTTCTGATGAACTCTATCTCTCAGAACTTTCTAGAATGACTCAATGGAGCTCAAGATCGAGCGCTAATCTCACATCCAAGTCAGATCTTAACATGGTATCAGAGCAAGAGAAGCTCATCCTCGATTATACGTCTTTGTCTCCGTTCATTTTCCCCAATTTCTTCTTCTCATAATTCTGCTTCTTCAATTAGATCGATTTTTGCCTAATTTCTTCAAATCGCAAAATTGACAGTCAATTCTTCAAATTTCTGCTGGTGTTAGTATATAACACAACAAAGTTCTATACTCATGGCCATATTAGATCAGGAAAATACATTTGTTGGTGATACTGTTGTTCCAGTTGCGACGAACATCGGAATAGATCCAAGTGATCCTCTTTATCTGCATCCGTCAGATAATCCTGGAGCAATGCTCGTTTCAATTCCTTTTAGTGGAATTGGATACAGGTCTTGGAGATACAGTGTAATGCATGGTTTATCTGTAAAAAACAAGCTAGGTTTCATAAGTGGAGAGTGTAAGCCACCGGTGCCTCAATCTCAGAGATTCAGACAATGGGAGCGATGCGATGATATGGTAACATCTTGGATTCTAAATTCACTTTCTAAAGATATCGTGGATAGTGTAGAATATGCTAGCAATGCTGTTGAGCTATGAAAATAATTGGAGGATAGATATGAGCAAACTAATGGTGCCAGATTATACCAGATCCAAAAGGAGATAAATGATTTGTCTCAAGGTGTGTTGAACATTACAGGCTACTATACTAAGCTAAAAAAGCTATGGGAAGAGCTAAATACCTTGAGCAAAATGACTCACTGCAGTTGCACCTGTACATGTGGTGCCAAGGAGAACATGCACAAGGCCAAGCAGGACAGAAGATTGATACAATTTCTCATGGGACTCAATGAAGTCTACACTGTTGTGTGAGGCAGCATCCTTATGATGAATCCACTACCAAACCTTGCACAGGCCTTCTCGTTACTTGTTTAGGATGAGAAACAAAGAGAGATTAAGACAAGTAATCAAATGTTACTTGAGTCTGCCTCCCTAAGTGTCAACACATCAAGACTTGGCTCTTACATAACCAATTATTCTGCTAATAACAATTCAACTGGAGGCAATAGCCCTCGTCCATTCTGTGACTATTGCAAAAAGCTAGGACATACCAAAGACAAATATTACAAGTTACATGGGTACCCTCAGAACTTTGGAAATTCATACACTCAGAATTCAAATTGAGGACAGAATTTGAACGGAGTTGAAAGGTTCAACAAAGGAAGAAGAATAGTGGCCAATGTGCAGGGCACTTCTTCTGAAGCAATGTCAACAGGAAAAGATGAATCAGAAGATGGAAATGAGGTGGGGCAAATAAATCTCTCTAAGGAACAGTATGGGCAGATCCTAAGCTTACCGCATTATTTTCAAATTGGAACAGGAGTAGAAAGCTCCAGTTGCACAAGTCATGCCAATGGTGCTGTGAACTTTGCAGGTATAATAGTTTGCACCTCCTCCATTGATTTTAGCAAATTATCCTGTGAGTGCTTTAAAAATAAGGCAGACTCCTGGATATTAGATTCAGGAGCATCTAATCACATGACCTTCAACTTGTCTTTATTAACCAACATTGTGACCTTACCATATCCCCTATTAGTAGTTCCTCCAAACGGATATAAGGTAAAAGTAACACAAATTGAAAGTGTGACATTGTTTCCTAATATCATTTTGCATAAGATTATGTACATACCCTCTTTCAAATACAATCTCATATCAATTTATTCATTAACTAGTTCCACTCCTCAAAGCATAGTTGTCTTTACTGATAATATCTGTATTTTACAGGCCCCTTCAATGAAGAGGCCTTTGGAAATTGGTAAAGTCAGTGATGGACTCTATCTTCTCTGCCCAAGGTGTCTCAAGAACAAACATTCAAGATTATTTGTAAGTAATCCAAATGCTAGTTCTATTTCTTCCACTTGTTGCACACACATCTCACATTGTTTTCATCATCCCACTGTAAATGGCTCACTGTCTAGAAATAGTTGCACATCTCATTTTGTTGTAAATACATGTTCCCCAAATAATAAAGTGCAACTTTCCATTGTGAATGGTGTTAATTCTTTGATGTCTTCAAGTAGTGACATAAATGTGTTGTGGCACAATAGACTGGGCCATGTACCCTTTGTCAAGATGAAGGGAATGTCTACTATCCTAGCATCCTTCTCCCCAAAACAACCTTTTACCTGCTCTGTCTACCCAATGGCAAGACAGGGAAGATTACCATTCCCAGAAAAATTCACTGATTCTACCAAGATATTTCAGCTACTTCATGTTGATCTCTGGGGTCCTTATCATATGCCAACCCATGATAATTTCAAATATTTCATCACCATGGTAGATGGTTAAAGTAGATCCACTTGGACTCACCTACTGACCAGCAAAAGTAATGGTCTCCAAGTCATCAAGAATTTTGTGTCAATAGTTGAAAACCAATTCAGTACCACTATCCAATCTATAAGGTCAGATAATGGCATGGAATTTAACAATACAGAAGCCAATCAGTTTTTCCTATCCAAATGAATTATCCACCAAAAGACATGTCCTTATACACCACAACAAAATGACATAGTGAAAAGAAAGTATAGGTACTTGTTAGAGACAGTTAGAGCCCTCTTATTCCAATAAAAATTACCCTTAAAATATTGGGGTGAATGTATCCTATGTGCAACCTATATATTAAACAGACTGTCTTCTTCTCATTCTAAAGTCAAGTCACCATATGAACTACTATATAATAGAAAGCCTACTTACTCTCATATGAGGAGTTTTGGGTACGTATGTTACCCTACAGTACCCAAAATCCACAAAGATAAGTTTGAACCTATAACCACAGCACATGTTTTTATTGGATATCCCTTTGGGGTAAAGGGGTACAAAGTGCTCAGTTTGGCCACCAAGAAAACACATGTATCTATAGATGTAATTTTTAATGAAAATGGCTTCCCTTTTTGCATGTCTAAGGGCACTACTTCATTTCCTCATACTGTTCAGTCTATTCCTTTCATTGATTATGTGTCTAATGAGAATGAGCAAAAGCAAACCAGTGAGTCAAATGATCAAAGAGTTTCAAATGTCACATATCTAGATTTATTTTCTATTCCTTCATACCTTTCTCCCAATGATATAGATTTACATACTCCAGAAGATACACCAAATGACTCACCAATAACATCTGCAAGCACACTTGAACATGTCTTAATACCAAGGCAATCTCATAGAATACACAAAGTTCCCATATACCTGAAAGATTATATTCACAAATTACCTCAACTCAAACCAAACACCAATACCACTAATACATCCTTTTCTGTCAATACCTTATCTTATCCCCATACTCACACACCTACTAAGAATCCAAATCAGAACAAACAGCTATGTATCCTGCTTGGCGGGCAGCAATGACACAAGCGTTTGAGGCATTGCATGCTAACAATACTTGGGAGCTAGTACCATTGCCAGTGGGGAAACAAGCCATAGGGTATAAATATGTGTACAAAGTGAAGCATAAGGCAGATGGTAGTGTAGAAAAGTTCAAGGCCAGGTTGGTGGTCAAAGGGTATACCCAGCAAGCTGGAATTGACTATACAGAAACATTTAATCCTGTGGTGAAAATTACAATAGTAAGAGCTCTCATAGCTGCGGCAGTCAAGAAAGGCTGGGACATGTTTCAGTTAGATGTGAACAATGCCTTTCTTCATGGGGACCTCCATGAAGAGGTATACATGGAAGTACCATAAGGATTGATGGTAGAGGACAGACATTTAGTATGCAAACTTAAAAAGTCCTTTTATGGTCTCAAACAAGCAAGTAGACAGTGGTATGCAAAATTGAGTGAAGCACTATGCTGCAAGGGATACACTCACTCTATGTATGACTATTCACTTTTCTACAAGAAAACAACTGAGTCAACAATATATGTGGCAGTATATGTTGATGATGTAATACTGACAGACACTAACAAAGAAGAAATAGAAGAACTAAACGCATTCCTACATGAAAGCTTCAAGATCAAAGATTTGGGTAAACTCCACTATTTTCTAGGGCTGGAAATATTGTATAAAGCTGATAGAATTGTAATTACACAAAAGATATTTGTGCTTGATTTACTGAAAGAATACAACTGCATGGATTATAGTAGTCTTGCTTCACCACTTGATCCATCAGTGAAGCTGAGAGCCAAAGAGGGGATTGCATTACCCGATACCACTTACTATAGAAAATTGGTTGGGAAATTAAATTTTCTCACCAACACAAGGATAAACATATCCTACAGTATACAACACCTCATCCAATTCATGCAAGACCCAAGAGAACCCCACCTGAAAGCAGCTTTTCACCTGCTTAGATACTTGAAAGGGTGATCCCTCAATGAGAATATTCATGTCACATGATCCAACCTATAATGTTAGAGCCTATTGTGACTCTGATTGGGCTGCTTGCCCAGATTCAAGGAAATCAGTAAGTGGGTACTTAGTTCTACTAGGAAATAGCCCTATATGCTGGAAATCTAAGAAGTAAGAGACAATTTCACTGTCATCAGCAGAGTCAGAGTACAGGGCATTCAAAAAAAGTAGTAGCGGAGCTGGTGTGGCTATGCAGATTATTTGAAGAACTCAATGTGCACTTCAACAAACCAGTAGAAGTTTTTTGTAACAGCCAATCAGCTCTACATATAGCACGAAATCCTGTGTTTCATGAGCGAACAAAACACATTGAAATGGACTGTCACTTTGTCAGAAGTAAGTTACAAGAGGGATTGATCTCACTTCAGCATGTAGCAACAAACAATCAGTTGGCTGATGTCCTTACCAAGGTCCTAACAGGAGTGAAACATTCAACAATATTGAGCAAGTTGGCAGTGTACATGACACCTCCAACTTGAGGGGGGTGTTGAGAGTTGTATAATTATGTATGTTGTTTATATGTATACTGTTATGTGATTAGTTGTATGTTAGTTGTTAGAGTAGTGTTAGTTGAGTAGTTAGTGGCCAGCTTAGCGTTAGTTGTTACACATGTGTATATATTCACAACAGTAATGAGAAAGACTAAACTTTCCACTTTCCACATTTGCTGCTCTATTTCTGATGAACTCTCTCTCTTAGAACTTTCTAGAATGACGCCATTGGAGCTCAAGATCGAGCTTCAAGCTCACATCCAAGTCAGATCTTAACAAATTCAAACTATGTGAACTTTGGATAATATTTTACAATGTATTTTTTTATTATATTGACATGAGAATAATTGCAACTTATAATACTTTTCATATAGTTTTAAAATATCCAAATTTTAATTTTAAAATATTGAGTTACTCTATTAGTGTCTTTAGAAGATTTCTCAAGTCAATCTCCCAGTCCAAATGTTTGTATAGCCTTTGACTTGTTCGATGGAGAAATTGAGATTTCCTTCATTTCGACCAAAGCTTATCATTTATGATTTATCCGTGAGACTGTGATGCATCGTATCTAGAATAATCTTGCTCTTTGTTTTCTTTTCGTTTCTTTTTTATATTTCTATTCCTCCCAACAGTTCCATAATTGTAATTACGAACATGCATATTTTCAAGTAGAAAAGACTATGACCACATCCACTTACTTTGAGTAGAAATAAAGGAAGCCATATTTTTCACCAAGAAACAAAGACGATAAATTAGAAAAACAAGACATAACCAACAATTCCAGTGACTGGGAAATTGAACCTAATACAACCTAAACCTAGTACATCCAAATCCTAATTTAGGAACAACACTAGATAACACAGTGAACTCGGAAATTAAAATACTACTAATACTTGGAAACTTCAAAACACTAAACGTACACTTGACACAAACATAGGAAAATTGGACATGCATGCAACAAAAAGTTTCTAGGGTTTGATACCACCAATGCCACCAAGACCACCACCAACACCACCAAGTCCTCCGGCACCGCCAACGCCGCCAGCTGCTCCACCAATGCCACCAAGCCCTCCAATTCCACTAACACCGCCTATTCCACCACCGACGCCCATGCCGCCACCAATTCCACCCAGAGTTGGCAATACACCAGCATATCCACCAACTCCTGCCCAGCCACCAACGCCACCAAATGCCAAAAAGTTCTTTTGGTCATCAAGTCCTTCACTGGGTGTTGGAGCTGTACTTATAACCTCAGTGTTTATCGTTAGACCTTGAGTCTGAACCTCATGAGCCTGAGCTAGACAAATTAGGAACGACTTTTGTTAGAAACAATGGTATATGAGATGATGCTACACTATAATTAATATATATATATATATATATATATATATATATATATATATATATAGATATAATAGTTTATATATGAGTTTAACTTTTATACATTAATAATTATAAAAAAAATTATACTACCATGTCACCTGCACCGTCCATAAAAAGTGTGAATGAAAAAATACATTATCTATCATGTCACTGATAACGTGAAAAGATAACTATAGTGTCCCGTCCGTAATGTTACATTTCACACTTTCTTATAACAGGTTAAATCAGTATACAAAAGTTAAATCTCTAATATATACGGAAGTAACATTATCCCTTTTAACAAAATAAAATAAAATGAAAACCTGAGTTTGGGGCTCGTTTGGTTTGGACACTTCAGGAATATTTCTTGCTGTTGCATGGACAAGTACAAGTCCAAACACAAACATTACGTACCAACTTGCCATTTTTTCTACTCTTACCCCTCTCTCTCTCTCTCTCTCTCTCTCTCTCTCTCTCTCACAATGGGATATGTTTTACTTCTGCTGCAGTGTGGTAAGGAAACAAATGGTGATGAACAGGGGTTTTTAAAGGAGCGAAAGAAGGGAGAGGACAGTTGTGAGGGCAAATATAGTAAATGCATGGTATTAAACGCAGCCCTAACAATCTCGAGAGTGGCATTCTTTCTGTATTGCACAGTGTTAGGTAGATAAAAAGAAGGGATCATTTAACGTTTTAATGTCAACTCAATAGACAACAAATTTCAAACAGTATATGTTTTTATGTCTCTCACGTTATTCAAGCCATTCAGGGGCCATGCATGCAATTCCTACGTGCTCTTTGCGCAACACTTGTTGCATTGTGATCAGTAGGTCATATGACCAACAATATATTTCTACTTAATGTGTTTAAATTACGTGAGATAATATAACGAGTCAAGGTTATGATTATTAATTTATAAATTCAAGGCAAAAGATTGTAATCTGAAGTAATCAATTCAAAAATCGTGTGACACTATTCTCAATTGTCTCAACTATTTCTGCCATCTCTTTGGTCACAAAATTAATTATGAGAAATCCAAAATTATTTTTTCCTGAAACTGTTGCAAAGATACTATGCACAATATTTCTCCTATTTGGATTTCAAGATATGTCATAGTTTTAGAAAGTAATTAGGTTTTCCTATTCTTACTAACTCTCCTTAGCTATCTGATTATTGTTATATCCTTGACAAGATGTGCGTTAGGCTCTCAAAAATTGGAGAACTAAGTGTATGAATATAGCTAGTAGGTCTATACTTACATTTTCCACTATTGTGAGTATTCCTTCTCATGCACTGCAATACACTTTATTACCCTCCTTTCAGGCCGAATTTATAGGGAAATTATGGGGCACGTGAACTCATGGTCTTTCCGCAAAATTAGATATTTTATGTATATATTTTTTAAAAATTGGTATAATATAAACTGTTGGCACCCATACTTCAAGAAGGTTAAATTAATAGTGCACTTGGTTAAAAGTTGAGTTATTTACCAAGAGAAACAAGGATATAGTTCTCACTAAATTTTTTTTTCCTTCTTTTTTTAATAGTGCACCCATGTACTAAAAATACTAGGTTCGACTATGTCCTTTATTTTAAAACAACTATTCAGATTATCAAAATAAATCATATCAAGCGCTTGCAAATGTAAGTTCCTTGGCCATGTGGTTAGCTACCTCAAAATGGAGGTGATGAGACTAATTACTAGGTAGCTGCAGGTTCAATATCCATAACTTTTAAATTGATTTCCACTAAGAAACTGTGTAAATATTGTATTTTCTACCAATTAATATTGTCTAAATACCTCCTATTTTGTGGATCAGAAAATCATACTATGAAAATACTACAGTAAGTATATTATTCTTGGGATGTTGTGAAAAGAAACTAGAAATTCAGAACGACAATTGGAACGAATCTATTGGGTATAGGGAATCTCAGAAGAAGCTACCATATTTGTCAGGCCCATTAAAGGGAAACAAATGAAACAGAAAGCTATACTTTTTCTCTGACTTAGAAAGCTATACTTTTTCTCTGACTTCGAATGTGTAGGTGACCAGCTAGATGGTGCAAAAGATTGCATTAAACTTACAAAACTTTGAACTAATAAATATTTTTGTTGACTGATCTTCGAACCATCAATTAATGAACTTCTAACTGTATCCTAATATAATAAGTGTATTTCGCTTTATTATCATAGCTGTGATGAGATAAATAAAATTCATTCACCCTTGATCAAAGATTAAATAGTAATAAATCAGAGTCAGTACGAAGAACCCCTCGTATTAGGGCCCGGGCAAGGCACCTGCCCTCAGGGATATTGGAGCCATATCCTCGAGGGCCGATTCGAAGATTGAAGACTTTGGAGAACATTACCAAGTAGCAGCGCACGACTAACAAAGGACTGTGATCTCTGCGCCTAACCGGATATCACGGCGCGAATCTCGGCTCGTATCAGTAATCAGCGAAAGGGAAGATTTTTATCTTTTTTAGAATTGTACTTACGGTAAAATTTCCCTACAAGGGGAAAGATTATTATTCATGCGACACATTGTAACACGCATATCAAGACAATATACTCTTATTTTCTTTGTTATTCAAATTTCTTACTTTTGTTCATCAGTTTTCCATTAGTGTGAGCGTGAGATCGAAGGCAGACATTTCATTAAAGCGGTATTGAGTCCAGGATTACTCTCCTTATTGGTTTGACAATCTATTACGTCCTTTATCTGTTTAATCTAACGCCATTTATCATTTGTATTGAATTAATCTGCATATCCTTAAAACCACATATAAATTTAATTGTTATTCATTTTTTAGGGTAAACAGTTTGGCGCCTACCGTGGGACGAAGGATAATACTGGCAATTTGACACAAATTTCCATAACGCACTCTATTTTACACTTGTTCTTTGAGCTTTTAATTTCAGGTCAAATTAAAATTATCAAACTCTCAATCTGCCCATTTGAACGTTGATGCTGAGTCTGACCACCATGGAGAGAACAACAACGTGGTGCCCAGCAATGAGGTGCCCCTGTTGACCCCAACGAAGTCCCAGTTTCGGATCCGATCGATGCTAACTCACACGTGGCTATCGAAGCAAACTTGCCTACTGACTCCAAAAACAATATTCGCGGGGGAGACTGGAGTACACACTACGGCGAAGATGATGGGATAAACTTGCGGGCGATCGTCGAAATGTTACAGGCTTAACATGCAACAATAGCCCAGTTGCAGAAGCAAAGTCGTGCCCCTTGCAGAGTTGAGCCCAAACCATCCCCGGGGAAACGGTCATAGAAATGAACCGGCCATTGAAAGGTCGGGTGAAGCTAAATCCAGGACCAACCCCGAGATAATAAAAATTCTTGAGGAGCTGACAAAACGGGTGAAATTGGGAGAAGAAAATCGAAGCCAACGACAAAAGAGTGGAGACCTATAACTCCAGGGTCGATCAAATCCCAAGAGTGCCACAGATACTGAAGGGGCTAAATTCCAAGAAATTTGTCCAAAAGCCTTTCCCTCCGAGCGCGGCTCCGAAGCCGATCCCAAAGAAGTTCCATATGCCTAAAATTCCGAAGTATAATGAAACAACTGATCCAAATGAACATGTGACCTCCTACACGTGTGCCATCAAGGGTAACCACTTGAAAGATAACGAAATCGAATCCATTCTACTGAAAAAGTTCGGAGAGACCTTTTCAAAAGGAGCTATAATATGGTATCACAACTTACCCCCTAATTCTATTGACTCGTTTGCTATGCTTGTAGATGCCTTTGTGAAAGCGCACGCCGGGGCCATCAAGGTCGAGTCCAGGAAGTCAGACTTTTTCAAAGTAGAGCAAAGAGATAACGAGATGCTTAGGGAATTCGTGTCGAGGTTTCAAATGGAACGGATGGATATGCCTCCAGTAGCAGACGATTGGGTCGTTTTGGCATTCACCCAGGGACTCAACCCCCTAAGCTCATTGGCTTTGCAGCAGTTGAAACAAAATTTGATAGAATACCCGGTGGTAACTTAGGTCGATGTCCATAATATGTACCAATAAAAAATCAGGGTCGAAGACGATCGGCTCGGGGCCCCTTCTGGATCTGTTTATCCCGCCAGAACTAGTGACAGATCCAAAAGGGCCCCGATCATGAACAAAGATCAAATAGAGATCGATATGAACCATACAATGGAGATCGAAGGGGTAATGGGTCTAGACGTAACCCTGCGAGGAGTGAAAGAAGAAGCGATCGAGGTCATAATACCAGGGATTCATGAGCAAAAACAGTTTCAACAGACCCATCGAGTCTAAGAAGGCACCAAGGATATCGGAGTACAACTTCAACGTCGATATTGCCGGCCATCGTATTAGCCATCGGACGCATCAAAGACATAAAGTGGCCTCGACCATTACAATCTGATCCTGCCCAAAGCAACAACAACCTAATATGTAAGTATCATGGCACTCACAGCCATAGAACCGAAGACTACTGACAACTAAGAGAAGAAGTAGCCCGGTAATTAAATAACGGACACCTCCGAGAATTTTTGAGTGATCGAACCAAAAATCACTTTAGAAATAAGGACTCCAACAAGCAGATAGACAAAGAAGAACCTCGACACGTCATTAACATGATCATTGGTGGAGTTGATGTCCCCAGGGGACAATGATAAAGCGCACTAAGGTTTCCATTACAAGGGAAAATGGACTCAAGATTATGTACTAGAGGGAACGGTATCATTCAACGATGAGGATGTTGAAGGCATTGTGCAACCACATAATGATGCATTGGTAATATCTATACTCATAAACAAATCTCGAGTTAAGCGTGTGTTAATTGATCCAGGTAGTTCGGCCAATATCATCAGATCGAGGGTCATGGATTAGTTGGGTCTACAAGACCAAATAGTGCATGCAATCCGAGTTTTAAATGGATTTAACATGGCATACAAGACTACTAAATGGGAGATAACTCTTCCGGTGAACATCGCCGAAACCGTTCAGGAAACAAAGTTCTATGTGATCGAAGGAGATATGAGGTATAATGCTCTATTCGGAAGGCCATAGATTCACAACATGAGGGTAGTACCCTCGACACTACATCAGGCGTTGAAATTCCCCACATCGGGAGGGATCAAGACTTTTTACGGAGAACAGCCTGTGAGCATGTGACTTTTGCCCTATACGAAATACTCCTATAAAATCCCAAGAAAATAGGTTTTCCGTTAATTATTTGCCATTTTAGGAATTTTTGTAGAATTTTATTTAATTGTTTGCATTTTTGTGCGTGTTTAAGTTTTACTAAAATCATGAAAAATGCCAAAAAATATCATGCATTGCATTTAGGATTTGTTTCTGCATTTTTAGGATTAATCAGTAATTATTTGTTTTATAGAAATTTGAAAATCACAAAAATAGCTCATTTTTACATCTTTGTCTTTTAATTTTTTTTAATTTATTGATTTTTATCTTTAATTTAGAATTAAGTGATGTTTATAATTTTAATAATTGGATAGTTGGTTTAATTTTTTTTTTTTGGTAATTCGCTAGGCAAGCGCCTAGGGCTAGTTTTTATTTATAACAAAAAAAAAATTACAACAATTAGGAAAAGTAAAAATAAGGGGGACAATAGCACCGGTCTTGTTACCCATATAACACAAACCAGGCTAACCTTACCTTACTAATCCTATTGAGGCTTGCAAACATCGCCTACTAACAAGCATGTAAAAAATATAAACTTGAAAGGACCAAGTATTGTATGATCATCACAGAGTTTATAACATACTCTGTGATGATATTACAGATGATAAAACTAAGAAAGTGGTAGAATAAGATGTAGTACCAATTTGATTCTTGTCCCTTCTTTTTCAAATTTGTAAAATCTTCACTTTGTAATTCTTTGTCGTTTTCAACAACTTTGTTCAAAAAGTATTCAAAAATCATGATTTCTTTTTTGACCGGTTTGACCTCATTGATGTACTTGTGGCAGCCTGCTTTTGTTTGGCAACTCTCATTGGAAGTCGCCTAACAATTGCTTCCTTGTTGGACCTTGTTGCAATTTTCATCCAGATAGCACCTGCTTTGCTTGTTCCAATATGTTCCTCCACAGTATTTGGTAGGGTATCTAGGTGGTGAAGGCATGTGCCACAGGAAGGCTTGCTTGGAATGAAATCTGGAGCATCCAACTTGCCCTTTAACTTGCCAGTCATAATACTTTCAACTTTTAGCGTTTGAAGTTCATCCTTGATAACTCTTTCCACTCGATGGCTCGCAAATTGAAACTTTAGTTTAAGACCATATTCCTGCTCCCTTTTCAAGAAGAATCGCCACTATATCTCTCCCCATTAACAGAAGAGTCATCCACAAAAACTACCCCCAGTCTTCTTCGTCATCGTATTCGCGTTGCTCAACCCATGAATTAGCATTAAGAGCCTTCTCACCCACATTTGCTTTAATAACCTCAATGTTGTTTCCAGTGGATACCACCATCTGTCCTTGATCACCACCATGTTCACCACAAAACTCAAACGATTGTGATGGTACTTCAAAGACGGATGTGTTCAATGTAACCAACGGATAGTTAACCATGTTATTGACCATCATAGCATTCTGGGCTTCTCTAATGATTTGTTCTACATGAGGGCTTGAAAAGTGTAAAGTTGGAATATTTGAGCTGTGTGCTTGGTTTTTCATTGATTCAATTGGTCGAACAGCCAAATTGTTCGTGTATTGACCTTCTTTGTCATTGTTGGCACATAATACTAACTCCTTGGATACCACATTACCCATTAGGTCCCTCACAACTGGAACAATGTCCAAAGGTACACCTGAATTATGTTTGGATTTTGTTCTGCGTGAAGACCTCTCTTGAATATTTTTTGAGTTTGCACTCACCTCCTGATGCTACAGATCTTTCTCACCATGTTCATGTGCACACACCAAGGCATCAAAAGAGTTAGAACATTTAAACTCTGCTGCTGCCTCCAGGTGTTTTTTATCTGACGATGCCTTCTTGTTGTGTGATTGCTGCGCTACAGAGCAGCCCTTAGCAATTGATTGTTGTCCATGCTGAGATCCTGTTTCCACCATAGCAGGTGCAACAGCTCGATCTCCATTTAGGCTTGCAGCAGTTGACACTTTACTGTTTAACATATGGACATCGCCTTCAGTTACAATATGTGGTGCATTAGCATCTGAATTCTGTGTCATATCACCTCGATCACCACCTGCCTTAGACTTAAATTGCACAGATGCACCAGCTCGATCAACAACTTCCATTAAGTTTGCAGCAGTTGATACAATAGTTGCGTCATTAGAAGAAAGCAACTTAGCAACTCGTGCACCTGGTAATTCAGCATTATTTAGAAATGCAGTACCTAATGCACTAACCTCAGATTTCCCATTTGTATTCAATGCACCTGCTGCCTGCTCTTGGGCATTATAAAAATTCCCAGCTCCTTTAGGGACTGATCCTGTACTACTAACCTTTAGCCCAGCTAGGTCTTCCTCAATCAACAATTCATAACTTGGCAAGCTCTTTGTATCAGTTTTGGTTTGAGCTGTAGGATACACAAGCCTAGGTGCAGCTTGCTCCATTTCAGTTGATTTCTCCATTGGGTCCATAGATGCAACAGCTCGATCCCTAGTTTGTTTTAGTGCAACAGTAGCCATCATATTTGCACATATACCAGTTGATTTTATAGCATTTCCTGTAACATGTCCTAACAGTAGTTTCAATGGACCTGCTACATCACCTACTGATATCCCTTGATTATCAGTATTTAAATCAAACACTTGCACATCTGGTCGATCACCAACTTCCTTTCTCCCAATAGTAGCCACCAAAACTCCTTCATTTTGCAAAACTTGCTGCTCGACCAAATTTTTTTGGTTTGCTGCTTCATCACCCAGCTTATCACCTGCTATTTACATAGCTTTTTGATTCATTCTTTTGGCATTCAGGTAGTCCCTAGCATCACCTTGTAACTTGTCAAAAGTACTCACCTCGACAACAGACATATTACTTCTAGATGTCACTTCCTCTGCCCTTACCTCCTTTCCTTCTTTTTCGTTCCTCACTCGACAAACATTTTCACCATGTCCTTGATGCTTGCAAAAGGTGCAATATGTAGGAAGATTATCATACACCACCTCCTGGTAATGTAGATACTTTTACCTGAAATTCTATCCACTATCAGTAGCTTAATCTTTTTAGGATGTTTACCCAAAAGATCAAGTATAACCTTCACCCTCGCTGCACTAGGTCGTGTTCTATCTTGTGTTGCCTTGTCAACAGCAAGCGATTTACCCACAGCTGAGGCAATGGACAATAACGACCTCTTCGCAAAGAAATTAGGCGGCAAACCTGGAAACGAGATCCACACAACATCCATGGATGTTTCCTCTTTTGGATTGAATCCTAACGTCCATGGAAAAGTTCGAAAAAAGAATTCATCACCTTTTGCCTTGACATATCCAGTTGATTTAGATAAGAACTGAACATAATCGTTGTGGAGGTCAAATCTAATCAAGAGATGACGAAAACCCAGAAGCCCAATATTACAACGACCTTGAACATCGAATTGCGACGAAAAGATTTTACAAAATTCTTGAAGATCTGGTTTTCCGTATGAAAACTTTATCACAACTGCTTGATGCAGTCCTTTTTCTATTGTAAACTCTTTAACCACATCCATGGTGAATTCTACAGTTGGTTCCCCATGTTCAAACGTGACAGGCAGTAGGTTTATCTTGTGCGAAGTTGTGGCAGATTGCTTGGTTTGAAGTTGCGAAGCATATGAAGGTTTTGGATTGTAATTAGGAGCTGTTTCGTTGATGTTTTGGATCATCTCTCCCACAACCAAAGGCTGGGGAGAGGATACTACATTCATGGCTGCCTCAACACGACATCGTTGATGAAGATGAAGCAGAAACACAAATCTGGGACGCTGCTACAGTAACTGTCATGAAAAAATTCAGATTTGTAGCAGTTGGTTGATTATTAAATAATGAAACCAACTGGGGATTGTTCGCAAAGAGAAGGGGGGGGGGTTCTTTTGAGACTTATGTTGTGGTGTTACCTTGCCGGACGCCGGAGTTATGAGACGTGAATAGTGGCGGCGGTACTATTCACAGCAGTCCCCTCATGGGCGCTGCTACAGTAACTTTGTTGGTTTAATTTTACAATTTAGGCAATTTGGGATTTTATTTTTTTAATTAAAAAAAAGAGAAAAGAAAAAGAAAAGGGGAAATAAAGAATTTGATTTTAAAAGGGGTTTTATTTTTTGAAATTGGGCTAATCTGACCCAAACCAGCCCAGATCTGTTACCTAGAACCCAAGCCCAAGCCCTCAAAACCCGACCCAATCCCCACCCTCCAAAAAACGACCCTGTTTACCCGTCTTTTATCTCAGTCGTTGGATTCATTTGATCCAACGGCTCGGAACTGGGCACCCAATTATGGTATAACTGTCCTAAAGAGCCCCCTAACCCCTTCAGTCTTCATCTTCATCTCTCTCTCTCAAGAAAACCTATCCGCCCTCATATCCCCTCGCCGCTCCGCCGTAAACCACCCACCGAAAATCGCCTCACGGCGGTTCTGGTGCTCCAATCTTCCCCAAATAACACCATGAATTCCCCATAATATCCTCATTCCCAATCTCCAACTAGTTTCCTTCGAATTATTGCTGAATTCTTCGAATCTTAGATCGAAAAATCCGGCCAAAACCCTAATTATTCCAAATCACTCCAAACTCACACCCTATAACCCTTGCACTCCCCTGAACCCTAAACCACTGTTAATCCTCTTCGAATCAGCCTCAATTCCCCCAGATTTTGAATAAGAGACGCTGAGGAAAAACCCTAGTTCTTCTTCGTCTTTTCTCAGCCAGTGCATGAGGTTTATGTACCCAGACGGCCATTAGTTGGTTGTTCTTATTAAGAACAGCCAATTAATGGCCGTGTAAGGTTCATGGGTGTGCCTGCAGAAGTTTCATTAACCGGCTACCTTAGGTCTTTTCTTTTTCCCTCTTTTCTTTTCTCTCTTCTTTGTTCTTAATGTCTGTCCCATCTTTGTTTTCCCTTTTCATGTAGCCAGCAATTGTGGTTTCCTTTACTTGTTTTAATTTCTTTACATGATAGCCTGTTCTTTTCTTCTTTGGTTTTCTCTGTCAATTAGCCTTAATTTGTAGTTGATTATCAATCAATTGGCTAATTTAGGGTTTCAAACTTCTTAACTAGTTCTTAAAAAATATTGTGATTGTTTTCAGGATTTGAAATTGTTGACTGAGTTTTACTTCTGAACTTAATGGATTTTAACTTTAGAAACATCAGTTAGCCGTTTAATTTTTAGCATTATTAACTTTATTACCTTGGTTTGCCTTGAATAAAATAGAGATGTCATGTTTAGTTGATTAAAGTTAGATAGATAGAACAACCCTATTATTAATCAGTTTGATCTTCAATTAAAATTGCATCAACTCTCTTTTACTCTCATTCTGTTAGCATTTTTTACATCTTTCGACTTATTCTAATTGTGTTTGTCCTAATTTGAAAATTAATTGAAACTTTAGGGACTTAACTGGACTTAAAAATTTATAATAGAAGCTGAAATATGCAGTATTTTAGAGGGTAAAATTGGGGTTTTACATTAGGCTAAAAACAGGAAAGTTCTATAATACAGCACAACTGTCCTTATACTTAGAAAATACTGATTTTGGATAAGGAAAAAAGACAGTACAACTGTAAAATATGCTGTACTAGGTCATAATATTCTTTCTTGGATGCTTTTTTTTGAGCACTCTATAAAAGAAAACACTCACTCACTCTAAAAAGGAGTTCTTTTTTCTCTAAATTTCTGATTTAAGAAAAATCTCAGGAAAAAAAAACTTCCAAAAAAAGAGAAACCTCTCCTTTTGATAACAAGCTGAAAATGAGTTGAAGTGAAGAATTTTCTTAGGATTTTACTTGGGATTTCTGGTTTTCAAGTATTGGTTTGGTTTTGAAATTCTGGGGTTCTTTGGTTTTGCTGAAGCTGTGTTGGTTACTGTTGCTGCCTTCTACTTCTGAAATTCTTCTAGCAGTCTTGTCTGCATTTTAGCTGTTATTTATTTGCTGTTTTAAGGTACATATGATCCTTTCCCTTTGTTTGACCACCTGTAATTAATACTTAAGATGAATATGAGTTTTTTCCTTGTTTGACATTGCTTGTATATCCTTGCTATGTTTACATGCTGAAATTGCAGTAGTGCTAAAGCTTGTCATTCTCTCTAAGAATGCATGAGTTTCTTTACCTTTAGTTTTATGGCATAAGGTTCTGTTTCTTTGTTAGACATTAGTACTGATTATCTTATGCTAGTATGCATTTCTGTTTCTTCTTGCACTGATTAAACATGTTTAGATTCCCCTCCCTAAAACCAGGTTTGTCCTTAAAGCCTGACCCTTACAGGGTCAGGTTCATAGATTGAATTTTTCCTTTCCTTCCCTTTAAGTTTATTCTAGTATTTCACCAAGGCAGTATGCCATGATTTTGGGCTTGAAACCTATAGTGGTTCATGAGTTTAACCTTTAACATGGTTAAACCCATGAATCATAACTGTTTCTTGCATTATGTGTTTATGTTTGGGTCTGATATCTTGCAAGCTGGTACATTGGTTGTGAATAATCTGATGGCAGGAATTCAAGGCTAGTAGACATTTTCCTTTTATTTACTTTTTCAGAAGTTCTTTTTTTTTATGTTAGCTATGAGGGACTGTTAGGATAATGGTTCATTAGGTTAAAATCCTTCTTGTATAAAGTCTTGGACTGATAATATTGTAAATGGACTGTTAATTTCAATCTAAGTTTAATTGTTAGTAGACTTTCAATAGTAGATTTTCCTTTTGTAATGAACATATTTATGGTTGTATGTAAATATAAACTGGGTTGCACTTGAAAATAGGCCCAAGTCTTGGGTTCATTCGAGCATGTCTGATCTAGGCCATTGGGCCTGGGCAGTTGGACTCAACAACTTGGCCCAGTTGTAGACGCTTTTCTTTAGCAAATTACAAATGTATATCTGATGAATCTTGCCAATCAATGTAGTGAAATTAAATTTTTTAGACTAGCCTTGTATTTTGATTTTTCAGAATGAGTTTGTTTCTTTTTCAGCATTTTCGACCAATGTATATAAATGCAAAGGTGGATAGGCCAATTAGAAAACATATAGTAAATGGGCCCGCCTAACACAAGCCTAGTACGGGCCAAACGTGATTCAAATTCAGGTGCAGCAAAGGCTTCCTAAGTTCCTCATTTCTGGGCTAAATTCCAAGCCCAAGGCAGCTTTAAAGATGCTGATGGATCCTTGACCATGACCTAACGGGTTACTTCTAGTCCAATTTCACTTGTCCAAACGATTAAAGGTCCAGTGAACACACCCTAAATGCACTGATGATTAATAGATTTAGGTTTAACCTTAGGTTAGTTTCAAATAGGAATATCCATAGATGGCCTTAATTAAATAAACTTCTATTAAAATCAGTTGAGGTGTGTCATGCCAAACAAAGCCTTTAACTCATGGCCCTCATAATACTAGTTAACTCTTATAGAAAAAAATTCGAGGCGTGCCATCAATTAAATTATCCATGGCCCTCACAAATGTTGCTTCTAAATTCGAACCTTTGTAGTTGCTTTAGGCACGTTTCTTTAAACAATTCAATCATAGCTATGGGTACGACTCCCGTGACGTAGTTGTGATTTTTAATTACCAAATTCGGGTGTACATTTCATGCGACCCAATTTCAATTTTTCAAACAATGTTAAATTGAACGTGTCGCGAACCGTGGGTGCATTTCATATAGCGTGGTTCAAGACGTGTTTTAAATAACATTGAATCTTCCTAAAAGCAGTTTAAATTAATTAAAAGCGGTTCTAAGCTAAAATGCACCATAGGTTAAAACATGTAATAAATCGGATAATGGGTCAATTTTAATAGTTTCAGCGACCGTGCTAGAACCACGGAACCCGGGAATACCTAACACCTTCTCCCAGATTAACAGAATTCTTTATCTAGAATTTTTGGTTCGCAGACTTTTAAATAAAGTCGATTTTCCTCGATTTGGGATTTAAAAAATAAACCAGTGACTTGGGACACCAAATAAACTATCCCAAGTGGCGACTCTGAAGAAATAAAATAAAATAATCCCATTTCGAATAATGTCACTTTAATTGGAAAACTCCCTTATATCCCCTCGGGTGGTAAAAAAGGAGGTGTGACAGTTCTGGCGACTCCGCTGGGGATCATAGCCCAGAATTTTTGGTTCAGGGTTCAAGATTTCGAGCTTAGAATAACTGTTATACTTGGCTTTATTTATTATCTAATTTTTACATGTTTTGAGCCTAATGTGCTAAATGCCGCTTTTTGCCCTTTTGATAATGTTTGGACTGTATATAAATTGTTACGAAACCATCTTCTCTCTGAGTCTTCTAAATCATCTGGGATGTGTGCACTTCGTGTAACTTCTTTTCTGTTAGAGTTATATCCCAATTTTAGAACGAAGTTTGGACAAGTTGCAAAGCCGTTGAAGCTTCTGTATTCTCGGTACGCTGCCCCCCACCTCGAGCTGTCCGCTCGGGTAAGCCAGGTCTAGAACAATACACCCAGGATTATAAACCTAGTATAACAAAACCTCATGCTAGATTCCTAGTAGGAACGCTTGTTTGCATCACGTGCATTTGACTTTGGGGACTCAACACAGGGGTTGGGTACGTCTAGGACAGGTGCACCCGAAATCAAAAGACCATCCTGATATATTTTACTTGCTACTTGTACATTTCTTTGCTTTAGATTGCATGTTGACCGGCTTCTAGACTAAGGGAGAAAAATTGGAAAGAAAAAATCAAATTGAGGACTGAGAAAGATAATTTCCTGTCTTTGAAAACCCCGGTGTCCAAAAAGTACCGAAACTCTGTCGAAATTTTGAGAAAAGGAATTTTTGCTTCAAGAAAAAATATTTGGTATTGTTTTATCATGTCAAAACTGCCCGAACTAAGCAAGTTTGATTCTCACTGGATGTGGGATACGTAGGCAACCATCACCGGGTCCAACTACATTTTTGCAAAAATAACCCAAAAAGAACAAAAATTTTGTTGTTTTGCCATAAATAAGTTAGGTGATGCCGTTCTTGTCTCAAAAGCTAACATTTTCCCCAAAAGGGCACCAGAAGGCTGCTTTTACAAGAATAGCCACCTATGGTGCCTTTTTCAAATTTTGGCCAATTAGCAAACACAACCCTAAAATCTTCTTTCATGAGGTGCTAAAGGGTCGTATTTGCAAAGGCGGT
This sequence comes from Nicotiana tabacum, assembly GCF_000715075.1. Lineage (NCBI taxonomy): Eukaryota > Viridiplantae > Streptophyta > Magnoliopsida > Solanales > Solanaceae > Nicotiana > Nicotiana tabacum. The sequence goes on from NC_134086.1 coordinate 33,783,122, forward strand.
TTTTTGTTTTGAAATGGAAATTTTTGAAAAAAAAATGATAATTTTCCCCTCGAGTCAAAATAAATCATGATCTTTTAACCAATCACTCTAATAAATATGCAGGATGAGCACAATTGAAAATGAACCCTTCACAGTCCTTGAAAAAATCCCATTAGGACTCCATATATGGTGGAATGACTTAGGAAAGTCAGCATAGATACTGTGGTAAAAGTTTTGGGCGGTCTTGTTGGTCTTCAGAAAATCAAACCGAGGTTGGATGTGATCGAAGCTTTGATACCTTTTTGGGACCCGACATATAATGTGTTCTATTTTTCTGATTTTGAGCTAACCCCCACGCTTGAGGAAATAGCGGACTATGCTGGACTTAGTGGGAATCTCAGAAGTCGGTACCCAGTAGCACCAAGAACAGTGACTCCTCATAAGTTTTTGGACCTTATGAGCATCAGTCGGGAGGTTCAAGATGGAAATTTATCTGAGGGATTTTGCACATTCTACTTCTTATACCAGCGTTATGGCGATCCCCACGGTTTTGAAGCTCTAGATACTGGCCTAACTCATTCAGGAAATAAAGATAAATGTGAAGCACGTCGGGGACTGGCTTTTATAGTGGCATTCCTGGGTGTTTTAATCTGCCTAAGAAAGGATGGAAATATAGAATTGGGTCTTGTAGGAATGACCGACGTCATAATTAAAAAAGCTAATGGCACCCTTGTTCCAATGATCTTAGCGGAGATTTATCGAGCTCTATCTATCTGCCAAGAAGGGGGAAAATTCTTCGAGGGCTGTAACATGCTTCTACAACTTTGGATACAAGAACATCTCCGCCACCGCCTGGGGTATATGAACTATGGAATGACTGGTCTAAACTGCATTGAAGAACATGAAAATCGGGTGGTGGGTTGTGAATCTTCAGAAGGTACAGAGTCCTGGTTTGTGCATTTGAGTTCCTTAACTTCAAACAAAATTGAGTGGACATTCGGTTGGCTCCCGGTCACTGAAGTCATTTATATGTCAGCCGAGGTGTGCTATCTTCTCTTAATGGGTCTCCGGGGTATTCAAACATATGCTCCACACAGGGAGCTATGTCAACTATGCAGGTACCAAACTATCCCACATGATGAAGATCTAAGTCGACAAGTCATCGAATTAGGTCCAAAAGCTGTGTTCCCAGAAGGAAAGGTTCGTCAGAATGGAATGAATGTAAATTTCTAGAGCCAAAGACTCGGGTACGGGATCTATCTAAAGGCAAATTAGAGCCTAATTACATGACTTGGTTTGGTAAAATATTTCAAGTCCATCAGGAGCCCGAACGGCCTGCTAAAAGACCCCACTTCCAACAATTCACTGATGATTCACGGGAGCAATGTGATTGGTTGGCAAAAGAGGCAAGCTATAAGGCCAAGATAAGCAAATTGGAGGGACAAATCAGGGATCTCAAAAATAGTAAATGGTTTCTGAAACTTAATTTAAAAGGCTAAAAATGATTTATAACACATAAATAACAATTTAAAAATACAAGATCTAATTTTATGTGTATAAAATATAATTAAATCTTAAAATGGCTAATATTGCAATTATGTGCAATTTAACTTTAAAAATACTAAATAAAAATTGTAAAAATATGTAAAAATTATTTTTGCCATATTTTGGCATAAATATAAAAATCCAATAGATGAATTATCAAAAATAATAATTGTGAAAACAATAATAAAACCCTTGGACATGCTTATAAATGCTATTTTAAAGGTATTTTGCATATTGAAAATATATAAGAAATAATTGGGTATCAACAGTAATACCTGCAGAAGTTGAAATTCCTTCTCCCCGAATCATCGTTGAGGCTGAATTGAGGATAGTAAGTAGGTCAAAACATGTTTGGAACAGTTAACTCTGATTGATAAAAAGCGAATGGCCGCAGTTTGCCACGGGTAGTTGTATTAACAAAGAATGGCCCGTGCCTACAACAAGAAAGTGCGGCCTAGGAACTTTGAAGTGGGGCAACTCGTTTTGAGATGCATTCTCCCTCATCACATGGAAGCAAAAGGAAAGTTCGCTCCCAACTGGAAGGGCCCATACATTATACGAAAACTGTTGCCAAAAGGGGCATTGTACTTGAGAGACATTGAAGTAAATGACCATTAAACAGCTGTAAATGCAAACGCAGTCAAAGGTATTATGTTTAGTCTTTTTGTAGAAACAATATTATCTGATTGGGATGATGAAGGCCTTCATTCTCTCTACCGCAAACACTCCAATCCTTTGCAAACCCTTTGAGACAGTTACCTTTCTTTGATTATCCTCTTTGGAACCTGAAACGTTTGTAAAAAAAGAGACAAAAACAAATCAAAATCAAAAATAAAGTTTCCCTGAACTATGTTCGACTTGATTTCGAAAGGATACATAGGCAGCCTCTCTCTAGGGTTCAAAACAAAAATCCCAATTCCCCCAAAAGAGAAACTGGGGCAGATGTTATAATGGTCCGGCGATGGTTCGCCAGAAAGGTTCCAAAGTTGTAATTCGATCCAAGCTCTTTTTACCCTAAATCCTGTTCAAGTCCTTCTGATCAAGCGATGAGATGTTCAAGAATTGGAGAATGCGGCTGCTTGGATCTGATACAACCAGATTAGAGAAATAAAATGAGAGAGTTTTATTGGTGAAAACCCACACGGGCACCATAATGCGATGGTAAGCAGAGAAATTGAAAATGAGAGAGTCTTGTTAGTAAAAACTCGTAAAGAGCACTATAAGGCGACGATGAGAAGAGAAATGAGAGAGGTCAATTGGCGAAACCCCGCAAAGGGCGCCGTTGATCGAAAAGAAGGAATCCCTTACAACCATTAGTACTGAAAGAGTCCTGGCAAGGTTTTCCGATTTTAAAACACGGGTCATAATGGGTTTATGAGAAGTTGGATAGTTGCACAGATCGGGTATTCAGTCCAAGCAGCATGTCATGTCTATTGAAGTCTACATGAACTCCAGATAAGTCCTTCTTCCTTCTCCCGAAAGGGACACTTCTCTTTTAATTCATTATCCTGTCCTTTCTTTACTTTTCTTTAAATCCCTTTCGATTTTAATCCTCTTCCGAAACTAATTGAAAGAAAAGATGTCAAGATTGGTTTTACAGGTTTCTGTTTAACAAAAGCAAAAATTCAAGGAAAAGCACCCAGCCTCAGCAGGTACCTCAAGTCGATCTCGACTGGCCTTAATGGCCGATGCTCCGGAGTCAGAAACTCTTGAAAAGGAAGTAAATTCAAAGTCAAGTGCCCATAAAGGCGAAATGAAATGAAAAACCAAGCCCCAAGGGTTAACCGTCATGTGAAATTCTGGGAGAAATAAAGATATCCGATTTTAGAAGAGAAATCGGTCTCCAGAAAGCCAGCAAGAATAAAGGATTTCAGCAAAAGAGTTGGGACTTTCTCTTATTTTGATCTTATCATTTATGTTTGTGGCTATTCAGTTGTTTCCCGATTCTGAATGCGGTTCACCAGTTAAAGGAATGGATCGAGTATATCTGTACTCAGATGTCCTACTTCGAGAGCACGTGGTGTAGACTCACAAAGGGCCGATGGGAAGCCCGTTCTCATGGTAAGGTCTCTTTTCGAATAGCCAACATTATGCCTCCGCTATATGTTATACTAAACCCTCTTCTTTATCATTGTATATTTGCCTAAGATCACCGAACTTAGGCCTTCGATAGGGGACAAAGATATGCCCCCTCCCCCGCCCGTTAATCCCTTTATTGCTTCCACGGAGGGAAAGAAAAAGAGAAAAAGAAAATCCTCGGGCTCCCCAAGCTCTGAGGTGAAGAAACTGAATAAGCGGGTGCTCCGCAAGCCCAGAAGGGGCTCCAGTTCCCCTATGCTTGCCTCTGACTCCTTCCTTCGACTTAGGTACGAGCCGGAGGATGAATCTGTCTTCGTAACTCATAGGATGACCACCTATTCCGGGGATTGGGAGGCATCCGAGAGGGAGACTTGCAAGACCGACCCCCCTCCAACTTAGAAAGTCGACGCGGATCCCCAGGGTAAAACTTCCCAGGATGCCGGTTCTGTACCAAAGGAAGTGCCCTGTGTAATTGAGATCTAGGGAATGCCCTCTTACACCGAGTCTATGCTCTAAGAAGCCCAAGAAAGGAAGGAGAAATCTAACGAAAGGCTCATGGCATGGACGATCCCCTTCATTCTTTTTTTGACGGCGTGGACTCGTCTGTCTTGGAAGACTTTTCCGGGCTGGGTGACATGGAATGCCGAGAAAGGATCTGTCTTCATAAGTTAGAGGGCTAAACTCGAGCCCAAAGTTAGTCAACCAGTTCCCCACCCCGAGTGTGGGCTCCGACTGTAAGAGGTCGATAATCATCACTGTCCCGGAAGATGCCCGAATTTTTTCTGCTTTCGTGGGAGTAGCGAGCCACCTTCAATGCCTGGTGACCGAAGAAGACTAGGCAAAAATGAATGAGATGAACGTACCGTGCCTGTTCAACAAGGCACGACATGCACTGAATCGGGTAAGGCATCCTTACGCTTTTTCGACCTTTGACTTAGTCCTTAATATTTCTCATGTCTTCTGTATTTTACCCTTTTGCAGGTGTGAGCACATGATTTCTACCCTATATGAATTACTCCAACAAATTCAAAACAAAATAATTTCTTTCAGTGTTTGCAATTTTGTTGGATTTTGTGGTACTTTCTGTTAATTATTTGCATTTGTCTGTGCACGTTTATTTTATATAATTCATGAAAAATACAAAAAATATATTGCATCTGCATTTAGGATTTAATTTTATATTTTTAGATTAATTATCAAATTAGTTTGTTTTATAAAAAATGAAAATCACAAAAGTAATTCATTTTGCATTTTTACTTTTTAATTTTGAATTGTGTAATTTTTCTTTAAATTTAAGATTTAATTAATTATTGTAAATACCATGATGAGTGATTAATCTAATTGGGTAGGTTAGTTTAGTTTAAAAATTATTATTAATTAAGTTAAGATTTATTTTAATTTTGGAAAAAAAAAGAATTTTGAAATTGAAAAAGAAAAAGAAAGAAGTGAAAGGAGATCCAGATCTGGGCTAAAACCTATTCAATTGTCCCTAGCCCAAACAAAATTACCCAATACCCGGCCCAAAGTCCTTTGTCTTACCCGGTCCAAGTAGCCTATCACCCAGGTCGTTGAAACGACACCGTAAGGGAGTGGAACGACGTCGTTTCGAGTTTAGTTTGCCTTAACAAATCTTGGCCCTTCATCTTGCTTCATCCGACGGTCCGGAACTAATTGGGTCACACCTATAAAAGTGTCCAAATGCCTTGCACCCCCCAGTCTCATCGTCCCAACACACCCCAGAAAAACCTTCGTCGCCTCCGCCCTGAACCGCTCGCTGCAATTTGTCTCCGCCGGCGGCGTCGGTCCAATCGCTGTCAGATTAACACCATAGATTCCCCTCCTCCTACTCTTTCCAAGTCTCCAAATCCCCACCCTCAAATCCTAACCCAACCTCTCAAATCTTGAATCAAAAGGAATGACCAAAACCCTAACGCCTCCAATCAACCCCAAATTAACACCACATAGCCACCACGACCCCCTCATGCCAAATCCTCACTCCGTTTCCCTCGAACCTTGCCGGAACTATCGGATCCTAAATCTGAGATCGACCCCTGAAGTTCAGAACTCATTTTTTTTATTGGACCTGGTACATGCATGGTCCTAAGGCACTATTCTTCGAGTCTTGAAGTTCGGATTCAAACGATTGACCTTAGCTTTGTTAGGGCTTTTGTCTCCGATGGATTTCGAGTCTGAATCGGTAAGCTCCTTTCTTCTCTTGCCTTCTCTTCTTTTTTTTGCTGTCTTATTCTCTTCCTCCTTCCCCTTTTCTTTAGCTTAGTCTAGTCCGGCTGAAACTCGATTAATCTTTCGAGTTTGAATTGGTCTTTTGTTCATTGTCCTTTTCTTCTTTGTGAAAGTTGTTCTCTGTTTCCTTAGTTGTGTTATCAGCTTGTTTAAATGTCTAACTTCATATCTTGTTTAGTCACCTAGTTAAATTTGGGTTATTTTAATGACTTGGCTAATTTCTTTCTTATTTGCGTATAAAAATCAGTTGACTAGTATAGGTTTTAATTATTGAAATCTTTCAAGTGTTTGCCTTCTGTTTGTTGACTGATTTGATTTAGTTTGGGCTTTGAAGCTATTGCAAACCTCACCCCAAAGGGGTTGATTTGGGTCATTGGGTCAGAATTTAGCCCAAATTTTGGTTTAAATATCGGGCCAGTCTGACCCAGTTGGTTTCCTAGAGTAAATTAACAGGGCATTCGGGGGCAGTTTAGGAAATGGGGGAAGGGGAATCTTTTGTAACAAGAAGGGAAAGCTTCTAGGAAGCTGGGGTGGGGGCTGTTTTGGTAACTGGTTAATCACGTTAAGGGTAATTCAGCAAAAAGGGTAAATCAGGTAAGCATTAGTTAGCAAAAATCAAAATTTAAAAAGGACTGAATGGCAAAAAAATATTCCCTTGGGTCTGCCCTATTTGCTTACCTATAAAGGCATATTTTCCTTGCCATTCAAGGCAGATTTCAGAGAGCTAAGAAACTGAGAAAAAGAGAACGGCTAAAATTTGAAGAAAAATCAGTGTTCCATTGAATACATTTCTGATTTTTTTGAATTCCAACTTGCTTAAGGCAATCTTTGGTTTAGTGGGTGTATGGGATGGCTTGAACTTGTTCTTCTTTTAAAGTCTGGGGTTGAGTTCTGGGTCAAGGTTACTATTTCATTGATTATTCTTGAGCTGATTTCACTGTTCTACTGCTAAATCTGGGATTCTGTTATGTTGTTGCTGCCTATTGATCCTTACTCCTTCTTGCTTTCCCCTTATTTCCAGGTACATGATCTCTGAATTCTACGTCATATAAGGCTTGTCTTGAAGAGTGAAATGGAAAGCAAAGTTTAGAGCATGTCATCAGTTATTTTATGACTCAATTGTATTGTTTTTTTATGTTTTTTTAGTAACTTGATGTGTACATCGTCTAGTTGAGCTTCTGTTTTGGATAGTGAACTTTACTATTGTAGCTAACTTGAGACTATTACGAAAACTTGGGGAACAATTTGTTGTGTTGAATCAGTAGTTAGAACCTATATTCAATCATGCTAAATCCTATAATGTGGACTGCATTGGAGTCTTGTCTGCTATAATAAGTTCGTTTAAGTTGATACAACATATTAGTTGTGTTTGGATGGTGCTGTGTTCATGTAATCGTAGTTAAATGTGTTCTTAACTTTAGTAAGTATGAACTCATGCTTAAAAGGGGGAAATGGTCCAGAATACTCTAAAAATTGAACTGTGCATTGATTTGATCCTGGTTTGTTTATGAGCATGTTTAAGTTGAATTTGTGGCTTAAAATTCAGAATGTTAGCTGATTGCTATGTGCTTGAACAGTTGAAATGCAGAAGCAAAAATGTTAGTCTAATTTCACGTTTCATGTAGTCTTTGATGACTGGAATTTAATGGGTTACGTACAATTGCTGGTTTCAAAAGGTGGGCTTAAGGCTGGCCCATTTAATGAGAGTTCAATCTCAGACTTGAGGAATGATACTATGCCATTGGGCGTTCATTCTCTCACTATAATTGGGCTCGTTTTGGGCCCAAGTATGAAGGCATTCGCGAAAATGGGACTCAGACCCGCTTCTTCCTTGTTGAGCCCTATTTTCCCGTTAATTATCTGCGATAGCCCAAGTCGTTTGTTTAAATAGTTGAACCTTTTCTTACGCAAGTCCTTTAGCTAGTTCGCATAAAATCCCAATTCCATTAGTGCTTAATTAATTGGATTCCGTCAAATAGATTTGAGGGGCCATATGAAGATAAGTTTTAATTTATGGCCCTAACAACTAAGCTTAGAAATACCTTTAATAGAAATCGAGGCGCGCCATTTAGCGAATTTTCATGGCCCTCGCAAATTCAAAACGCGTAGTTGCTTTAGGCGCGTCATTTAATAATATTACCTTCCTAAATTCGGGTGTGCATTTCATGTGACCCAAATCAAATCTTAAAACGTTGAATAAAATGTGTCTCGGACTGCGGGTGCATTTCATGTGGTGTGGTCCAAAGACGTGTTTTAAACGACATTCAATATTCTTTAAAATTGAATAAAAGCGGTTAAAGTTAACATTGCACATAAGATTAAACATGTTTAAAATTAGATAATAGGATAATTATAATAGTTGAGCGACCGTGCTAGAACCACGGAACTCGGGAATGTCTAACACCTTCTCCCGGGTTAACAGAATTCCTTACCCGAATTTCTGTGTTCGCGGACTGTTAAATAGAGTCAATCTTTCCCTCGATTCGGGATTTGAACCGGTGAATTGGGACACCATAAAATTATCCCAAGTGGCCACTCTGAATCTTTAAATAAATAAATCCCATTTCGATTGTCCTTTAATTGCAAAAACTCCCATATATTTATACCCTTTACGGGATGTAGTAAAAAGGAGGTGTGACAGCTCTGGCGACTCTGCTGGGGATCAAACCCAGAATCTATGGTTCAGGGTTCAAGAATTCGAGCTTAGTATAATTGTTATAGTTGGCTTTATCCATTATCTGATTTTGTTACATGATTTGGGCCTAATGTGCTAGTTGATTGCTTTTACCGCTTTGATATTCCGTGAACTGTATATAAACTGTTGCGAAATCCCTCTTCTCTCCGAGTCTTCTAAACCATGATGAAGTGTGCACTTCATGTGACTTCTTTTCTGTTAGAGTCATATTCAAAATTTAGAACGAGGTTCGGACAAGTTGAAAAGCCGGTGAAGCTTCTGTATTCCCGGTACGCTGCCACCCCCCCGGCTCGAGTTGTCAGCTCGAGTAAGCCAGGTCTAGAACAAATAAACCCAGGTTTAAATCTAGTATAACAATACCTCATGTCGGATCCCTAGCAGGAACGTTTGTCTGCATCATGTGCATTTTGGCTTTGGAGGCTCAACACAGGGGTTGGGTCTGTCTAGGACAGGTGCGCCCGAAACAAAAGACCATCCTGATGCATCCTACTTGCTACTTGTGCATTTAATTGCTTTGGACTTGCATGCTAACCGGCTTGTGAATATTGGGAAAAGTTGAGGAAAGAGAAATAGCAGTATGAGAGTTAATCTCCTGTTCTGAAAAAATCAATGTCCAAATAGTGTCGAAACTCTGCCGAATGTTTGAGGAAAAAAAAAAGAAAAAAAAAGTTTTTGGTTGCAAAAAATAGTTTTATTTGCCAATAATAATAAAAAAAGAGTATTGTTTTCAAAAATAGTTTGTTTTATTCACCCAAACTACGCCAGTTTGATTCTCACAGGGTGTGAGATACGTAGGCAACCCTCATCGGGTCCAACTTCCTTTTTACGAAAGTAGCAAAAAAAAAAAACAAAATTTTTACTTTAATTTGAAAATAATTAGGGTGATGCCATTCTTGTCAGAAATAGCCGAATATCCCTAAAAGGGCGCCGGAAGGCTATTTTTGCAAGAACAGCCACTTTTTGTCACTGTTAAAGGTTTTGGCTGATTAGCTGACACAACCTTAAAATCTTCATTTTTGAAGTGCTGAAAGGCCGTGTTGGGAAGGCCGGTTGTTTTGTGGAAATTTTGAAAAATGGTCATTTCTCTTAAGTCAAAACGAGTCATAGTTTTCTTTTAATTAAAATCACCTTAATAAATGTGCAGGATGAGCACAAATCAAAATGAACCTTTTTCAGTCCGTGAAGAGATCCCTTTGGAGCTACATATGTGGTGGCATGATTTGGGGGGCGACAACAGGAAAGTTGTGGCAAAAGCATTGGGCGGTCTTATTGGGCTTTTGAAAGTTAAGCCCAGAAAAGACGTGATTGAGGCCTTGATACCGTTTTGGGACCCAGCACATAATATGTTCCACTTTGCGGATTTCGAGTTAACTCTTACGCTTGAAGAGATAGTAGGCTATGCCGATTTCGAAGGGAATCTCAGAAGTCAATACCCGGTAGCACCAAGAACAGTGACCCCCCACAAATTTTTGGACTTGTTAAGCATCAGTCGGGATGTCCGAGACAGAAGTCTGGCCAAAGGATTTTGTACGTTCTACTTTCTGTATCGACGTTACGGGAATCCCCGTGGCTTCGAAACGCCAAATACTGGTCTTACTCATGCTGGAAATTAAGACAAGTGGGAAGCTCGGAGAGGATTAGCTTTCATAGTGGCGTTCTTGGGTATCTTGGTTTGCCCGAGAAAAGACGGGAACATAGAGATGGGGCTAGTAGGGATAACCGACTTTATAATGAAAAAGGGAAATGGGACTATAGTGTCGTTGATCTTGGTATAAATTTACCGAGCTCTCACTCTCTGTCGAGAAGGAGCAAAGTTCTTTGAAGGGTGCAATATGCTGTTACAAATATGGATGGAGGAACACCTTTGCCACCGTCCCGGCTACTTGAATTGTGGTATGACTAGCCTCGAGTGCATTGAAAAACATGAAAAGCGAGCAGAGGGTTATGAGTTTCCAGATGGTACGGAAGCATGGCATGCTCATTTGAGATCTTTGACCGCAAATAAGATCGAATGGACATTCGGGTGGCTGACGGTCAACGAAGTAATCTATATGTCGGTTGAGGTGTGTTTCTTGTTGTTGATGGGTCTTCCGAGTATCCAGCCTTATGCTCTGCACAGAGTCTTGCGTCAGTTGGGCCGATGCCAGACCATCCCACACGATGAAGATTTGAGCCAGCAAGTCATTGAGTTAGATCCAAAAGCTGCCTTTCCAGAAGAGAAAGTGCGCCGGATTTGGCATCAGTGCAGATTCTTAGGGCCTAATACTCAAATACAAGACCTACCCAAAGGCGAGGTGGAGCCCAGTTACACTACTTGGTATGGTAAAAGATCCCGAGTTCAATACGAACCCTATAGGCCCGCAAAGAGACCCCATGTCCAATAATTCACCGACAGGGCACATATGCAATAGGACTGGCTGACCAAAGAAAACGAGTATAGGGCTACCATAAGCAAATTGGAAAAGCAAGTTAGAGAACTTCGATTCGAGAATACCCTGCAAGTCGCGGCGGATGAAGGAGAAAAGAAAAAGCTAGCCAAAGAAAATGAGGCCCTTTGAGTTCAAATTCAGAAAATGAAAGTAGCAGCAAAAAATCCAGCCCGAAGCAACAGAGATGAAAAATTGATAGCTAACCTGAGGCAGAAAGTAAATGACTACAGTTTTGATTTGAATACGCAGAAAGTGAATTAGCCAAGGCTCGAAAGCAATTGGCTAAAAACACAGATGAACGAGTACGCCTGGTTAAGCAATTGAGAGAAAGGTACAACGATGAGGTCGCAAGGTTAAGGAAAAGGGTCATCGCCACGAAAAACAAAATGATCAAACAGGCAAAAGACTTCAAAGTTGAAAGGGAACATTGTTGTACAGCATTGGCACAATTAGAAATAGATTTGCAACAACTTCAGGAGCAAAATCATGCGGCTGAGCAACCTTTGGAAGCCTGGGCCCAGCATATTGGGCGTTTGTTACAAGAAAAGGGCGCCATAAGATAGAGAATTAGAAGCATTGCCGACTACATCGTTATGAAGTGCCAGATTTGTGAGGATATGACCCGCACTACCTTCTTTGCAGCAGTAATGACATTTGTTAAATAGATAATGCACAACTTGGATCGAATTCAAAAGGAGCTTGCATATAGGCCCGCGGTGAGATCGAATGATGTCCCGCGGGCACCAGGAGCATTGATGTATTCATGATTTTTTCGGTCGAGTCTGCATTTCCCTTTGGTTAGCGTCTGTCAGTCATGTTGAGTTTGTATTTTCTTTCTGCTAGAGTCCGTCAAGTTGTTTTCGAATTTGTATTTTCTTTTGATGGAGTATGAGGTCTATTTTCGGAGTTTATATTTCATCTTTGCATAGAAATCTGTTAGTCTTTTGGAATTTATTAATTTTGAGTTTGTAATAGAAACATTTGTTGTTTTTTATTTTATTTATGAAAACTGAAAATCCCAAAATGTTTTATTTCGCACTTATCTCCAAGAACTACGCTTGGTCTGATTCATGCGGGGTCATGATACGTAGGCAATTTCCATAGAATTCGACCGTAACCAAATAAAAGAGAGAAAGAAAGAGCGGAAACACAAGAAAGAAAAGAGAGAAAATAAAATCAAGAAGAGAATAAAAACAAAGAGAGAACGAAAGGAAGGAAAAGAAAAAGAAAGAAAAGGGGGAGGTTTGCAATCGAAAGTAAGAAAAGGCCAAAATGACGCATGCAACCGATCAAATACATAATAGAGACGGTTAACTGTTTAGGTGCATTCATGCCCATTGTACGGTTACCAATCTGTTAAAGCCTAATCGCTAACAAGGTTGTTGTTTGATGTATTAAGTCCAGGTAGGTGGTTAGTTGACTGGCATTCTGGCAACTCACTCCTACAACACCCAATCGAAAGACAGGCTGAATATGGTCGACCAGGAACCAGAAACAAGTATTGTCGACCCAACGAAAGAGGTGGAAGAAATGGACGTTAATGCGATGAGGGAAGAAATATATAAGCTGAAGCAGTAGATGGTTGAAATGTACCAAACATGGGCGAAGGGGCATCCACCACCGGTTTATCCCGCCAACCCTGCCTATATCCCACCATCAACCCAACCTCCGGAGCCTCCCACTATGAACTCATCTCCAGCTTTTCCCCTCTACCAACAATTCCATGGCGCCACTTCCCATACTTCTCAAGCTCCACCACCCAAACAAGTCCCATACCCTCCCCCACCAATTACACCAATTTTTGTGGCACCTCCACCTGCTACATTACACCGATCTTCCAGTGAACCCCTGTTCCAAAATCACGACAACCAGTACTATCCCCCTGAACCCACCTTCAAAGTTCCAAAACCATATCCTTACACCCCTCATCTTGATATCCTGACAGAGACCGAGAAACCGCCCAAAAATTCCGAGCATTAAGAGATGATCAGAAAGGTCAAAAGCTTAGAGCAATCATTCCGAGATATGAGGGGGCTGGGAGGTCAAGTGAGTGGCCTATAAGGATTTATGTCTGTTCCCAGATGTTCAATTGCCAGAGGGGTTCAAAATGCCCAAGTTTGATATGTAAGATGGGCATGGTGACCCAGTAGCACACTTAAGAGGATTCTATAGCAAGATGAGAGGAGCAGGTGGAAGAGTAAATTGCTGATGACATATTTCAGCCAAAGTTTGAGTGGATCGGCTTTAGAATGTTATACCAGACAAGATCACAACAGGTGGTACACATGGGACGACTTGGCCCAAGCCTTCGCTTGCCATTTTCAGTACAACCTCGAAATCATCCCAGATCGTCTGTCATTGACAAATCTTGAGAAGAAGCCTAGTGAGAGCTTCAGGGAATATGAATTCCATTGGAGAGAGCAAGCAGTGAGGGTTGACCCTCCGATGAAAGAAAGCGAGATGGTTGATTATTTATTACAGGCCTTGGAACACACTTATTTCGGTCACATGGTGTCAGCAGTAGGTAAGTCCTTTATTGAAGTCGTGAAAATGGAATGCATGGTTGAAGAGGGACTCAAGTCCAACAAGATCATGAGTTATTCAGCAATCAAGGCGACCACTCAAGCCATTCAAAATGGTACTGGGGTGTGCTCGGGAAGAAGAAGAAGGAGGACATTGCGACAATTGAGTCGGGAGCTTGGGTTGGATCCAGGAACCTCCCCCGTTAATACAACCAGCCGCGACCCTATCTCCAAACTTACCCCCACACTCCATATAACCCACCACAACACTATTACCCACCGCCAGATCCCCATTTTTTGTCCATCACGCACAAACCTATACCCAGCCGCCCGCTCACTCACAATGGCGTGTGCCAGCTCCACAAAACCCATACCAAGCTCCACAAAATAACCATCCACCCCCAAAAGCCTACAAAAATCCTCCTGGAACAGGTTTTTGACCCAACCAAGCCTTTAAGAATGAGAGGTTGCAGAAGCAAAAGACTTTCACTCCACTAGGAGAATCATATGCTAGTCTGTTCCATAGACTGAGATAGTTGGCTATGTTGAATCCGATCGAGGCTAAATTGCCGAATCCCCCTCCCGGAAATCTTGACCGCTCGGTGAGTTGTGAGTATTGTTCAGGGGCCCCAGGACATGACACAGAGAAATGCTGGAAATTGAAAATAGCCATTCAAGAACTCATTGACACCAATCGGATTGAGGTTTAAGCTCTAGAGGCGCCCAATATCAATCAGAATCCCTTGCCAGCCCATCATGAAACAAATCTGATTGAGATAGTGCATAAGGGAGGGGAGCCTAAGAAGCCTTCGCAAACCGTCATGATGATCCGGGATAGTGAAGTCAGGCCATTTGAAAAGTCAACTAGTGAGAAGTTTGTAATCAAGTTGAACAGGGCAAATAATGAACCATCTATGGAGGTCAAGAAGGGGTCCTCAAGTGACGTTGTAGGAAAACATGAAAAAGCAAAAGTGGTTGTGCCAGGAGTGACGAATAAGCCTGTGGTAATTGTGAAGGGCGCCCCCACAGATCCTGTCGTTATCAAACCGATAACTCAATTACCGTAGTTTACAGCAAGGCAGTCCCATGGAATTATGAATGAGTGACCGTGACTTACAAAAGGAAAGAGGTTAAAGAAGAAGTGTGTGAGACTCATGGTTTGACTCGATCGGGGAGATGCTTTGCCCCGAAGAGTTGAGAAGAGCTAAGACCTCAAAAGATAATCCAGTGTTGGTGAAGAAAACAGTGACTGAGGAAGAAGCAGAAGAATTTCTGAGAAAGATGAAAGCGCAAGACTATTCCATTGTGGAACAGTTAAGGAATACACCAGCTCAGATCTCGCTCTTGTCATTATTGATCCATTCAGACAAACACCGTCGTTCTTTGATGAAGATCTTGAACGAGGATCACGTTCCTGACAAAATCTCAGTAAACCACTTGGAAAAGATAGCTAACAAGATATTTGAGGTAAACAGAGTCACTTTTTCTGATGATGAGTTGCCCGTGGAGGGTACCGAGCACAATAGAGCCCTTTATCTGACGGTGAAATGTGAAGATTCCGTGGTTACTTGGGTATTGGTTAACAATGGGTCTAGCGCGAACATCTGTCCTCTCTCCACATTGACCAAGATGAAAGTGGAGGATGAAAGAATTTACAAGAACAGTATTTGCGTTCGGAGATTCGATGGTGGAGGGAAGGATTCAGTCGGGGACATAGTGCTTGAGCTCACAATAGGGCTAGTTGAATTTACTATGGAATTCCAGGTGCTCGATGTGGCTGTTTCATACAATCTGTTGTTGGGACGACCCTGGATCCATGCGGCCAAAGCAGTCCCGTCTACTCTGTATCAAATGGTCAAGTTTGAATGGGATCGACAGGAAATTGTTGTACATCGTGAAGATAATTTGTGTGTGCCCAATGACGCCATTATTCCGTTCATAGAGGTCGACGATGGCAAGGGACCATGGGTTTATCAGATTTTCGACATAGTATCAGTATAGAAAATTCCGGAAGGAAAGTGCGCTCCAAATCCAAAGATGGTTGCTGCATCAGTTATGGTAGCTGTTGAAATGTTGAAAAATGGTTTCGTACCGGCCAAGGGTTTGGGTGCATCTCTGCAAGGTATTGTGCAGCCAGTTTCTCTTCCAAAGAATCTGGATACTTTTGGTCTGGGGTTCAAGCCTACCGTTGCAGACGTGAGAAGAGCTAGAAAAATGAAATAGAAAGCATGGGCATTGCCAAAGCCAATCCCGCGTCTGTCCAGATCATTCGCCAGGCCGAGTATCAGAAAGCAACTGCTGTCAAAGGCTCCTGGACCACTGATTGGTGCAAATGGAGACTTGGAGAAGGGGTTTGAAAGGTTATTCGCCGAGGCTAACATGGTTCAGGTTGGGAAAGGGTCCAGCAGGGCAGATGTGTAATTCGTGGGACCACGTGCAAAAGTCAACAGCTGGGAAGCTACTCCTCTTCCTATCCGGAGGGAGTCTTGGTAGTGGGTTTTGATTTTCTTTTGTTGTCTGGATTATTCCAGGGTCTATAATTCAGATATTATGTTCCGTCTAGTTGGATGTGTTAAGACCCTGTTATCTTTAAATTCAATGAAATGCAATTGTTCCTTTGCCTTCATTTATTCTAATTTATTTTTGTTTTCATCTTTTGTACAGTTCTTTTTATGCTGATATCAATGACATGACATGCATGAGGAATCTTCGGCCCAGTTTTAAAAGTCAATCTAACTCTGAAATAATAATACAAGAAATTGAGTGTGATGACGAGTTGGAATTTGAGGATGATGAGTCCTATGAAGAAATTAGTAAAGAACTAAGTCATTTTGAGGAAAAATTCAAATCTAATTTGAACGATACAAAAGCAGTTAATCTAGGGGACCAAGAAAATGTCCGTGAAACTAAAATAAGTGTCCATCTGGAACCTCAACTCAGGGAGGAGATAGTTAAAGCATTGTTCGAATACAAAGATGTTTTTGCATGGTCCTATGACGATATGCCGGGCCTAAGCACTAATTTAGTGGTTCACAAGTTGCCCACTGACCCGACATTCCCTCCTGTCAAACAGAAGCTGAGAAAGTTCAAAACGAATATGAGTAAAGATCAAAGAAGAGGTCACCAAGCAGTTCGATGCCAAAGTCATTCGGGTCACCCAGTATCCCACCTGGTTAGCCAATGTTATGCCTGTACCGAAGAAGGATGGCAAGACTAGGGTGTGTGTCGATTATCGGGATCTCAACAAGGCGAGTCCAAAAGACAATTTCCATTGCCGAACATCCATATCTTGATTGATAATTGCGCCAAACATGAGATTGGTTCTTTTGTGGATTGTTACGCGGGTTATCATCAGATCTTATTGGATGAGGAAGATGCAGAAAAAACGGCATTCATCACACCGTGGGGAACGTACTGCTATCGGGTCATGCCATTTGGTTTGAAGAATGCTGGGGCAACCTACATGAGGGCAATGACAACAATATTCCATGATATGATACACCAGGAAGTCGAGGTGTACATGGATGATGTGATCGTGAAGTCTAGAAAGCAATCTGACCATGTCAAGGATCTGAGGAAGTTCTTCCAAAGGCTTCGCAAGTACAATCTCAAGCTTAATCTGCAAAGTGTGCTTTTGGGGTGCCGTCTGGAAAGTTGTTGGGGTTCGTAGTTAGCCGCCGAGGAATTGAACTGGATCCATCAAAGGTCAAGGCACCACTTCTGAGGAACAAGACTGGGTGATGAGTTTGTTGGGGAGATTGAATTATATCAGCAGGTTCATCGCTCAGCTCACGACAACTTGCGAGCCTATCTTCAAACTGTTAAAGAAAGAAGCTGCAGTCAAATGGACAAATGAATTTTAGGAGGCGTTTGATAAGATAAAGGGGTATTTGTCAAATCCACCCGTGCTGGTCCCGCCAGAACCAGGGCGACCTTTGATCCTATACTTGACAGTTTTGGACAATTCATTCGGCTGTGTATTGGGTCAACATGATATCATTGATAGGAAGGAGCAGGCCATCTATTACCTCAGCAAGAAATTCACGCCGTACGAGGTTAGGCATACTTATCTTGAGAGGACATGTTGCGCCCTAACTTGGGTGGCACAGAAGCTGAAACATTATTTGTCATCGTATACTACTTACCTCATATCTCGCTTGGATCCTTTGAAGTATATCTTTCAGAAGCCTATGCCCACAGGGAGGCTTGCAAAGTGGCAGATCCTGCTCACAGAGTTTGACATCGTCTACGTGACTCGAACTGCAATGAAGGCACAGGCCTTGGCGGACCATTTGGCCGAGAACCCGGTTGACGAAGACTATGAACCTTTGAAAACTTATTTCCCCAATGAAAAGGTGATGTACATTGATGAGTTGGAGCAAGTTGAGAAGTCGGGATGGAAGCTTTTCTTTGATGGGGCTGCAAACATGAAGGGCGTGGGGATAAGAGCAGTACTTATTTCTGAAACAGGGCAGCACTACCCTGTTACGGCTCAGCTTCATTTTTACTGCACCAAAAACATGGCTGAGTACGAGGTATGCATTCTGGGTTTGAGGTTAGCTGTGGATATTGGTGTCCAGGAAGTCTTGGTCTTGGGAGACTCGGACCTCCTGGTGCACCAAATTCAGGGAGAATGGGAAACACGAGATTTGAAACTCATACCATACAGACAATGTTTGCATGATCTTTGTCAACAGTTCAGTCGATAGAATTCAGGCATATCCCAAGGATCCATAATGAAGTCGTCGATGCTTTGGCTACTCTGGCGTCAATGTTACATCATCCAGATAAGGCTTATGTGGACCCTTTGCAAGTTCATGTCCGTGATCAGCATGCTTACTGTAATATGGTAGAAGAAGAACTTGATGGGGAGCCATGGTTCCACAATATCAAAGAATACTTCCGGATGGAGGTATATCCGGTACAGGACATAGGTGATCAGAAAAGAACAATTCGACGATTGGCAAGCAAATTTTTCTTCAGTGGAGGGGTGTTATACGAAAGAACTCCAGATCTTGGATTGCTAAGATGCATAGATGCCAGACAGGCCACCGCTATCATGACAGAGGTACATCCGGAATTTCTGGACCGCATATGAGTGGATACGTTCTGGCAAAGAAGATTCTCCGAGCAGGTTATTACTGGCTCACTATGGAGCGAGATTGCATCAGTTTTGTGCGCAAGTGTCATCAGTGCCAGGTGCACGGAGATTTGATTCATTCCCTACCATCTGAACTGCATACCATGTCGGCACCATGGCCCTTTGTTGCTTGGGGCATGGATGTCATTGAGCCAATCGAGCCAGTAACATCAAACGGACACAGGTTTATCCTGGTAGCCATTGATTATTTTACCAAGTGGGTGGAAGCGAAAACTTTCAAATCTGTGACTAAGAAAGCAGTGGTCGATTTTGTGCATTCAAATATCATCTGTCAGTTTGGGATTCCAAAGGTAATCATCACAGACAATGGCTCTAATCTCAACAGTCATCTGATGACAGAGACATTCAGCAGTTTAAGATTATACATCGCAATTCCACCCCATATCGCCTTAAAGCGAATGGAGCAGTCGAGGCAACCAACAAGAATATAAAGAAGATACTTCGAAAAATGGTGGAAGGTTCTAGACAGTGGTATGAGAAGTTACCTTTCGCATTGTTGGGTTATCGCACTACTGTTCGCACTTTAGAGGGGCCACTCCTTATTTGTTGGTGTATGGCACAGAGGCAGTAATACCTACAGAAATTGAAATCCCATCCCTTCGGATTGTCGTTGAGGCAGAAATTGATGACGCTGAATGGGTCAAAACCCGCTTGGAGCAATTAAGTCTGATTGATGAAAAGAGATTAGTAGCAGTATGTCACGACCAATTGTACCAACAGAGAATGGCGAGAGCATATAACAAGAAGGTACGTCCACGAAAGTTCGAAGTGGGTTAGTTAGTGTTGAGACGTATCTTTCCTCATCAGGCTGAAGCAAAAGGAAAGTTTGCCCCAAACTGGCAGGGGCCATTTGTCGTAACTAGAGTGTTGTCCAATGGCGCGTTATATTTGATAGATGTGGAAGGAAAATGTAAGAAAATGACTATCATTTCCGATGCAGTCAAGAGATACTATGCATGATTTCTTTGTTTGATTGTACTTGTTTGTACTTGGCATATTTTGAAGATTGAAATGACGAAGGCATTTTGTTCTGCTATCTAAACACTTGATCCCTCGTCACCCCTTTTGAGCCTTATTTATTTTCTTTCTTACCCTCTTTCGAAATTAGTAGCAAAGATCAGAAACGCAAGCGTGAAAGATGAGTAAAGGAAAAAGAGAAAAGAAAAAGAATGAAAAGAGAGAGAAGAAAAAGAAGAAGAAAGAGAAAAGGAAAAAAGAAAAGAAAAGAAAAAAAGAAGAAAAACAACAACAAAAAGAAAAAGAAGGAAAGAAGAGAAAAGAAAAAGTAAAGAAAAATCACAACAAACAAAGTAATTCTTATAACATGAACTACGTTCGACCTGATTCCTTTTAAGGATACATAGGCAGCCTCACAGTTTGGTCTCATCAAAGTGAAAATCCAAAAGCTCCAAGCAAGAAACTGGGGCAGAAGTTGTGGTTGTTGTGAGAAACCTGATTTCGAAAGTTGTAACTTTAACCCATTTGAATTATTTTGAGCCTTTTATACCTTTTCTTTCCAACCCGGTCCAAACACCCATATTACAGTCCAAAAAAGACCTTCTAATCAATCTTTGGGAAATGCCAAGTCGAGCAGGTAAAAGTAATTCATGTCAGGGGCAACACTCTGGTTCAAGCAGGAAAAATAAAAATGAGAGAGTCTTATTGGTGAAATCCTTCACAGGCACCGTAAGGCGACGGGAGTTGAGAGAAATACAATGAGAGAGTCTTATTGGTGAAAACTTTCACAGGCACCGTAAGGTGACGGGAGTTGAGAGAAATAAAATGAGAGAGTCTTATTGGTGAAAACCCTCACGGGCACCTTGAGGCAAAAATGAGTTGAAAAGTCAATAAGTGAGAAAGGCCTGTTGGTGGAAAACTATTTCAAGGCACCGCAAGATGAATAAGGTCAAAGTTTGGGTAAAGTAATCCGGTCATGGAAATTCTGAGGCGACAAAGTGCGGCAACTGAAAGTTGATTGGTTGGACAGATTGGGCCAATTAATCCGAAAAGCATGTCATGATCATTAGTACCAGCTGTTCCACTCTGATAAGTTTCTTTTTCTTTTTCTTTTTCCCTTTGTAGCAGTTATCTGGTTTTGGATTCTTCTTATCCTTAACCTGCGAAGTCATTGTATTTCACTTTCTTTTGGGTTTATTTGTCTAAGAGGTTTTAATGTCAGTCTTGTCCCAAGTAAGTGGGAAAGAGTTTAAAAGCTCACTACCAACTCCCAAAATTGCAATGTGGTCAGAGCATACTAAAGACATCATGATGTAAGGCGGGGTACAAGGAATCACCGGAAGTTTCATCGGTGGAATGATTTGGTAATGTCATGGGAGATGCAAAGGTTCAGATAAAGGGGCCAGAGGTGTGAAAGCGTGGGATCTGAAAGTCAGTTAGAAAGTCAAAGCGGTTCAGGGCCAGTTCGGGAAAGCCATTCAGAACAAAACAATGCAGTGGAGAGATCTTCAGCAAGAATTCCATCAGCTAACCACCACTTTAAACTGACAAATTTTTCTTTGATCGAAACAGGGGCAGAAAATTTGTTTGCTTCGGAGAAACTCTCCGCAGGGGAAAGAGCAAGCATCAAAACAGGTTTGACTGTAAACTTTCAGGACCCTCCTGAAAAATGGGACCTAGTTTAAAGTTCCGAAATGGCACAATCTAGCATAAATGTAACCCAAATGGGACCTAGCTTAAAAGTTTGCATGTTCAAGATATGATTCAATTAGGAGTTTCCAGGACCCTCCTGAATAATGGGACATAACTTTAAGATTTCGATTAGATAATAACATTTAGTGTAAGTTCTGCTGTAGGGTAATATAACTCAGCCATGAAAGTTGTCACTCTTAAGATCAAACTTGACTTTTGATTTTCAGGACCCTCCTGGATAATGGGGAGCAGTTTAAATATTCTCTTAGATAGCAAGATTTAGCAGAAGCCACACTTATAGAAGATATATTTAGATTTAAAATTGTCGTTTAGTTAAGAGTTGTCAGGACCCCCCTGCATAATGGGACTTAGCTTTCAAATCCTTAGTACTATTGGGTAATAGGATTCAGTTTAACATTTACATCTATGCCCAGCCACCAAACTGGGGTAGAAATTTTTTTCTTTGTTTTATCTATTTTGAAGTCAGGAGCCCGCCTGGAGAACAAGGGAGTACAATTTAAGTTTTAGCTTTCAAATTCTTTGTTTTGTCTATTTGAAGTCAGGAGCCCACCAGGAGAGCAGAGAATACATTTCAAGTTGAAGTCAGGAGCCCGCCTGGAGAGCAGGGAATTTTTTCAAGTTGAAATCAGGAGCCCTCCTGGAGAACAAGGGAGTACAATTTAAGTTTTAGCTTTCAAATTCTTTGTTTTGTCTATGTTGAAGTTAGGAGCCCGCCTGGAGAACAGGAAATACTTTCAAATGTTGAAGTCAGGAGCCCGCCTGGAAAGCAGGGAATACATTTCAAGCCAGCAGTCAGGATCCCGCCTGGAAAGTAGGGAATACTTTCAAGTTCAGCAGTCAGGAGCACGCCTGGAGAGCAAGGAATACTTTCAAGCGTAGCAATCAGGAGCCCGCCTGGAGAACAAGGGAGTACAATCTAAATTTTAGCTGTCGAATTCTTTGTTGAAGTCAGGAGCCCGCCTGGAGAGCAGGGAGTACTTTCAAATTAGCAGTCAGGAGCCCGCCTGGAAAGTAGGGAACACTTTCAGATTAGCAGTCAAGAGCCCGTCTGGATAGCATGGGAATACATTCACGTTTTGAAGTCAGGAGCCTGCCTGGATAGTATGGGAATACATATCAAGTTCAGCAATCAGGCATCCGCCTTGAGAAAGGGAAGCATCTCAGTTTACAATTCAAGACGACAACAAAGGAATTTTACCAAGAGAATACAAGACAACAAGGCAACAAGAAACACAAGATCAAGTTTGAAGATCAAGATAGGATTTTGCAAAGTATAGATCATAGTCTAGTCTAGCTTCTTTTATTTTTTGAGACGGTGTAATAAGGGGTTCAGTGAGCAGCAGCAGCAGCAGTAGTGAAATCACAGCTCCATGGTAGTCCCAGCTACCAGACATTCCTGAACTACATTGACCAGATTCCTTTTCAGCCAAGGATATGTAGGCAACCTCGGAAGCAGGGTGAGGTCAAATCTTTCAAAATGCTTCCCACAGAGTATTCAAACGGGCAAAAATCGCTCGTATCCACTCACTTATCTTTGCACGAAAACTCTTCGTGTTTCTGGGCAAAGAGGGGCAGCTGTGAGCACGTGATTTTTGCCCTATATGAATTACTCCAACAAATTCAAAACAAAATAATTTCTTTCAGTGTTTGCAATTTTGTTGGATTTCGTGGCATTTTCTGTTAATTATTTGCATTTATCTATGCAAGTTTATTTTATTTAATTCATAAAAAATACAAAAAAATATGTTGCATATGCATTTACGATTTAATTTTATATTTTTAGATTAATTAGCAAATTAGTTTGTTTTATAAAAAATGAAAATCACAAAAGTAATTCATTTTGCATTTTTACTTTTTAATTTTGAATTGTGTAATTTTTCTTTAAATTTAGGATTTAATTAATTATTGTAAATACCATGAAGAGTGATTAATCTAATTGGGTAGGTTAATTTAGTTTAAAAATTATTATTAATTAATTTAGGATTTATTTTAATTTTGGAAAAAGAAAAGAATTTTGAAATTGAAAAAGAAAAAGAAAGAAGTGAAAGGAGATCCAGATCTGGGCTAAAACTCATTCAATTGTCCCTAGCCCAAACAAAATTACCTAATACCCGGTCCAAAGTTCTTTGTCTTACCCGGTCCAAGTAGCTCATCACCCAGGCCATTGAAACGACATCGTAAGGGAGTAGAACGACGTCGTTTCGAGTTCAGTTTGCCTTAACAAATCTTGGTCCTTTATCTTGCTTCATCCGACGGTCCGGAACTAATTGGGTCACACCTATAAAAGTGTCCAAATGCCTTGCACCCCCGGCCTCATCGTCCCAACACACCCCAGAAAATCCTTCGTCGCCTCAGCCCTGAACCGCCCACCGGAAATCGTCTCCGCCGGCGGCATCGGTCCAATCGCTGTCAGATTAACACCATAGATTCCCCTCCTCCTCCTCTTTCCATGTCTCCAAAATCCCCACCCTCAAATCCTAACCCAGCCTCTCGAATCTTGAATCAAAAGGAATGACCAAAACCCTAACGCCTCCAATCAACCTCAAATTAACACCACATATCCACCATGACCCCCTTATGACAAATCCTCACTCCTTTTCCCTCGAACCTTGCCGGAGCTGCTCGAATCCTAAATCTGAGATCGACCTCTGAAGTTCAGCATGGTCCTAAAGCACTGTTCTTCGAGTCTTGAAGTTCGGATTCAAATGATTGACCTTAGCTTTGTTAGGGCTTTTGTCTCCGATGGATTTCGAGTCTGAATCGGTAAGATCCTTTCTTCTCTTGCCTTCTCTTCTTTTTTTTGCTGTGTTGTTCTCTTTCTCCTTCCCCTTTTCTTTAGCTTAGTCTAGTCCGGCTGAAACTCGATTAATCTTTCGAGTTTGAATTGGTCTTCTATTCATTGTCCTTCTCTTCTTCGTGAAAGTTGTTCTCTATTTCCTTAGTTGTGTTATCAGCCCGTTTAAAGGTCTAACTTCATATCTTGTTGAGTCACCTAGTTAAATTAGGGTTATTTTAATGACTTGGCTAATTTCTTTCTTATTTGCGTATAATAATCAGTTGACTAGTGTAGGTTTTAATTATCGAAATCTTTCAAGTGTTTGCCTTTTATTTGTTGACTGATTTGATTTAGTTTGGGCTTTGAAGCCATTGCAGACCTCACCCCAAAGGGGTTGATTTAGGTCATTGGGTTAGAATTTAGCCCAAATTTTGGTTTAAATATCGGGCCAGTCTGACACAGTTGGTTTCTTACAGTAAATTAACAGGGCATTCGGGGGCAGTTTAGGAAATGGGGGAAGGGGAATCTTTTGTAACAAGAAGGGGAAGCTTCTAGGAAGCTGGGTGGGAGGCTGTTTTGGTAATTGGTTAATCACGTTAAGGGTAATTCAGCAAAAAGGGAAAATCAGGTAAGGATTAGTTAGCAAAAAGCAAAATTAAAAAAGGACTGAATGGGAAAAAAATATTCCCTTGGGTCTGCCCTATTTGCTTACCTATAAAGGCATCTTTTCCTTGCCATTCAAGGCAGATTTCAGATATCTAAGAAACTCAGAAAAAGAGAACGGCTAAAATTTGAAGAAAAATCAGTGTTCCATTGAATACATTTCTGATTTTTTTGAATTCCAACTTGCTTAAGGCAATCTTTGGTTCAGTGGGTGTATGAGATGACTTGAACTTGTTCTTCTTTTAAAGTCTGGGGTTGAGTTCTGGGTCAAGGTTACTATTTCATTGATTATTCTTGAGCTGATTTCACTGTTCTACTGCTGAATCTGGGATTCTGTTATGTTGTTGCTGCCTACTGATCCTTACTCCTTCTTGCTTTTCCCCTTATTCCCAGGTACATGATCTCTGAATTCTACCTCATATAAGGCTTGACTTGAAGAGTGAAATGGAAAGCAAAGTTTAGAGCATATCATCAGTTATTTTGTGACTCATTTGTATTGTTTTTTTATGTTTTTTTAGTAACTTAATGTGTACATCGTCTAGTTGAGCTTCTGTTTTGGATAGTGAACTTTACTATTGTAGCTAACTTGAGACTATTACAAAAACTTGGGGAACAATTTGTTGTGTTGAATCAGTAGTTAGAACCTATATTCAATCATGCTAAATCCTATAATGTGGACTGCATTGGAGTCTCGTCTGCTATAATAAGTTCGTTTAAGTTGATACAACATATTAGTTGTGTTTGGATGGTGATGTGTTCATGTAATCGTAGTTAAATATGTTCTTAACTTTAGTAAGTATGAAGTCATGCTTAAAAGGGGGAAATGGTCCATAATACTCTAAAAATTGAATTGTGCGTTGATTTGATCCTGGTTTGTTTATGAGCATGTTTAAGTTGAATTTGCGGCTTAAAATTCAGAATGTTTAGCTGATTGCTATGTGCTTGAACAGTTGAAATGCAGAAGAAAACATGTTAGTCTAATTTCACGTTTCATGTAGTCTTTGATGACTGGCATTTAATGGGTTACGTACAATTGCTGGTTTTAAAAGGTGGGCCTAAGGCTGGCCCATTTAATGAGAGTTCAATCTCAGACTTGAGGGAATGATACTATGCCTTTGGGCGTTCATTCTCTCACTGTAATTGGGCTCGTTTTGGGCCCAAGTATGAAGGCATTCGTGAAAATGGGACTCAGACCTACTTCGTCCTTGTTGAGCCCGATTTTCCCGTTAATTAGTGCTAATTAATTGGATTCCGTCAAATAGATTTGAGGTGCCATATGAAGATAAGTTTTAATTTATGGCCCTAACAACTAAGTTTAGAAATACATTTAATAGAAATCGAGGCGTGCCATTTAGCGAATTTTCATGGCCCTCGCAAATTCAAATGCGTAGTTGCTTTAGGCGCGTCATTTAATAATATTACCTTCCTAAATTCGGGTGTGCATTTCATGTGACCCAAATCAAATCTTAAAACGTTGAATAAAATATGTTTAGGATTATCGGTGCATTTCATGTGGCGCGATACAAAGACGTATTTTAAACGACGTTCAATCTTCTTTAAAATTGAATAAGAGCGGTTAAAGTTAACATTGCACATAGGATTAAACATGTTTAAAATCAGATAATAGGCCAATTATAATAGTTGAGCGACCGTGCTAGAACAACGGAACTCGGGAATGCCTAACACCTTCTCCCGGGTCAACAGAATTCCTTACCCGAATTTCTGTGTTCGCAGACTGTTAAATAGAGTCAATCTTTCCCTTGATTCGGGATTTGAACCGGTGACTTGGGACACCATAAAATTATCCCAAGTGGCGACTCTGAATCTTTAAATACACAAATCCCGTTTCGATTATCCTTTAATTGGAAAAACTCCCATATATTTATACCCTTTACGGGTTGTAGTAAAAAGAGGTATGACAGCAGGCCTTGGTACTCCATCACGAAAGATTTCTTTGGTACCAGACTGAGGTTAACCAGCTCGAGGTTGAGGTTAAGGAGTTTGCCGAGAAAAGAGGCATGTATAAGATCCTCAGCGAGCAGCACGAAGGGGTTGTCAAGAATCTCAAGGCCGAGCTAGATGCGACTTAGAAGGAGCATGCTGACTTGGTGGAAAAGGTAAAGGTTTTTGAAGTTAGCAATGAAGACTTAGCTATGGAAACTAATGACCAAACCTCAAAAGTTTAGTACAAGATTGATCGAATCGACCAGCTTCGGACTGAAATGAAAAAGGTCCAAGCCATGGCTGATGTTTGGAAGTGAAAAATGGATCGGCTGGCTTTGGAGAAGGAGACCACCCAGGCACATTTGGCATCAGTAGAGGTTCAACTCTGAGTGGCGAAAGAGAAGGCCGATGCACGGGCTCGTCAAAACGAGGACCTTCAAGCTCAACTGGGCTTGGCCATTGCTGAACGGGATGCCTTTGGAAAGGAGGTCAAGCAGCTGAGGCTCGCAGCTCGCCTATAGACTACAACCGAGTACGTAAGGCGGCTATCCCCGAGGGAGACCCTGGAGGAGATCCATGTCCAAGGCTTCGACCTGTCAGCCGAGATCGAGGAGGTGAAAAGACTTAAGGTCGAGGCCAAGAAGCTAGCTGAACCCGATGATGAAGAAAGCTCTGAGGGCTCCGAAGAACCCGAAGATAAAGGAGGCCCTGACGACTCTTGTGTCGATTCCGGTCTAGTGAAGATCAGGCGTTTGCCTTAGGATTTTTTTGTCTTTGTTTTTGTATTTTGTACATTTATTTTTTGAGGCCGTTTTCATTGGCCTTTTTAAAGACATTCTGGAATGTATATAAAGTTTTTTCCCTTTTGGCAATCTTGAAGTCTATTATTTTTAGCATCCTTTTTATAATTGCAAAGATTTCAAATGCATTAGCACGGAATCAAACGCAGTAATAAGTCATTTTTCAAAGGTCTGAACAAGACTCGTCCTCGATACAAGTTTTGATTGAAACTTACGGGGGCTTAGAGTGATCCGAAGCTTTCCCAAGATGCTCGTTTAATTGTTCTTAGACTATATCTTCGCCAAGTGTAACCTTTGAACAAGTTTGGAATTTTGTTGAAGGCCTTATGTTTTGCTTACGGGCTTCGGACATCTTCAAACCGTTTTTAGGGTGGTCATAGTCTTTTAGGTTTGGGCACTGACTAATAGTTTTTGTGCCTCCGGGTTTTGATAACCCGAGCCGTCTGAACTTATCGAGGACGGCAGCCCCTAAGTAGGGTTAGGGGTGGACCTTTGGATCGATAATTCTTGGGTAAGAATAGCCCTTGAGCTCGATACTTTTAAGAAGCAAAGGGTGTTTGTTAGCAAGGTAGAAACTTTCTTTCATTTCTGTGTATAACGTACAAGATTGTGTAAAAGCTCGTATTGTGGCCGAGGTGACCTACACGGGCACGGTTCATTTGACTGTTTGGCCTTAATAATGAATCCTAACCATCGAGCCTAGACTGTTCGAGCACAAAGTTACTGTTCAAGCATAAAGTTTACTTCCTTACTAAAAATCATGATCCGAGGGTGATGCCCCCAATATTTGAGCTCGAGTTTCTAGTGGAATCGAATACTGTTGATGCGACTATTGACCCCGATTTAAAATTGGTCTTCGACTCTAAGTTAGCATGATTTATTGTTGCCTCGTTAAAGACCTTGACGGAAAACCCATTTGGGACAAAACCAGTTCAAGGGAAAAAGAGTGCAACACGTGCTTTCAAGCCTAATTAGTTATATTCTCCTTTGAATGTTGCCTTCAAGTGTTAGCCAGAATAAAATAAATAAAAGAAAACAAATGATGGCGTACCTTAGCAGTAGTATCTTTTTACGTGGGTCACGTTCCAGTTATTTGGTAGATGTGTGTCGTTTCCCACTTTGAGCTCGTATGAACATTTACCGGTAATCCCGATAACTCGATACCGACATTCCAATTTTGATCCTAGCTTCCCTTAGTTCGGGTTCCAAGTGTTCTGTGTTACTCTTATTAATACCAAGTCCCCGATGTTGAAGTGTCGGAGGTTAGCTCTTCGGTTGTAATATCTTTATATCCATTATTTTTGGGCGGCCAGCTAGACTAGAGCAGTCTCGTGCCTCTCATCAAGTAGTTCTAGGCTCATGCTCATGGCCTTGCTGTGTTCGATTCTTCGGTTGCATATCGGAACCTGAGACTCGGTTCTCCCACTTCGACTAGTATTAATGCTTCGGCACCGTAGACCAATGAAAACGGGGTGGCCCCGGTACTAGACTTCAAAGTTGTACGGTATGCCCACAAGACTTCGGGCATAATTTCCTTCTATTTCCCTTTGGCATCGGTCAACATCTTTTCCAGCTTAAGGTTTTGAAGGATTGTATTTTTCGTCCACTGTGCCTTCCCGTTCCCACTAGGGTGATAAGGTGTTGACAAGATCTTCTTGATCTTATGGTCCTTGATAAATTTGCTGACCTTGCTGCCGATGAACTGCTTCCCGTTATCACATACTATCTCAGTCGGTATAAAGAACCGACATATTATGTGGTCCCAAATAAAGTCGATGACTGGGCAGAGTAAATAGTACTCCCTCCATTCCAATTTATGTAAACCTATTTGACTGGGCAGAGTTTAAGGAAAAATAAAGACTTTTAGAATTTATGGTCCTAAACAAGTCAAAAAGAGGTCTAGAGTATTTGTGTGGTTATAAATGCTTCTCATTAAGTGTAGAGTTGGAAATTTAAGCTAAATTGTTTCTAAATTTAAAAAGAGATCATTCTTTTTGGAACAAACCAAAAAGAAAATAGGTTTACATAAATTGGAACAGAGGGAGTATAAATTGATCCTTACGGGGTGCCCATAGTAGGGGACCAATGATATTCATTCCCCATTTCATGAACGTCCAGGGCGATAGGACCGAGTGTAGTAACTCCCTGGGTTGGTGGATCATTGGTGCATACCTTTGACAGTCGTCGCATTTTCCTACAAATTCCTTCGCATCTTTCTTCATGTCGACTCAGTAATAGTCGGCTCTGATTATCTTACGAACCAATAATTCTTCCCCCAAATAGTTTCCGCAGGTGCCTTTGTGAACTTCCCTAAAAATGTATTCGGTGTCTCCCGGTCCCAATCATATGGTGAGTGGGCCATCGAAAGTTCTTCTGAATAGAGTATTATCTTCGGACAGGCTAAAACTGGCCGCCTTCGTGCACAAAGCTATCGATTCTTTGGGATCCGAGGGCAGATTCCCGGTCTTCAGGTAGTCTATATACTTGTTTCTCCAGTTCCTGGTTAAACTCATCGAGTTTATCTTAGCATGGCCTTCTTCTACTATCGATTTCATGAGTTGTACGACCATCCCCCAACTGAATTCATCGTCATCAACCAACAACCCCAAGTTATCCAGAGCATCGTCTTTGCTATTTTGATCCTATGGCACGTGTTGTAGTGTCTATTCCTTGAATCGATGTAGTGTTACCTGTAGTTTATCTAAATACTTTTGCATTCGTTCCTCTTTTACTTCGAATGTCCCATTGACTTGATTTACCACAAGGAGGGAATCACATTTAGCTTCGATCACCTCGGCCCCTAGGCTTATAGCCAATTCGAGACCTATAATCATGGCCTCATACTCGGCCTCATTTTTTTGTCAATTTCACAGTTCTAATAGATTGTCTAACTACGTTCCCCATGGGTGGCTTCAACACGATGCTAAGTCCGGACCCTTTTGCGTTTGAGGCACCGTCCGTAAAGAGGGTCCAGATCCCTGAGGGAGTCCCCGAGTTTAACAACAATTCCCTTTCGACTTCGGGTATAAGGGGCGGCATGAAGTTGGCTACAAAACCTGCCAAAATTTGAGATTTGATGGCGGTTCGGCGTCGATATTTGCTATCGTACCCGCTAATTTCCACGGCCCATTTGGACAATCGTCCCGAGAGCTTGGGTTTGTGCATTATGTTTCTCAATGGGTAAGTAGTTACGACACATATGGGATGGCATTAAAAATATGGCTTTAACTTCCTGGAGGCGCTTAGCAAAGTGAGCGCCAATTTCTCCAGGTAAAGATACATTGTTTTGGCCTCTCCTAGAGTCCTGCTAACATAATAGATAGGAAATTTCATACCTTCCTCTTCCTGAACTAGGACTCCACTTATCGCTATCTCGAATACAACCAAGTACAGGTACAACTGCTCATCTGTCTTCGGAGTATGAAGCAAAGGTGGACTCGAAAGGTACCGCTTAAGTTCTTCCTAAACTTGTTGACACTTCGAGGTTTACGAAAAGTTATTCTTCTTCTTCAGCAATGAGAAGAACCGATGGCTCTTATCAGAGGACCTTGATATGAACTGACCCAGGGCGTTATACGCCTAGTTAACCTTTGAACGGCCTTGACATTGTCCACTACGGTGATGTCTTCTATGGCTTTAATTTTGTCGGGATTCATCTCAATTCCCCAGTTGGACACCATGAATCCAAGAAACTTTCGGGACCCGACCCTGAATGCGCATTTCTCTGAGTTCAGCTTCATATTGTATTTCTTCAGTATGTCGAAGGTTTCCTGCAAATGTTCCAAATGGTCCTCTGCACGCAGGGCCTTAACTAACATGTCATCAATGTAAACCTCCATTTATTTTCCTATTTGTTCTTCGAACATCCGGTTTACTAGGCATTGGTAAGTGGCATCGTTGTTCTTTAGTCTGAACGACATTACGCTATAACAATAGGTACCGTATTTAGTGATGAAGGAAGTTTTTTCCTAAAAGCCCGGGTCCATTCGGATTTGGTTGTCCCCACTATTGGCGTCGAGAATACTGAGTATCTCGTGGCCATTCGTCGCATCGATCATGCGATTGATGTTAGGCAAAGGAAAAGAGTCCTTAGGGCATACCTTGTTCAAGTCTTTGTAGTCTACACACATTCTAAATTTATTTTTCTTTTTAGGCACTACTACTACTTCTGCTAACCAATTCGGGTAC
Source organism: Nicotiana tabacum (assembly GCF_000715075.1). Lineage (NCBI taxonomy): Eukaryota > Viridiplantae > Streptophyta > Magnoliopsida > Solanales > Solanaceae > Nicotiana > Nicotiana tabacum. The sequence continues at coordinate 33,814,817 of NC_134086.1, forward strand.
TTAACTTCCCGAATGGTACCTATTTTAAGGAGTTTGGATACCTCATCTTTGATGAAAGCATGCTTGACTTTGGATTGAGGCCTACTCTTCTGTTTAACCGAGTGGAACTTCGGGTCCAAGCTCAGCTTGTGAGTGATTATTTCTGGCGGGGTCCCTGTCATATCAAGGTGAGACCAAGCGAAACAGTCTATATTAGGTATAAGGAATTTAACGAGTTTCTTCCTGAGCTCGGGAGTTAGCCTCGTGCCCAGGTATACCTTCCGATCAGGCAATTGCTCGATCAATATGACTTGATCTAGCTCCTCAACCATTGACTTGGTGACATCAGAATCGCCAGGGGCTATGAATGACCTAGGGACTCCGTAATCATCATCCTTGCATGCCTCCTATTTTCTGGTTTGGTCAGGGCCGGTGTCGGTGATTGCTATTTGGTTTCTTCCTTGGCGATCGAACTTGGGTTCTTTGATGTCAAGAACGCGGATATCGGAGTCACCTCATCGACCGCGAACATTTTTTTTGCGGCCGGCTGTGTCACGCCTCCTTTTTTACCACACGAGGGTATATAAGGGAGTTTTTCTAATTAAAATGACATTATTTGAAATGGGATTATGTTATTTAATTTCCTCAAAGTCGCCTCTTGGGATGGTTTATTTGGTGTCCCAAGTCACCATTTTATTTTCTAAATCCCAAATCGAGGAAAATCGACTTTATTTAAAAGTCTGCAAACAAGAAATTCTAGATAAGGAATTCTGTTAACCCGGAAGAAGGTATAAGACATTCTCAGGTTCCGTAGTTCTAGCATGGTCGCTTAAATTATTAAAATTGGCCTATTGTCCGATTTATTACATTTTTTAACCAATGGTGCATTTTAGCTTAGAACCGCGTTTAATTAATTTAAATTGCTTTTAGGAAGATTCAATGTTATTTAAAACACGTCTTAAACCACGCTACATGAAATGCACCCGCGGTTCGCGACACGTTCTATTTAATATTGTTTGAGAAATTGAAATTGGTTCACATGAAATGTACACTCAAATTTGATAATTAAAAATCACAACTACGTCACGGGAGCAGTACCCGTAGCTATGATTGAATTATTTAAAGAAACGCGCCTAAAGCAACTACGAATGTTCGAATTTAGAAACAACATTTGTGAGGGACATGTATAATTTAATTGATGGCACGCCTCGAATTTTTTTCTATAAGAGTTAACTAGTTTTATGAAGGCTATGAGTTAAAGGCTTTGTTTGGCATGGCACACCTCAACTGATTTTAATAGAAGTTTATTTAATTAAGGCCATCTATGGATATTCCTATTTGAACTAACCTAAGTTTAAACCAAAATCTATTAATCATCAGTGCGTTCACTGGACCTTTAATCATTTGGACAAGTGAAATTGGACCAGAAGTTACTCGTTAAGTCATGGTCAGGATCCATCAGTATCTTTAAAGCTGCCTTGCGCTTGGAATTTAGCCCAGAAATGAGGAACTTAGGAAGCCTTTGTTGCTCCTGAATTTGAATCACGTTTGGCCCGTACTGGGCTTGTGTTAGGCGGGCCCATTTACTATATGTTTTCTAATTGGGCCTATCCACCTTTACATTTATATACATTGGTCAAAAATGCTGAAAAAGAAACAAACTTATTCTAAAAAATCGAAATACAGGGCTAGTCTAAAAAAATTAATTTCACTACATTGATTGGCAAGATTCATCAGATATACAATTGTAATTTGCTAAAGAAAAGCATCTACAGCTAGGCCAAGCTATTGAGTCCAACTGCCAAGGCCCAATGGTCTAGGTCAGACTTGCTCGAATGAACCCAAGACTTGGGCCTGTTTGCAAGTGCAGCCCAGTTTATATTTACATACAACCATAGACATGTTCATTACAAAAGGAAAATCTACTATTGAAAGTCTACTAACAATTAAACTTAAATTGAAATTCACAGTCCATTTACAATATTATCAGTCCAAGACTTTATACAAGAAGGATTTTAACCTAATGAACCATTATCCTAACAGTCCCTCAGAGCTAACATAAAAAAAAAAGAACTTCTGAAAAAGTAAACAAAAGGAAAATGTCGTCTAGCTTTGAATTCCTGCCATCAGATTCTTCACAACCAATGTACCAACTTGCAAGAGATCAGCTACAGAGCTGCTTCTCACAAGCTGGTTGTTTAAACACTACATCTGTAGCTTCTTACTGCCCAAATCAACTCCTATTCTGCTAAGGATTTCATGAATCTGATCATGTGAAGAGGACAAATCCATGGAAATGCCTTTAATTATACCAACTTAATACATTGTCAGACCCAAACATAAACACATAATGCAAGAAACAGTTATGATTCATGGGTTTAACCATGTTAAAGGTTAAACTCATGAACTAATATAGGTTTCAAGCCCAAAATCATAACATACTGCCTTGGTGAAATACTAGAATAAACTTAAAGGGAAGGAAAGGGGAAGTTCAATCCATGAACCTGACCATGTAAGGGTCAGGCTCCATGGACAAGCCTGGTTTTAGGGAGGGGAATCTAAACATGTTTAATCAGTGCAAGAAGAAACAGAAATACATACTAGCATAAGATAATCAGTACTAAAGTCTAACAAAGACACAGAACCTTATGCCATAAAACTAAAGGTAAAGAAACTCGTGCTTTCTTAGAGAGAAAGACAAGCCTTAGCACTATTGAAATTTCAACATGTAAACATAGCAAGGATATACAAGCAATGTCAAACAAGAAAAAAGCTCATATTTATCTTAAGTTCTAATTACAGGTAGTCAAACAAGGGAAAGGATCATATGTACCTTAAAATAGCAAATAAATAACAGATAAATGCAGACAAGACTGCTGGAAGAATTTCAGAAGTAGAAGGCAACAACAGTAACCAACACAGCTTCAACAAAACCAAAGAACCCCAGAATTTCAAAACCAACCCAATACTTGAAAACCAGAAATCTTAAGTAAAATCCTAAGAAAATTCTTCACTTCAACTCATTTTCAGCTTGTTAACAGAAGGAGAGGTTAATTTTTTTTTGGAAGTTTTTTGTTTCTGAGATTTTTCTTAAATCAGAAATTTAGAGAAAAAGGAATTTTCTGCAGGGAATGATACTATTGATTGCTATTCATTCTCATTTTCAGAGTGAGTGAGTGTTTTCTTTTATAGAGTGCTCAAAAAAAGCATCCAAGAAAGAATATTCTAACCTAGTACATCATATTTTATAGCAGTACTGTCCTTTTTCCTTATCCAAAACCAATATTTTCTAAGGTTAAGGACAACTGTGATGTATTCTAGAACTTTCATGTTTTTAGCCTAATGTAAAACCCCAATTTTACCCTCTAAAATACTGCCTATTTTAACTTCTATCCTAATCTTTTAAGTCCAGTTAAGTCCCTAAAGTTTCAATTGATTTTCAAATTAGGACAAACACAATTAGAATAAGTCGAAAGATGCAAAAAATGCTAACAGAATGAGAGTAAAAGAGAGATGATGCAATTTTAATTTAAGATCAAACTGATTAATAACAGGGCTATTCTATCTATCTAACTTTATCAGCTAAACATGACATCTCTATTTTATTCAAGGAAAACCAAGGTAATGAAGTTAATAATGCTAAAAATTAAACAGCTAATTGACGTTTCTAAGGTTAAAATCCATTAAGTTTAGAAGTAAAACTCAGTCAACAATATCAGATTCTGAAAACAATCACAACATTTTTTATGAACTAGTTAAGAAGTCCGAAACCCTAAATTAGCCAATTGATTGATAATCAACTACAAATGAAGACTAATTGACAGAGAAAACCAAAGAAGAAAAGAACAAACTATCATGTAAAGAAATTAAAACAAGTAAAGGAAAACCCAATTGTTGGCTACATGAAAAGGGAAAACAAAGATGGGACAGACATTAAGAACAAAGAAGAGAGAAAAGAAAAGCGGGAAAAAGAAAAGACCTGAGGCAGCCGGTTAATGAAACTTCTGCAGGCACACCCATGAACCTTACACGGCCATTAATTGGCTGTTCTTAATAAGAACAACCAACTAATTATCATTTGGGTTCATAAACCTCACGCACTGGCCGAGAAAAGACGAAGAAGAACTAGGGATTTTTACTCAGTGTCTCAGATGCAAAATTTGGGGAATTGAGGCTGATTCGAAGAGGATTAATAGTGGTTTAGGGTTCAGGGGAGTGCAAGGGTTATATGGTGTGAGTTTAGAGTGATTTGGAACAATTAGGGTTTTGGCCGGATTTTTTGATCTAAGATTCGAAGAATTCGGCAATGATTCGAAGGAAACTAGATGGAGATTGGGAATGCGGATGTTATGGGGAATTCATGGTGTTGTTTAGGGAAATATTGGAGCACCGGAACCGCCGTGGGGCGATTTTCGGTGGGTGATTTGCGGCGGAGCAGCGAAGGGATATGAGGGCGGCTAGGGTTTCTTGAGAGAGAGAGATGAGGATGAAGACTAAAGGGGTTGGGGGTCTCTTTTTAGGACAGTTATATCATAATTGGGTGCCCAGTTCCGAGCCGTTGGATCAAATGAATCCAACGATTGAGATAAAAGACGGGGTAAACAGGGTCATTTTTGGAGGGTGGGGATTGGACCGAATTTTGGAGGGTTTGGGCTTGCGTTCTGGGTAACGGATCTGGGCTAGTTTGGGTCAGATTAGCCCAATTTCGAAAAATAAAACCCCTTTTAAAATCAAACTCTTTATTTCCCCTTTTCTTTTCTTTTCTCTTTTTTTTTAATTAAAAAAAATAAAATCCTAAATTGCCTAAATTGTGAAGTTAAACCAACTATCCAATTATAAAAATTATAAACATCACTTAATTCTAAATAAAAGAGAAAAATCAATAAATTGAAAAAAATTAAAAGACAAAGATGTAAAAATAAGCTATTTTTGTGATTTTTAAATTTCTATAAAACAAATAATTGCCGATTAATCCTAAAAATGCAGAAACAAATCCTAAATGCAATGAATGATATTTGTTTTTGCATTTTTCATAATTTTAATAAAACTTAAACACGCACAAAAATGTAAATAATTAAATAAAATTCTACAAAAATTCCTAAAATGGAAAATAATTAACGAAAAACCTATTTTCTTGGGATTTTGTAGGAGTATTTCGTATATGGCAAAAATGGGAGTTTGGTGAGGTATTAGCAGGAAATTTGGGGCTTTGAGTTAAAGCAGAGGTAGCATTTGTTGGGGTGGTATTTGAAGGGATCGTTGGTGTTGTATTGGATGTAATTTCATCAATGGATTGATGGAGGGAGATGTTGTTATTGGTTGATGATCTGGTGTAAGATTCATGCAATGGAATGCCGTGTGTTTAGGGTATTATAGATGTCTATTGAAGGGATATTGGGTGGAGGATCTTTAGGTAGAGGTGATGATGGGCGTTGGAGTGTGGGAACTAAGGTTAGTGTTTTGGGGTATGGAGGGTGTGGCAGAGTTGATAATTTATTGCATGGGTGTATTTGATTCATTTGTCTTATTTGTGTTTAGTAAATAGTGATCATGCAAATGCAATTGAGTGGTTGGGATTTGGTTGGAGGATTCATGATGAGTTTCCTCAATTTATTGTTTCTTATTGTTGTTTTGTTTTGGAGGTATGCTCTTGGACAGATTTTTACGAATAAGGGGGTGTAAAGGAGGTGACTTAGAGTAATTATTTGATTCTCCTAGGTTAAAAGATGTGGGTATTGGGAAATGATTGTAGGTAGTTGATGGTCTAGGGTAGTTTTGGTTAGGGCTTTCTGATTGAGATGTGGGAGGTGTTTGGTGGGGTCGGGTGGTTTTTGTTGTTGAATTGGTGGTATTTGGTGGGTCAAGGATAGGGTTTTGTTTTGTTAGGTCAACTAGGTCTTATAAATTAGGGGATATTGGCTATTTTTTAGTGTCATGGGGCCCGTTTGGGTTTATTGTGTCTTTGGGGGTGGTATTGGGAGGGTTTTGGTGGTTTCGGATCTTTTGAACATAGGTTGGGGTAATTGGTGATCTTTCATTTTGTTGTTATCTTTATTTTTACCATAGGTGAATGTTTTCCGTTGTGTTTGATGTTCATCTTCATTAATGTTTACATTAGTGAATGAATTGAGTGTGAGTTCCTAATAGTATTTCGGATGGGAGTGTTTCGCCTATTGGTTTTAAGATGCATAATCTGACATATCGGCCTCTTAATGTATGCTCAGTGCATGTGTCTACTTTTATGAGTGTACCAATGAAAGTAGCTATTTTTTTAGGATTTGTAAGTCATAGTATTCAGTGGGAAGTTCCTGAAGACAGATCCATACATTAGTATAATTAGTGTGTGATAGTGCTGGGTTAAATTTCAGTTCCCATTGCCGCATGGTGAAGTATTGTGAATGTGAGCACGTGATTTTTTCCCTGTATGAATTACTCCCACAAATTCATAACAAAACAATTTTTTTCCGTTGTTTGCAATTTCGTGGATTTTAGTGGCATTTTTCGTTAATTATTTGCATTTGTCTATGCATGTTTATTTTATTTAATTAATAAAAAATACAAAAAATATGTTGCATTTACGATTTAATTTTTCATTTTTAAATCAATTAGTAATTTAGTTACTTTACAAAAATGGAAAATCACAAAAAAATGGTTTATCTTGCATTGTTCAATTTTTAGATTTGAATTTTGGTATTTAATCAGTTGTAATAATTATTAGGGTAATTAATTTAATTCTCTAGGATAATTTGGTTTAGGAATTAAGTTGGGTTTTGTTTTATTTTCATTTTTAGAAAAAAACAAAAGGAATTAAAAAGAATTGAAAAAAGAAGGAAAGAATTGAGAAGGATCAATTTTGGGCCAAACTAATTAAATTCCTCAGCCCAAATCATTTTTCTCCCCAAACCCATGTAAACCTAGCCCAAACCCGGTCTAGCCCCACTGCCCAACCAAACGACGTCGTTTGCCTCCCCCAGATCCCAGCCGTTAATCTCCATTGATCCGACGGTTGGGAAGTAGCCTCCCCAAGCTATTTATGTGTCCGAATAAATCCTACCCCCCTCAGAACCCCCCCCCCCACCTCGTCTCTCTCTCTCACCTTCGCCCTTCAGAGTCCAAAATTTAACCCACTGCCCCTAGTTCCCGTCGCCTTAACCCGGCGGTGCCACCTCCTCTCACCTTCAAACTAACACCCCATGACTCCCTCACTCCCCTCTTTCCAAATCCCCACCTCGTTCCCCTCGAACATGGCCAGAACTCTTCGAATTTTGAATCTAGGGTTCGAGCCCTAGAAGCCAAAACCAAGTTCATTCACGCAAGGTCACCTCTCTGGTGTTTATGAGCGCTCAAGGATGATTTTATCGCGAAACAATGTTATTCGCCTATTCTTGACAAAGAACAAGTGATTAATATCATTTTGCGGTTTAAATCGAGAGTCAGTCGCGAGTTCGAGTGTTGGGTGAGTTCCATTTCTTTGTTTGTCCATTTTCGTTCGTCTTTTCTCTTCCTCCTTTTCTTCTTCTATGATTGTTCAAATGGTATGTTCTTGGTCTGAATTTGTTGAAGAATTTTGAACCCGCCTGTCCCCTTTAGATTAATTTAGGGTACGTTTCGTCTATCTTCCAGTTTTTCTTTTTCAAGCTTCTACTTGTTATTCTTCATCTTCTTAATTTTATGTTAAGTTATAGCGTTTTCTATTGATTAGATGGAATTGAGTTTTATTAATTTGATTAATTTAGTTTAATTCTGGTCAAGGGTTTAGCTTAGCAGAAAATTAAAGGTTAGCTCATATTTTGGGTTTTTGTGGTTACTTCTCACTCGGATTGGTCATTTAGGGTTCTGACCTTTTGGTTTGGGCTTTGGATGCAAGGTTGACCCATCCATTTGGGTCTGAACCATTGGTTCAAATTGACCCATAGTTGGTTTTTAGGCTGAAGAAGTAAATTTCAGGGGTGAGGGGGATAGTCTGGGTAATCAACATAGGGGATATTTTTGTAACAGAACAGGAAGCTTCTAGGAAGCTGGGCAGGGGGCTGTTTTGAATTTTGGTTTTTAACTAGGGGTATCTAAGCTGTAATGAAATTTTCAAAAGGTCCTAATTGCAAAACTGATACTTGGAAGTTGCCCTAAATGCCTTACCTATAAAGGTTCTCTAACTTGGCATTCAAGGCAGAAGAAATAGAGATAGAAAACCTGAAACACTGAACGACTGCTTCTTTTTAAGAAATTCTGGAACAACTTTGAATTCCAGGCAATTTCCAAAAATCTATTGAAAGTTCTGCTTAGTTGTTGGTTCTTCTGATCTTATTATCATAGTTCAGATCACCAAAACTAAAGGTTTTACCTTCTAGGTTAAAAATGAATTGAATCGTGGGTATTTAAAGTTGGGTTTGAATTTGATTTGGGAATACTGTTTCATTGCTGGGTACTGGACTGTTTCTGCTGCTGACTCTCTACTGATCCTCCATTTTTTTTTCTCTTTCAATATCCAGGTACATATCTTCTGAATTCTATCTAATGTGAAGTCCAATTTGAAGATGGAAATAAAAACAGAATTGAAAGCATTGCAATAGCTCTATTTGTACCACAATTGTATTTCTCTCATGATGTTTGTGCTTTCGGTCACTTGATTTGTAATGTATTCTTGCTAGTTTCTGTTTTTGAATAGCTGATTTCTCATAGTTGTATGTGGTTAGGGACTATTGGAATGTTATGTTAAAGGATTCAGACATTTTAAAAATGCCTTAAGGTTGCTTTAGCCTTAGGCGAAATGAGTAACCATACTCAGTATTAACTTCATGTTTAATTTGGTGTAAAGAAGCTAAGGGCAAAAATGGTGTTGCTTGATGTGCTGTGTAATAGTTAAGTTGAAGCCACGAAAAGACCAATTTAGTTTGCTTGGTTCCTCTTGCTGGATCGAATGTTTAATTGGGCCTATGCTTGATCCCTTGGTTTGTTTTGGTTGTTTAGAGTTTGTTTGGGGTTCTTCATGACTGATGTAGAGTCAATGGTTAGCCTTTGTTTTCTTAGGGGTATGACTATTGGTGAAATGATATTTTCAGAGTTATAAGATTCCTAGAGTTGATTTATTATTACTTTGGAGACCAATGTTGTAGAATTAAATCACTATTTTAATTATTCTTTTGAATTCATGATAAGTTTGGCAGATTCTGCTACATTTTAAATGACGAGTCAAACCGTGTATGAGCTTTGTGACATCAATTATTACATCTTTGTTATGGAATGTGATTTGACATCAAAAATACACTACGTATCTGTTTAAAATTGGAAAAATGGTCAGTACTTGTTTTGACCTCAAGGTTTCTCCTAAAAAAATGTAATTTGCTTCAGGTAATGGCCATGCATCACGTAACTGGGCCTTTGTCATTGGCCCAGTTGTGTCTGAGGTCCCTTAGCTGATCCCATCCAATTTTGAACTTTTCCTGGAGTCCAATTCCCTTTTTAATGGTTTGGTTATTATTACTTGAGTCTGGAGCTCTCTTCTTTTCCAAATGTAGGCCAATTTAGTGATTGCATAGGTTGTTCGTAGCCATTTATACAGAATTTAGTTTGGTTAAAACCCGAACTCCTTAGCTCTTTAATTAGTGGAGGTGAGCCATACTAGATAAAATCAATAATTTATGGCCCTCTAAAACTTTGTTTGAATTCTCTTTTAGAATTGGATTTGAGGTGCCGTGCCAAAATAAAATCTTAAAATGCACGGCCCTCACTTAATTAATTTTGTTTATCCTTAGAAATCGAGGCGTGCCATTTAGCGAAATTCCATGGCCCTCGCAAAGTGCAAAAACGTAGTTGCTTTAGGCGCGTATTTTAATAATTACTTTCCTAAATTCGGGTGCGCATTTATATGACCCAAATCCAAATCACAACGATGTTAAAATATGTCAAAGTTCACGGGTGCATTTATATGACGTGGTTCGAGACGTGTTTTAATAACATTGCCATTTTCTTCTAAAATTGAATAAAAGCAGTTAAAAGTTAAAATTTGCACATAGGTTCATAATTGTTTAAAATCGGATAATTAAGCTGAATATAATAGTTGAGCGACCGTGCTAGAACCACGGAACTCGGGAATGCCTAACACCTTCTCCCGGGTTAACAGAATTCCTTACCCGGATTTCTGTGTTCGCGGACTGTAATACAGAGTCAATCTTTTCCTCGATTCAGGATTTGAACCGGTGACTTGGGACACCATAAATTATCCCAAGTGGCGACTCTAAATCTTTTAATAATAAATCCCGTTTCGATTGTCCTTTAATTGGAAAAAACTCCTTTATACCATTTCCGGGGGATGTAGGTAAAAATGAGGTGTGACAACTCTGGCGACTCTGCTGGGGAACGAACCCAGAATCCCTAGTTCAGGGTTCAGAATTCGAGCTTACATGAATTGTTATATTTGGTTTTATCTGTTATCTGATTTTATTACATGTTTGAGCCTAATGTGCTAAATGTTGCTTTTACCGCTTTGATATTATCTGAACTGTATATAAACTGCTACGAAACCCTTCTCTTCTCATCTTCGGGGATGTGCTCGCTGGTCGAGACTCTCTATGCTGTTAGTGTCACACCTTAAAATAAGAAAGAGGCTCGGACAAGTTACTAAGCCGGATGGCCTTTTGGTTCCCGGTACGTAGCCCCCTCCTCGGCTCGAGTTGTCCACTCGGGTACACAGTCTAGAACAAATACCCAGGCTTTGAACCTAGAATAACTCAGCTTCATGTTGGATCCCTAGTAGGAATGTTTGTTTGCATCATGTGCATTTGACTTTGGAGACTCAACACAGGGGTTGGGTTTGTCTAGGACAGATGTGCCTGAAATGTAAATACCATTATGATGCATCTTACTTGCTACTTGTGCATTCATTTGCTTCGAATTTGCATGTTGACCGGCTTATATGGAAAATTTAGAAAGGTTAATGAAATGGTTGAGAGGGATAAGTGCCTGTTTTGAAAAATCAATGTCCCAAAACATACCGAAACTCTACCGAAATTTTGAAAAAAGAAGAAGGAATTTTGTGGTTTTCAAAGAAAAGTAAAAAAAAAGGAAAATATTTGTGTTTTAGAAAGGGAAAATAGTTGGTTTTATTTTGTCAAAATTGCCCGAACTACGCTAGTTTAATTCTCACCGGATGTGGGATACGTAGGCAACCCCCGTCGGGTCCAACTTTCCTTTTGCAAAAATAGCCGAAAAGAAAAAAAATTTGTTTTTATAAATTGGTAAGGTGATGCCATTTTGTCAAAAATAGCCGAATGTCCCCAAAAGGACGCCGGAAGGCTATTTTTGCAAGAACAGAGCCACCTTGGGTCTTTTTTCCAATTTTCGGCCAGCTAGCGGGCACAACCTTAAAATCTTCCTCCGGAAGTGCTGAAAGGCCGTATTTGCAAAATTTGGGTTTTGTTGTTGTTTTAGAAGTAAGAATCTAAAAAAAATGTCAGCTTTGATTTTGAGTCAAAATAGAGTAAATCATGATGTTTTGCTTAATCACCTTAATAAATGTGCAGAATGAGAACAAGTCAGAATTTGCCAATAACAATCGTGAACAAGATCCCTTTGGAGTTGCATATGTGGTGGGATGATTTGGGTGAGTCAGGGCGAGACACGATCAATCTATATTTGGGGGGCCTCACTGGGTTGTTGAAGATTAATCCTAGGGGAGACATTATAAAGGCATTGGTTACATTCTGGGACCCGGCCTACAACGTACTTCATTTCTCAGATTTTGAACTTACCCCAACATTGGAAGAAATAGCCGGATATATTGGGGGCCCCAAAGTTCCTCTAAGACACCAGTACCTGATTGCTCCAAGGGCTGTAGCTGTACACAGGTTCCTAGACTCTTTGAAAATAAGCAGGGGGGTCCACAACCCAGACTTGGCAGCTGGTTTTTGTACTTGCAATTTATATACACCAGATATGATCATATAGGGGGGTTAAACAAGCCGGAAAACAAAATCTGCAGCAAAGGAAACCGCCTTAAGTGGGAAGAACATAGGTGTTTTGCTTTTATGGTGGTCTTTTTGGGACTTTTGGTGTCTCCTAGAAAAGATGGGAATATTGACATACGAGTAGCCAGGGTTGTTAGCACTTTGCTTACTCAGGCCAACAACACCCTCGCACCCATGATAGTAGCTGAAATCTTCCGCGCTCTCACAACCTACAAAGCCGGAGGAGACTTTTTCGAGGGGTGCAACGTGTTGCTACAGTTGTGGATGATTGAACACCAATGCCATCGTCCTCAATTTATGAGTTATGGGTCGACAAAGAAAACATGCATAGAAGAATTTTATACGAGGATTGATGGGATCAGTTTGCCAGAAGGGGTCACAGAGTGGGTAGCGCGCCTCCGTTCCATCACTGCAAACCAAATAGAGTGGACATTTGGATGGCTGCCTGTGGATGAGATCATAAACATGCTAGCCACCGGGCCTCATTTCCTCTTGATGGGACTCAGGAGTATCCAGCCTTATGCCCCATATCGGGTTTTGAGGCAGCTGGGGATATGCCAAATAATTCTGAGAGATGAAGATCTTAGTGCCTAAGTAGTCGAGATCGGACCCAACGGCCAGTTTCATGAAGCAACGGTTCGCCAAATTTGGAGTGTATGTCAATACTTAATAACAAGTACATGTGTACGTGATCGATCCAAAGGTGAAGTTTCACCAGGGTACCTGGCTTGGTATAGATGAGAAATTGAGTTTGGGAGGCCGTCCAAAAGACCCCACCTTCAGGAATTCGTCGAGGCGTCACAAGAACAATGGGCTTGGTTGGCCAAGGAGAATGAGTAAAGGGCCACAATAGGAAAGTTGGAGAAACAAGTCAAAGAACTTCAATTCGAGAATAGCTTGCAAGTCGCGGTGGACGAAGGCGAAAAGAAAAAGCTAGCTAAAGAAAACGAGGCCCTTCGAGCCCAAATTCAGAAAATGAAAGTAGCGGCAGAAAACCCCGCCTGAAGTGCCAAAGATGAAAAACTTATAGGTGAGGCAGAAAGTGAGTGACTAGAGTTTTGATTTGAACAAAGCAGAAAGTGAACTAGCTAGGGTTCAAAATCAATTGGCTAAAAATACGGATGAACGAGCACGCCTGGTTAAGTAGTTGAAAGAAAAGTACGACAATGAGGTCGCAGGATTAAAACAAAGGGTCATTGCCGCAGAGAACAAAGTAATCAAGCAGGAGAAAGACTTTAAGGCAGAAAAAGAACATTATTATACAGCATTGGTACAATTAGAAATGGATTTACAACAACTTCAGGAGCAGAATCATGTGGCCGAGCAAACTTTGGAAGCCAGGGCCCAGCAGATCGGGCATTTGTTGCAAGAAAAAGTAGTCATAAGAGAAAGAATTAGAACCATAACCAATTACATTGTTATGAAATTCCAAGTCTGTGAGGATATGACTCGCACCACCTTCTTCGCGGCAGTGAGGACATTTGTTAAACAGATAATGAGTGACTTGGAAAAACTTCAAAGGGATCTTGCATATAAGCCCGCGGCGAGACCGAATGATGTCCCCCTGGTACCAAGAGCATTAATGTATTCATGATTTTTCATTTGAGTCTGTATTTCCTTTTCCGTTAGATTCTGTCGGTTGTTTTGAGTCTGTATTTTCTTTCTGCTGGAGTCTGTCAGTTGTTTTCGGGTTTGTATTTTCTTTTGTGGAAGTATGATAGTTTATATTTGGAGTCTGTATTTCGTCCTTGCATCAGAGTCTGTTAGTTTCTTTTGGAGTCTGTTAGTTTTAAGCCTTTGTAATTAAAGCATTTGATTTTTATGAAAGTTGAAAATCCCAAAACGTTTATTATTTACTTTCACACTTATCTCCCAGAACTACGCTCGGTCTGATTCATGCGGGGTCATGATATGTAGGCAATCTCCATAGGATTCGACCATAACCAAAAGAAAAAAGAGAGAAGAAAAAGAAAAAAGAAAGAGGAAAAACAAGAGAGAAATTGCAAATGAAAATAAGGAAAAGCCGGGATGACGCAAGCAGCCGATCAAATGCATAATAGAAACGGTTAACTGCTTAGAATGTGCAGTTACCAATTTGTTAAAGCCCTAATAACTAACAAGGTTGTTTTTGATATATTGAGATTCAGGCAGGTGGTTAGTTGATTGGCATTCTAGCAACTCACTCCTACAACACCCGATCAAAAGACAAGCTGAACATGGCCAACCAAGAACCGGAGGTAAGTATTGTTGATCCGTCAAAAGAGGTGGAAGAATTGGATGTCAATGCAATGAAGGAAGAGATGTATAAGTTAAAGCAGCAAATGGCTGGAATGTACCAGGCATAGGAAAAGGGGCATCCACCATCGGTTTATCCCGCCAACCCTTCCTATATCCCACCATTGGCTCAACCTCAGGAACCAACCACTGTGAACTCGTCTCCGGCCTTTCCCCTCTACCTACAGTGCTATGGCACCACTTCCCATACATCACAAGCTCTACCACCCAAACAAGTACCGCACCCTCCTCCACTAGTCACTCCTATTTTTATGGCACCTCCACCTGTTGCATTACACCGATCTTCCAGTGAATCTCTATTCCAGACTCACGACAACCAATATTATCCCCCTGAGCCCACCTTCAAAGTTCCAGAAACATATTCTTACACCCCTCATCTTGATCTCCCAGCAGAGACCGAGAAGCCACCCAAAAATCCCGAACATGAGGAGATGATTAGAAAGGTCAAAAGCTTGGAACAATCGTTTAAAGATATGGGGGGGTGGGAGGTCAAGTAAGTGTGGCATATAAGGATTTATGTCTGTTCCCAGATGTTCAGTTATCAGCAGGGTTCAAGATGCCTAAGTTTGATCTGTACGACGGGCATGGTGACCCAGTAGCACACTTAAGAGGATTTTGTAGCAAGATGAGAGGGGCAGGCAGAAGAGAAGAATTAATGATGACCTATTTCAGCCAAAGTCTGAGTGGATCGGCATTGGAATGGTATACGGACAAGATAATAGCAAGTGGTACACATGAGATGATTTGGCCCAAGCCTTCGCCTGCCATTTTCAATACAATCTTGAAATTATCCCACACCGTTTGTCATTGACGAAGATTGAGAAAAAGCCTAGTGAGAGTTTCCGGGAATATGGAGGCCTTGGATCCCACTTATTTTGGTCATTTGGTGTCAGCAGTGGGCAAGTCCTTTAACGAGGTTGTAAAAATGGGAGGCATGGTTGAGGAGGGACCTAAGTCCAACAAGATCATGAGTTATTCATCAATCAAGGCAACCACTCAGGCCATTCAAAGCGGAACTGGGGGAGTAATTGGAAAGAAGAAGAAAGAGGATGTAGCAACGATTGATTCAGGAGCTTGGTTCGGACCCAGGGGTCTATCACATTACTATAGCCAACCTCAACCCCACCACCAAACCTATCCTCACACCCCATATAGACCACCTGAATACTACTACCCACCACCAGTCCCTTATTTTTTTGTCCACCATGCCTAAACATACAGCCAACCTCTGGCCCATGCACAATGGCGTACGCTAGTCCCACAAAATACATACCCAGCTCCACAAAATGCCTATCCACCCACAAGAGCCTACTGAAATCCCCCTGGAACAGGTTTTCGGCCCAATCAGGCCACCAAGAATGAGAGGTTGCAGAAGAAGAAGACTTTCACTCCATTGGGAGAATCCTATACCAGTTTGTTCTGCAGGTTGAGACAATTGGGTATGCTGAGTCCGATTAAACCAAAATTGCCAAATCCTCCCCCGAGGAATCTTGATCACTCCGTGAGTTGCGAATATTGTTCTGGTTCCCCGGGGTACGACACAAAGTAGTGCTGGCAATTGAAAACAACTATTCAAGAGCTCATTGATACTAATCGGATTGATGTCCAAGCTCCGAAGACACCTAATATCAACCAGAACCCATTGCCAGCTCATCAAGAGATGAATATAATTGAGATAGTGCATAAGGAAGGGGAGCCTAAGAAGCCTTCGCAAACTATCATGATGATTCGGTCCAGTGATGCCAGGCCATTCGAAAAGTCAACAAGTGAGAAATCTGCGACCAAGTTGAATGGGGAAAATAGTGAACCATCTGTGGTGGTCAAGAAGGGTTCCTCAAGTGACGTCGCAGGGAAACATGAAAGAGCGAAAGTTGTTGTGCCGGGAGTGGCGAACAAGCCTGTTGTAATTGTGGAAGGTGCCCGCATAGACCCTGTCATCATCAAGACGGTAACTCAATTACCAATAGTCAACAATAGGGCGGTCCCGTGGAATTATGAACGAGTGACAGTGACTTACAAGGGGAAAGAAGTTAAAGAAGAAGTATGTGAGACCCATGGTTTGACTCGATCGGGAAGATGCTTTGCCCCCGAAAAGTTGAGAAAAGCTAAAAGTTCCTAAGACAACCCGGTATTGGCAAAGAAAGTTTTGACTGAGGAAGAAGTAGAGGAGTTCTTGAGAAAGATGAAAGTGCAGGATTATTCCATTGTAGAGCAGTTGAGGAAGACACCGGCTCAGATTTCATTATTGATCCATTCAGACGAGCACCGTCGGGCTTTGATGAAGATCCTGAATGAGGCCCACATTCCTGACAAAATCTCAGTAAATCACTTGAAAAAGATAGCTAACAAGATATTTGAGGTGAACAGAGTCACTTTTTCTGATGATGAGTTGACCATGGAGGGTACCGAGCACAATAAAGCCCTCTATCTGATAGTGAAATGCGAAGACTCCGTGGTTACTCGCATGCTGGTTGACAATGGTTCCAGTGCAAACATTTGCCCTATCTCCACTCTGAACAAGTTGAAGGTGGATGATGAAAGAATTCACAAGAATAATATCTGCGTTCGGGGATTCGACGATGGAGGGAAAGATTCAGTCGGGGACATAGTGCTTGAGCTTACAATAGGGCCAGTTGAATTTATCATGGAGTTCCAGGTGCTCGATGTGGCTGTTTCTTACAATCTGCTGTTAGGTCAACCCAGGGTTCACGCTGCCAAAGCGGTCCCGTCTACTCTGCATCAAATGGTCAAGTTTGAATGAGATAGACAGGAAATTGTTGTGCATGACGAAGATAATTGGTGTGTTCCCAGCGATGCCATTGTTCCATTCATAGAGTTCGAGGATGATAAGGGGCCATGGGTTTATCAGATTTTTGACACGGTATCGGTAGAGAAAATTCCATAAGGGAAGTGTGTTCCAACCCCGAGGGTAGCTGCCGCATCAGTCATGGTAGCTACCGAAATGTTGAAAGATGGTTTTGTACCTGGCAAGGGTTTGGGTGCATCTCTGCAAACTATTGTACAGTCGGTGTCTCTCCCCAAAAACTTGGATACGTTTGGTTTGGGATTCAAGCCTACAGCTGCGGATGTGAAAAGAGCTACAAAGTTGAAATAGAGGGCCTGGGTCCTCCCAAAGCCCGTCCCACGGGTTTTTAGATCATTTGTTAGTCCTGGCACCAAGAAACATCCAGTGGCAACAGTTCCTAGTTAAGTGGTTGATGTAGATAGAAATTTGATTGAAACGTTCGAGAGGTTATTCGCTGATGTGAATATGTTGGAAGCTGGAGAGGGCTAGAGTAAAGTGGATGTGCAGTTTGTTGGGCCCAGTGCAAAGATTAATAATTGGGAAGCTACTCCTCTCCCCACCAGGAAGTTGTTTTGGTAGTTTGCTTTGATTTTCTTTCAATTTATCTGGATTATGCCAGGGTTGTAATTCAGATTCTAGGCTTTATCCGTTTAGATGTATAGACCTTGTTATCTTTAATTTCAATGAAATGCAATTTCCCTTTTTCTTCCTTCCTGATAGTTTTATTTTTGTTTTTCTTTTCTTCCTTGTACAGTTCTTTTTATGCTGGCTTCAATGATATGACATGCATGAGGAATCTCCGGCCCAGTCTTAAAAGCCAATCTAATTCTGAAATAATAATTCAAGAAATAGAATGTGATGATGAATCGGAATATGATGAGGATGAGGCCTTTGAACAGATTAGTAAGGAATTAAGCCATTTTGAAGAAAAACCCAAGCCTAACCTGAGTGATACAGAAGCAATCAATTTAGGGGACCAAGATAATGTCCGGGAAACTAAAATAAGTGTCCATCTTGAACCGCAATGCAGAGAGGAGATAATTAAAGCACTGTTCGAGTATAAAGATGTTTTTGCATGGTCCTATGATGACATGCCGGGTCTAAGCACTGACTTGGTGGTTCACAAATTGCCCACTGACTCGGCATTCCCCCCTGTCAAGCAGAAGCTGAGGAAATTTAAAACTGATATGAGTGTGAAGATTAAGGAAGAGGTCACCAAACAGTTTGAGGCCAAGGTCATTCGGGTCACCCGATATCCCACCTGGTTAGCCAATGTTGTGCCTATGCCGAAAAAGATGGCAAGACCAGGGTGTGTGTTGATTATCGAGATCTCAACAAGGCAAGTCCCAAGCATAACTTCCCATTGTCGAACATCCATATATTGATCGATAATTGTGCCAAACATGAGATTGGTTCTTTTGTGGATTGTTATGTGGGCTATCACCAAATCTTAATGGATGAGGAGGACGCAGAAAAGATGGCAATCATCACGCCATAGGGAACGTACTGCTATCGGGTCATGCCATTTGGTTTGAAAAATGTTGGGGCAATGACGACCATATTCCACGACATGATATATAGGGAGATCGAGGTTTATGTGGATGATGTGATTGTGAAATCTAGAAAGCAGTCTGACCATGTCAGAGATCTGAGAAAGTTCTTCCAAAGGATTCGCAGGTACAATCTCAAGCTCAATCCTGCAAAATGTGCATTCGGTGTTCCGTCTGGAAAGTTGTTGGGATTTATAGTCAGCCGCCGAGGTATTGAATTAGACCCGTCAAAGATCAAAGCTATCCAGGAATTTCCACCCCCAAAGAACAAGACTGAGGTCATGAGTCTGTTGGGGAGATTGAATTACATCAGCAGGTTTATTGCTCAGCTCCCGACAACTTGTGAGCCTATCTTCAAATTGTTAAAAAAAGATGTTGCGGTCAAATGGATAGATGAATGTCAGGAAGAATTTGATAAGAAAAAGGGGTACTTGTCAAACCCACATGTGTTGGTCCCGCCAGAACCAGGGAGACCTTTGATTATGTATTTGACGGTCTTGGACAATTCATTTGGTTGTGTGTTGGGTCAGCATGACATTACCGGTAGAAAGGAGCAAGCCATCTATTATCTCATCAAGAAGTTCACATCTTACGAGGTTAAGTACACTCATCTTGAGAGGACGTGTTGTGCCCTCACTTGGGTGGCACAGAAGTTGAATCACTATTTGTCATCTTACACTACTTACCTCATCTCTCATTTGGATCCGTTAAAGTATATCTTTCAAAAGCCTATGCCTACAAGGAGGCTCGCAAAGTGGCAGATTTTGCTCATAGAATTTGACATTGTCTACATGACTCGGACTGCGATGAAAGGACAAGCATTGGCCAACCATTTGGCTGAGAATCTTGTGGATGAAGAATATGAACCTTTGAAGACATATTTCCCTGATGAAGAGGTAATGCACATTGATGAATTGGAACACATCGCAAAGCCAGGGTGGAAACTTTTCTTTGATGGGGTTGCTAACATGAAAGATGTTGGGATAGGAGCAGTACTTGTTTCTGAAACAGGGCATCACTACCCTGTTATGGCTCAACTTCGATTCTACTGTACTAACAACATGGCTCAGTATGAGGCATGTATCCTGGGTTTGAGGATGGATGTGGATATGGGTGTCCAGGAAGTCTTGGTCTTGGGTGACTCGGACCTTCTGGTGCACCAGATTCAGGGAGAATGGGAAACACGAGATTTAAAACTCATACAGTACCGATAGTGCTTGCAGGATCTTTGTCAGCGGTTCCAATCAATAGAGTTCAGGTATATTCCAAGGATTCACAATGAGGTCGCCGATGTTTTGGCTACTCTGGCGTCAATGTTGCACCATCCCAATAAGGCTTATATGGATCCTTTGAAGATTCAGATCCACGATCAACATGCTTACTATAATGTGGTGGAAGAAGAGCTCGATAGGGAACCTTGGTTTCACGATATCAAGGAATACATCAGGATGGGGGTGTATCCAGTACAAGCCACATGTGATCAAAAGAGAACAATTAGGCGGTTGGCAAGCGATTTTTTCTTCAGCGGAGGGGTTATGTACAAAAGGACTCCAGACCTTGGGCTACTGAGATGCATAGATGCTAGGCAGGCTACAACTATTATGATCGAAGTACATTCTGGAGTCTGTGGACCGCACATGGGTGGGTAAATGTTGGCAAAGAAGATTCTCCGAGCAGGTTATTATTGGCTCACTATGGAGCGAGATTGTATCAGTTTCGTGTAAATGTCATCAGTGCCAAGTGCATGAGGATTTGATTCATTCTCCACCATCTGAATTACACACGATGTCTGCACCATGGCCTTTTGTAGCATGGGGCATGGATGTCATTGGGCCAATTGAGCCATCAGCATCAAACGGGCACAGGTTCATTCTGGTGGCCATAGACTACTTCACCAAGTGGGTAGAGGCTAAAACATTCAAGTCTGTAACCAAGAAGGCGGTGGTTGATTTTGTGCACTCAAATATCATTTGCCGGTTTGGGATACCAAAGGTGATCATTAAAAACAATGGGGCTAATCTCAATAGTCATCTGATGAAAGAGGTGTGTCAACAATTTAAGATTACACATCGCAATTCCACCCCATATTGCCCCAAGGAGCAGTCGAGGCAGCCAACAAGAATATAAAGAAGATACTTCGAAAAATGGTGGAGGGTTCTAGGCAGTGACATGAAAAATTGTCGTTTGCATTGTTGGGTTATCGCACTACTGTCCGTACTTCAGTAGGGACGACTCCTTACTTGTTGGTGTATGGCACCGAAGTAGTGATACCCACAGAAGTGGAAATTCCATCCCTTCAAATTGTCGCGGAGGCTGAGATCGATGATGATGAGTGGGTCAAAACCCGCTTGGAACAATTGAGTTTGATCGACGAGAAAAGATTGGCAGTAGTGTGTCATGGCCAATTGTATCAACAAAGAATGGCAAGAGCAAATAATAAGAAGGTGCATCCACGGAAGCTTGAAGTAGGTCAGCAAGTGTTAAGATGTATCCTTCCACATCAGGCTGAGGCCAAAGGCAAGTTCGCTCCAAACTGGCAGGGGTCATTCATCGTAACTAGAGTGTTATCAAATGGCGCTTTGTATTTAACAGATATAGAAGGTAAGTGTGTAGAAATGGACATCAATTCCGATGCGGTCAAGAGATACTATGTATGATTTTCCTTGGTTAATTTATATTTGTTTGTATTTGGCATATTTTTGAAGATTTGGAATGACGAAGGCATTTTGTTCTGCTATCTAAACACTTTATCCTTTGTTACCCCCTTTGAGCCTTATTTATTTTCTTTCATACCCCTCTTTCAGAATCAATAGCAAATATCAAAAACATAAACGTGAAAGATAATCAAAGGAAGAAGAGAAAAAGAGAAAGAAAAGAATGGAAAGAGAAAGAAAAAAAGAATAAAACAACAAAAAGAGAAAAGAAAACAAAAAAGAGAAAGAAAAGAAAGAGAAAAGAGAAAATCATAACAACAAAGTAATTTCTATGACATGAACTACATTTGACCTGATTCCTTTTAAGGATACGTAGGCAGCCTCACGGTTCGGTCCCATCAAAATAAAAATCCAAAAGTCCCCAAACAAGAAACTGGGGCAGAAGTTGTGGTTGTTGTCAGAAATCTGATTCCGAAAGTTGTAATTTTTAACCCATTCAAATTGTTTTGAGCCTTTGATATCCTTTCTTTCTAACCCTATCCAAAAGCCCGCATTACGTTCCAAAGAAAGACCTTCCGACCAGTCTTCGAGAGATGCCAAGTCAAGCAAGTGGAGGTGATTCATATCAAGGGCAACACTCTGGTCCAAGCAAAAAATATTGAAAATGAGAGAGTCTTATTGGTGAAAACCCTCACGGGCACCGTAAGGCGACGGGAGCTGAGAGAAATAAAAAATGAGAGAGTCTTATTGGTGAAAACCTCCACGGACACTGTAAGGCGAAAGTCAGTTGAGGGATGGACAAATGAGAGAGGATTGTTGGTGAAAACCCTTCAAGGCACCGCAGGCCGAACAAGGTCAAGGCTTTGGTGAAGAAATCAGGTTATAGAAATTCCGAGGCAACAAGTATGGCAACTGAAAGTTGATCGATGGACAGATTGGGCCGATTAATCCGAAATGCATGTCATGATCATTGGTGCTAGTTGCTCCACTCAGATAAGTCCTTTTTCTTTTTTTCCCTTCAGAAAGTCTTCCCGTTTTGGATTTTGCTGATCCCTAACTCTGAAAGTCATTGCATTTAACTTCTTTTGGGTTTATTTCTCTAAGATGTTCCCAATGTCCGTTTTGTTTAAGCAAATAGGAAGGAATTTCAAAGCCTACTACCAACTTCCAAAGTTACACAAGGCGCAGTGCAGCCAAGGCATTGGTAGAGGTAGTATTACGTGAAATGGGACATAAGGTGCCAGTGAAAGTTCCATCGGCGGAATGATTCAGTAATTTCATGGGAGATGCAGAAGTTTAGTTAAATGGGTCAGAGGTGAAACAACGGTTCGGGTATAGAACATTTGGGTCATCCGAGGTCACGTGGATTGAAAATCCATCAGAAAGCCAAGCGGTTCAGGGCCAGTTCGGGGAAGCCAGTCAAAACAAAACAATGCGGCGGAAAGACTTTTAGCAAAGAATGCCATAAACTAACCACCTCATTTTAAGCTAAGATTTTTGTTTGATTGAAACAGGGGCAGAAAGTTTCGTTTGTTTCGGGGAACCCCTCCATAAGGAAAGACAAGCACCAGACAGGTTTGACTTTTGATTTGCAGGACCCGCCTGGATAATGGGATTTAGTTTTTAAATTCTCAGGACCCTCATAGATAATGGGATTTAGTTTTTAAATTCTCAGGACCCTCATGGATAATGGGATTTAGTTTTTAAGTTTTCAGGACCCTCCTAGATAATGAGATTTAAATTTAAAATCTCAGGACCCTCCTGGATAATGGGATTTAGTTTTTAAGTTTTCAGGACCCTCCTAGATAATGAGATTTAGTTTTTAAAAGTTCTTAGGACCCTCCTGGATAATGAGATTTAGTTTTTAAATTCTCAGGACCCTCCTGGATAATGGGATTTAATTTTAAATTTTTAGGACCCTCCTAGATAATGAGATTTAGTGTTTAAATTCTCAGGACCCTCCTGGATAATAGGATTTAATTTTAAATTTTCAGGGCCTTCCTGGATAATGGGATTTAGTTTTTAAATTCTCAGGACCCTCCTAGATAATGAGATTTAATTTTAAATTTTCAGGACTCTCCTGGATAATGGGATTTAATTTTAAAATGTCAGGGCCCTCCTGGATAATGGGATTTAATTTTAAATTTTCAGGACCCTCCTGGATAATGGGATTTAATTTTAAATTTTCAAGACCCTACTGGATAATGAGATTTAGTTTTTAAATTCTCAGGACCTTCCTGGATAATGGGATTTAATTTTAAATTTTCAGGACCCTCCTGGATAATGGGATTTATTTTTAAATTTTCAGGACCCTTCTAGATAATGGAATTTAATTTTAAATTTTCAGGGCCCTCCTGGATAATGGGATTTAATTTTAAAATTTCAGGACCCTTCTGGATAATGGGATTTAGTTTTTAAATTCTCAGGACCATCCTAGATAATGGGATTTAATTTTAAGGTTTTCATAGATAACAAGATTTAGCGGAAGTCTTACCTTTGGGAAATATAACTTAGCTTTAAAACTGTCATATAACTAGGAGTTTTCAGGATCCTCCTGGATAATGGATCTAGCTTTTAAAATTTATAGAGATATTTGGTAACATGATTCAATTAACACACACAGATGCGCCCAACACCAAACTGGGACAGGAGTTTTCTTTGTTTGTCTTTGTCTATTTTGTGGAAATCAGGCGCCCACTTGGAGAACAGGGGAATACATTTCAAGTTTTTGTAATCAGGCGCCCACCTGGAAAATAAGGGAATACATGTCAAGTTTCGGTAATCAGGCGCCCACCTAGAGAACAAGGGAATATATTGCAAGTTCAGCAATCAGGCGCCCACCTGGAGAACAAGGAATATAGTTCAAGTTTCAGTTTTCAAGTTCTTACTGATGTTTGGTAATATGTCAAATTCGGGTAGAAGTTTCTTCGTTTTTGTCTATTTTGTGGAAATCAGGTGCCCACCTGAAGAACAAGGGAATACATTTTCAAGTTCAGAAATCAGGCGCCCACCTGAAGAACAAGGGAATACATTTCAAATCTAGTAATTAGGCACCCACCTGGAGAATAAGGGAGTATAGTCCAAGTTTCGGGTTTCAAGTTCCTGGTGATATTTGGTAATATGTCAAATTCGGGTAGAAGTTTCTTCATTTTTTTCTATTTTGTGGAAATCAGGCGCCCACCTGGAGAACAGGAGAATACATTTTTCAAGTTCAGTAATCAGGCGCCCACCTGGAAAACTAGGGAATACATTGTTCAAAGTTCAGTAATCAGGCGCCCACCTGGAAAACAAGGGAATACATTTCAAGTTCAGCAATCAGGCGCCCACCTGGAGAACAAGGGAATACATTCAAGTTTCAGCAATCAGGCATCCACCTGGAGAAAGGGAAACATCTCAGATTATAATTCAAGGTGGTAACAAGGGGATTCCACCAGAAGATACCAGTCAACAAGGCAACAAGAACCACAAGAACAAGTTTGAAGATATAGATAGGATTTTTTAATGCATAGATCATATTCTAGTCTAGCTTCTTTTCATTTTATCATGGTGTAATAAGGGGGTTCAGTAAGCAGTAGCAGCAGCAGCAACAACAGTGAAATCACAGCTTCATGGTAGTCCCAGCTACCATAACTTCCCGAACTACACTGACCTGATTCCTTTATAGCCAAGGATATGTAGGCAACCTCGGAAGCAGGGTGAGGTCAAATCTTTCAAAAATGCTTCCCACGGAGTATTCGAACGGGCAAAAATCGCTCGTATCCTCTCACTTTATCTTTGCACGAAAACTCATTCATGTTTTGGGCAAAGAGGGGCAGTTGTGAGCACGTGATTTTTGCCATATATGAATTACTCCCACAAATTCAGAACAAAATAATTTTTTCTGTTGTTTGCAATTTCGTGGATTTTTGTGGCATTTTTAGTTAATTGCTTGCATTTGTCTGTGCATATTTATTTTATTAACTAATAAAAAATACAAAAAATATGTTGCATTTGCATTTAGGATTTAATTTTGCATTTTTAAATCAATTAGTAATTTAGTTGCTTTACAAAAATGAAAAATCATAAAAAAATGGTGTATCTTGCATTGTTCAATTTTTAGATTTGAATTTTGGTATTTAATCAGTTGTAATAATTATTAGGGTAATTAATTTAATTTTCTAGAATAATTTGGTTTAGGAATTAAGTTGGGTTATGTTTTATTTTCATTTTTAGAAAAAAGAAAAGGAATTTAAAAGAATTGAAAAAAGAAGGAAAGAATTGAGAAGGATCAATTTTGGGCCAAACTAATTAAATTCCCCAGCCCAAATCATTTTTCTCCCCAAAACCATGTAAACCCGCGCCCCAACCCGGTCCAGCCCCACTGCCCAACCAAACGACGTCGTTTGCCTCTCCTGGATCCCAGCCGTTAATCTCCATTGATCCGACGGTTGGGAAGTAGCCTCCCCAGGCTATTTAAGTGTCCGAATAAACCCTACCCCCTCAGAACCCACCCCCACCCTGTCTCTCTCTCACCTTTGCCCTTCAAAGTCCAAACCCTAACCCGCTGCCCCTAGTTCTCGTCGCCTTTACCCGGCTGCGCCACCTACTCTCACCTTCAAACTA
Organism: Nicotiana tabacum; assembly: GCF_000715075.1. Taxonomy (NCBI): domain Eukaryota; kingdom Viridiplantae; phylum Streptophyta; class Magnoliopsida; order Solanales; family Solanaceae; genus Nicotiana; species Nicotiana tabacum. The sequence goes on from NC_134086.1 coordinate 33,840,666, forward strand.
ACACCCCATGACTCCTTCACTCCCCTCTTTCCAAATAGCCACCTCGTTCCCCTCGAACATGGCCAGAACTCTTCGAATTTTGAATCTAGGGTTCGAGCCCTAGAAGCCAAAACTAAGTTCATTCACGCAAGATCACCTCTCCGGTGTTTATGAGCGTTCAAGGCCGATTTTATCGCGAAATAATGTTATTCTCTTATTCTTGACAAAGAACAAGTGATTAATATTATTTTGCGGTTTAAATCGAGAGTAAGTCGCGAGTTCGAGTGTTAGGTGAGTTCTATTTCTTTGTTTGTCCATTTTCGTTCGTCTTTTCTCTTCCTCCTTTTCTTCTTCTATGATTGTTCATATGGCATGTTCTTGGTCTGAATTTGTTGAAGAATTTTGAACCCGGATGTCCCCTTTAGATTAATTTAGGGTACGTTTCATCTATCTTTCAGTTTTTCTTTTTCAAGCTTCTACTTGTTGTTCTTCGTCTTCTTAATTTTATGTTAAGTTATGGCGCTTTCTATTAATTAGCTGGAATTGGGGTTTATTAATTTAGTTTAATTCCGTTCAGGGGTTTAGCTTAACAGAAAATAAATGGTTAGCTCATATTTTGGGTTTTTGTTGTTACTTCTCACTCGGATTTAGCTTAACAGAAAATAAATGGTTAGCTCATATTTTGGGTTTTTGTTGTTACTTCTCACTCGGATTGGTCATTTGGGGTTCTGACCTTTTGGTTTGGGCTTTGGATGCAAGGTTGACCCGTCCATTTGGGTTTGAACCATTGATCCAAATTGACCCATAGTTGGTTTTTAGGCTGAAGAAGTAAATTTCAGGGGTGAGGGGGATAGTCTGGGTAAAAAGCATAGGGAATATTTTTGTAACAAAACAGGAAGCTTCTAGGAAGCTGGGGAGGGGGGCTGTTTTGAATTTTGGTTTTTAACTAGGGGTATCTAAGCTGTAATGAAAATTTCAAAAGGTCCTAATTGCAAAACTGATACTTGGAAGCTGCCCTAAATGCCTTGTCCATAAAGGTTCTCTAACTTGGCATTCAAGGCAGAAGAAATAGAGATAGAAAACCTGAAACACTGAACGACTGCTTCTTTTTTAAGAAATTCTAGAACAGCTTTGAATTGCAGGCAATTTCCAAAAATCTATTGAAAGTTCTGCTTAGTTGTTGGTTCTTCTGATCTTATTATCTTAGTTCAGATCACTAGAAACTAAAGGTTTTACCTTCTGGGTTAAAAATGAATTGAATCGTGGGTATTTAAAGTTGGGTTTGAATTTGATTTGGGAATACTGTTTAATTGCTGGGTACTAGACTGTTTCTGCTGCTGACACTCTACTGATCCTCCATTTTTTTGCTCTTTCAATATCCAGGTACATTTCTTCTAAATTCTATTTAATGTGAAGTCCAATTTGAAGATGAAAATAAAAACAGAATTGAAAGCATGGCAATAGCTCTATTTGTACCACAGTTGTATTTCTCTCATGATGTTTGTGCTTTCGGTCACTTGATTTACAATGTATTCTAGCTAGTTTCTGTTTTGAATAGCTGTTTTCTCATAGTTGTATGTGGTTAAGGACTGTTAGAATGTTATGTTAAAGGATTCAGACATTTTAAAAATGCCTTTAGGTTGCTTTAGTCTTAGGCGAAATGAGTAACCATAATCAGTATTAATTTCATGTTTAATTTGGTGTAAAGAGGCTAATGGCAAAAATATTGTTGCTTGATGTGCTGTGTAATAGTTAAGTTGAAGCCACGAAAAGACCAATTTGATTTGCTTGGTTCTTGTTGCTGGATCGAAAGTTTAATTGGGCCTATGCTTGATCCCTTGGTTTGTTTTTGTTGTTTAGAGTTTGTTTGGGGTTCTTCATGACTGATGTAGAGTCAATGGTTAGCCTTTGTTTTCTTAGGGGTATGAATATTGGTGAAATGATATTTTCAGAGTTATAAGATTCCTAGAGTTGATCTATTATTACTTTGAAGACCAATGTTGTAGAATTAAATCACTGTTTTAATTATGCTTTTGAATTCATGATAAGTTTGGCGGATTCTGCTACATTTCAAATGACGAGTCAAACTGTGTATGAGCTTTATGACATCAATTATTACATCTTTGTTATGGAATGTGATTTGGCATCAAAAATACATTGCGTATCTGTTTAAAATTGAAAAAATGGTCAGTACTTGTTTTGACCTCAAGTTTTCTCCTAAAAAAACGTAATTTGCTTCAGGTAATGGCCATGCATCATGTAATTGGGTCTTTGTCATTGGCCCAGTTGTGTCTAAGGCCCCTTAACTGATCCCGTCCGATTTTGGGCTTTTCCTGGAGTCCAATTCCCTTTTTAATGGTTTGGTTATTGTTACTTGAGTCTGGAGCTCTCTTATTTCCAAATGTAGGCCAATTTAGTGATTGCATAGGTTGTTCGTAGTCATTTATACAGAATTTAGTTTGGTTAAAACCCGAACTCCTTAGTTCTTTAATTAGTGGAGGTGAGCCATACTAGATAACATCAATAATTTATGGCCCTCTAAAACATTGTTTGAATTCTCTTTTAGAATTGGAATTGAGGTGTCGTGCCAAAATAAAATCTTAAAATGCACGGCCCTCACTTAATTAATTTTGTTTATCCTTAGAAATCGAGGCGTACCATTTAGTGAAATTCCATGGCCCTCGCAAAGTGCAAAAGCGTAGTTGCTTTAGGCGCGTATTTTAATAATTACTTTCCTAAATTCGGGTGCGCATTTATGTGACCCAAATCCAAATGACAACGATGTTAAAATATGTCTAAGATCACGGGTGCATTTATGTGACGTGGTTCGAGACGTGTTTTAATAACGTTGCAATTTTCTTCTAAAATTGAATAAAAGCAGTTAAAAGTTAGAATTTGCACATAGGTTCATAATTATTTAAAATCAGATAATTAAGATGAATATAATAGTTGAGCGACCGTGCTAGAACCACGGAACTCGGGAATGCCTAACACCTTCTCCCGGGTTAACAGAATTCCTTACCCGGATTTCTGTGTTCGCGGACTGTAATACAGAGTCAATCTTTTCCTCGATTCGGCGTTTGAACCGGTGACTTGGGACACCATAAATTATCCCAAGTGGCAACTCTGAATCTTTTAATAATAAATCTCGTTTCGATTGTCCTTTAATTGAAAAAAACTCCTTTATACCCTTTCCGAGGGTGTAGGTAAAAAGGAGGTGTGACAGTGAACCTACAAACCAATGACCATTTTGATATATTTTGTTATAGTTGTCTAATTTTGGAATTTGACGAGGTAGAAGTCATGATCTAGGTCTATTTATTGGAGTGTTTCATCAAGTTGCCTGAGAGAGTTTAGTTTGGTCTTAAGGTTTGTATAGCACATTTTTTTTTCCTAGCAATTTGGTAATTATAGCTTGCGGCAAAGGACGGTATAGCCTTAGTTTGTCATTAATTAGTGGTTATGGGTATGAAAAATGGATAATTGGTTTGGTTGGAGTTTTCTTCTTCTAGGGATAATTTCTTCAAGAATTCCGCTTAAGGGTGGGGTTGATTGGTGGAGGAGGAGGGGAGAGAGTGTCTCGAAAACTCACCTTGTTTGTGTTGATAGTTGAGGCGTTGGTTTCCTCATCTATGTTCATGGCTTCCTTAGGCTTGATGCTTCGATTTAATTAATCCTTCTCTTGATCTGATAGCTCGTTTTCAGATGCTTCCTTCATGCTCTTTTTTCAAAGCTAGCAATTCTTCAAATTCTCTTCGATTTTTTCTTAAAACTTTACGAAACTAGCGTTTAATAGCTTTCTTAACTTGGTTACACTGCCAAAAGTGCTCAAATTTTGCATATTTGAAGGATTATTTTTGTAAAAATTAACATTTTACGAATCAACTTAATTCATGTGTTAGACTTAAAGGACTATTTTAACCAAAAAAACGCAATATATATTAATTAATGCTACCAAAAGAAATTGCTTCAAGCTATCTTCCGACACTATATCATTTATACATCTGAGTCCCTCATATAATTGTAGAAATGGAGATCGGAGTCCTTTCTTCTGTGACAAAGAAAATTATAAGGAGTACTATACTCGTTCTTTTGCTTCTCTCATTTGGTATGTAATTATCAATTTAATTTTTTTCCATTTTTTATTTGATTAGCATTTATTCCATAACAATAAATTATCCTCATAAGAAGCATTTTGTAAATCAAATTACTTGGTCCCATATTTATTATATATATTTCTGTTTATTTTTTCTTAATTTGAATTCCTCTTTAATTTTTTATTTTTATTTTTGTGTCAAAGTGCTTGTGGCAACAGGTGATCATAAAGCTGCGCCTGAGTGCCAAGGAAAATGCGAGGATTTTCCAGACTGTGATGAATTTGTAAAAGAATAAGATTTAGCTCAGGGCAATGTATTCCACCCCGTCACCAATTCTGTTGCTGTGATCCATAGAAATAGATTTTACGGTTTTATGTTGTTCCCAATAAGCATGCCTTTTGTGGAACATTTAATTGGATTTTAGTTTTATACCGAAAATTAATTTACATTGTCGGTGTATTAAAATTAAACTTTTGTGCATTCAGCGACCATTGGCCTTTTGTTATGTTTTGGCCAGTTTTTTTCGTGGGTCACAGGGGCATTTTCTGTCCGCCGAAAATGCTGCCCGCTGTACGGCAGTCAAGTCCCCACTTGACTTCAGCCTTACCCGATTTTCGTTCGCTTTCGAGGTTTAACACTTAGAATAAATTTAAGGCAACAAAAATATATGAAGGCACACAGATTTACGCGAACCTTTTCCCAACCTTTTATAATAAATCAATTACAAAGAAAATTCTCGAGTTTGGCATGGTGCTGCCACCCTTGGCAGGCACCAACTCACAAAAATGGCCGACTGTGAGCACGTGATTTTTGTCTTACGCGACAATCGCTCCAAAAAGAAATGAAAAATAATAACAAATGGTCCTGCTGTACAATTTTCGGATTTTTACGTGGCATTTTGTTAATTATTTATGATTTTGCCCATTTTATTTCATTAAAACAAAATACAAAATGTATGTGTCATGCGTAATTTGAACCGTAATCCGGTTGTTAAATAGAAAATCATAAATATGCATCTTTGTCCGTGATTTTTTTTTGTTTTGTTTGATTTTAACTACTTCAAATATTTTAATATGTGTGTGCAAATAATTGTATTAAGTGTCTATTTAATTTTAATTTGATTTACTTGGTTTTTGTTTTAAAAAATAAAATAAAAAAATATAAATAAAAAAAATAAAAAATAATAAGAGATAAGTGCAGAATTGGTTTGAAAATCAGTTTGGGCTGATTTTCATTTTAATTCAAAGCCCAAACAACCCAGCCCAAAACCTGTGCTTGCCCCGGTCCGGACCAGCCTACTTCAAGAACGTCCAAACGACGTCGTAGTGATTGAGTCTGATCTGAGCCGTTGATCTCTGAAAGATCAACGACCAAGATCTCACACCCCGTACCCACTAACAGACCCGACCCGTCTCACCCGGACCGACCCCAACCCTTTACACTGGAAACGACACCGTTTCCCGTTAGTTGAAGGATCCAGGCCCTTCATCGTGTCTCATCCAACGGCCAGGATCCATCTATCCACTAACTATATAAACCTACAACCATTATCCCACGCCCCATCCAAAGACCCCCCCACCTTTCATCGTCAACACAGAACCCCGAAACCCTAGCCGCCCCTGTATACTTTCACCATGAAAGCCGCCGGCATGGACGTCGATGACCCCATCCTTAACACCATAGAACCCCCTTGCCACCCTGAACATGGATCTGTTAACCACTTAGCTCGAATCCCCTCCCACCTTCTCGAATCTTCAAATGAGTCAGAACCTAACTTACACCGATTAACCCCAGTTTCATACCAGATAGTCCCCGGACCCCCCTCGTGACCAAACCATGCTTGGTTTGGTCCGAATCTGACCAGGGAAACACAAATCCCAGATCTGATGTTTTGAACCCTAGGGTCCTCGTGTCTGTTCCTTGCCTGTTCCGTGCCTGTTCCGTACCTGTCCTCATGCCTGTTCCGTGCCTGTTTTAAACCAAGAGATTAGGGTTAACCTCGTGTCTGTTCCGTGCTTGTTTAAACCAAGAGATTAGGTTTAAACCTCGTGCCTGTTCCGTATCTGTTTAAGCCACAGAGATTAAGGTCTAATGGACCTTAATCGAAGTGTTTCTCATCTGAGAAACACTTCGATTAAAGTCCGTTAAGCTTTAAGAAAGGCCTGTTCGAATCCAAGCTAAGGCTCTTTGATTTTTCGGGATTTAAGGTGAGTTTTTGTTTTCCTTTTTCTTTATTTTTAGTCCATGTGTTGTTTAAAGGGCTGTTCATGTTTTGTGAAATTTGTGTTTTGAATTTTACCAACTGTGTCCTGTCCACCTTGCCTGAACCTCTGTGTTTGATTGAGTCCTTCTTCTACTTGTTACTGATAATGTGCATATGTGTATGTGCTGTGCGAACAATTGAACTTCAAATTTTGACTGATCAACTGATTCACAATTTTGCATTAGTCAGTACAATTCGAATCATGTGTTCGATACTGTTAAATGTCTGATCATGGTTTCGATGATACATGTTATGATTAGTATAGTCGAGTCGACATGTGTCGTCAATTAGTTTCAGCTGCCTGGACAATAACAAATCGACTTGCTTCTGCTAAGCATTTGCCTGAATCAATTAGGAACTGAGTTTGGTTACTTATAGTTGTTAGTTCAAATCAGAAATGTAAAAGGAAGGTTTTGTTTAGTTATAGTTCTGAATTGGAGAGCATATGCACTTGTGCACAACATGTGCATTTGTGCACCACATGTGCATTGTGCACAACCTGTGTCCTGCATAAGGGCTTTTTGAATTAAATAGTTTGACAACATATACCGTCAGACTACATTCTGCTGCCCATATTCTGCTTTAGTTTCAGAAATAATAAGCATTACTCAAAAGGTAGGCCTGCCAAGGGAATATCATGGGATTGTGCTCTTATTTAAATAGTGAGTGGGAACTGAAAAGGGGTAGCACATGGGAGGGAGTTCTGATTGTCTAAACAGGCTGTTAAAGGGGTGATTTGAGGCTTATAAAAGGGAAGGACTTCCATCAGTTAAAAAAAAAGACCTGAAGATATACACATATAGACATAGAGACACACACATATTAACACACACAGACATCAGATAGATCCGAGAAGAGAGAGCAAAATACATACACATACACACATAGACATGCACACAGCCCTTAAGATAGACATAGATACACACACACAGACAGAGACAAAGAGAATACTCACAGAAAACTTAGTTTGGAGATTGAGAGTTGAAGTTCTGAAAAGCAGAAAACTGGAAAAGAACTCTGTTTGATAACACAGACAGACAGAACTAGAAATTGCATTCTTCTTGCTGTCTTGATTTCAATGGTCTTGACCTGTTTGTCCGATACTGATTTTTTCTAAATCCAACTTAGTCTGCTGGTTGTTTGCTTGGTTTACTATGGGACTTGGTCTAGCTGGGATTTTGATTCTACTCCAATTATTTTGCTTGTTGCTGCTGCTGCTATTCTGTTTCTTGTTGCTGCTGATTTCCCTATCTTCTTCCTCTTATCCTTTGCATTTTCAATATTTCCAGGTACACATCTCGAGTCTCACATTGGTGTAGCTGATTGTAACATTGAAAAGCATGAATCGAAAGATCTGAAGAATTTTTAATCATCTGTTGCCTTATTTATAGCTTTGCGAATATTGTTAAAATTGTATAAATCCTTTAACTTTTAGCCTAATAAAGAATACATTAGTAAGTTTGTACTTAATTAATGTTTATGTTGATTTGAAACTGTGGTGTTTGATTCGTTTAGTAGCATACAAGATGTAAATATAACTCATGGAATGTGAAACTATTAGTACGATTGTTAAAATTAAGTTCACTCTTTCAGCATGCTTTGAATAAGTAGGGGCAAATGGCTGTTAAATCTAGCCAAATATAATACAGTTTTTGAATCACCTAGTTTCGATTTCTTTAGGTAGTTTATAGAACTAGTTTTGAATATCATCGGTAGTATTCTTTAATAAGGAATTCTATTAACCCTGTTTAAGCAAGTTAATCTAAATTCGACTTAAAGATGTTTGTTCGGATTAAGTGTTGTATTTCGTTAGCATAAACGGATTTCTTTGTCAAATTAAAGCATTTTTCCATTTAAGTATAATGTTTTCCCAACTTTGTAAATAATTAACCATAAGAATCCGGATTAGGCCAAAAAATATAATTAAATTAGCATGCACCTTTTTCTTCTAGTTTTAGAGACAAACACATTAGAAATGTAGACACTTTAGGATATCCTTTTCTAAAATAGAGACGAGCCTCGCCAAATAAAACGCAAAATTACGGGGCCCTCAATAAATAACCATAATAATTTTTTAGAATTTGGGATAGGCCGTTCAGTGAATTTCATGGCCTTCTACAATAACGCGCTAGACTCTTTAGGCGCGGCTTAATAATTTAACCTTCTTAAACTCGGGTGCACATTGATGTGACCCGAATCCAAATCTCAACGGAGTCGAAATGTGTTAACAACTACGGGTGCATTGATTGTGACGCGGTTCGAGATGCATTTTCACGACGTTACAATTCTATGTAAATAAATGATAATAATAAAAGCGGTTTAAACTTAATAAAAGCACATAAGTCAAAACATGTATTTAAATCAGATATTTAGCCATTATAACAATTTGAGTGACCGTGCTAAAACCACGGGATTCGAGGGTGCCTAACACCTTCCCTCGGGTCAAAAGAATTCCTTACTTAGAATTTCTGGTTCGCAGACTTCATGTGGAAAAGTCGAAAATTTCCTCGATTTGGGATTCAAGATAAACCGGTGACTTGGGACACCAAAAACCAAACCTTTCCCAAGTGGCGACTCTGAATTAAATAAATAATCCCATTTCGAATATTGTCATTTAAATTGGAAAAACTCCCTCGCGCATTTAACCCTTCGGGGCCGGGGCGCGCAAAAAGGAGGTGTGACACCTCTGGCGACTCTGCTGGGGAAGATTAACCCAAAACCACTGGTTCAGGGTTCAAGAATTCGAGCTTAGAATAATTGTTATATTTGGCTTTATTATCTGATATTTATTACATGTTTTGACATAACGTGCTAAGTGTTGTTGTTTACCGCTTTGATATTATCTGAACTGTATATAAACTGTGCCGAACCATTCTCTCTTCACCTCCGGGGAGAAGCTCGCTGGCCGAGGCTCCCTATTCTGTTAGTGTCGATACCTGAAATAAGAAAGAGGACGGATAAGTTACGAAGCCGGACGACCTTTTGGTTCCCGGTAAGTTGCCCCTCCTCGACCCGAGTTGTCCACTCGGGTACACAGTCTAGAATATCTACCCAGGTTATAAATTTAGTATAACGAAACCTCATGCCGTATCCCTAGTAGGAACACTTATCTGCATCATGTTGCATTTGACATAGGGGACTCAACATAGGGGTTGGGTCCGTCTAGGACAGGCAACCTGGAATGAAAAGACCATCCTGCTGCATCCCGTTTGTTTTGCGCATCTATTTGCTTCAGATCTGCGTGTTGACCGGTTTTCGAAAAATTTTAAAAAAAAAGAATAGCAGGGTAGGGAGATAATTACTTATTATTTTGAAAAAAAACCATGTCCGAGCAATGTTAAACCTAACCGGAATTTTCTAAAATATATAAAAAATGATAAAAAAAAAGCTTGCCTTTCAATTCGACTATTCCTTTTAATCACTTTCAAAATCCAAAAAATATATAAATAAAAAATCATAAGAAATTTTTTTTTGTTTCATTTGTAGCACCTCTTTAAAAGATTTTCAAAATTTCAAAAAAGAGGAAGTTTAAAATGTATAAATATTTCCTTGGTCTCTTTTCAAAAATAAATAATAAAATGAAAAACAAAACATATAACAAAATTTTTTAAAAAAAGGTTATTCTTCTTTTCTTTAAAGGATTTTATTTTTTGTTTCCCCTATTTTGATCCGACCGAACTACGCCGGTTTGATTCTCGCACGGGGTGAGATACGTAGGCAACCCTCGTCGGGTCCAACCTCCCGTTTTTTTTTACAAAAAAAAAAAAGAAAATCTAGATAATTTTAATTTTTTGAGTCTAATAAAGTTTATCACCCTAAATAAATGTGCAGGATGAGCACGATACAAAATGAATCGTTTTCAATAATGACCAAGATCCCTTTTGAGTTGCGATTATGGTGGAACGACTTAGGCAAAGAGGGGCAAGGCAAAGTGAGGAAATATCTGAAAAATCTCCCGGATTTACTAGACATTCAGCCTCGGGGCGATATTATCAGATCATTGGTCACTTACTGGGATTCGGCGCACAATATATTCCATTTTTCAGACTTCGAACTCACCCCGACGTTGGAGGAAATAGCGGGATACATTGGGGGTGATGAAGCTCCGTTAAGGTTCAAGTACTTGATTGCACCTAGGGCCGTCACGGTACACCGGTTTTTGGATTTTCTGAAAATACCCCGAACATTTCACCATCCAGATCTTGCCAAAGGTTTCTGCAGTCTCCATCTCATGTATGCTAGATACGGTCATGAAGGCGGTTTCAATAAGCCGGATTTCAAACTATGTAGTAAAGGCAACCGACAAAAGTGGGACGATCACAGGTAGTTAGCTTTCATGACGGCCTTCTTAGGTCTTATAGTGTTCCCAAGGAAGGACGGCAACATCGATCTAAAAATAACTGGGGTTGTCAGTACTTTGCTCACCCAAGATAAGAGTACTCTAGCGCCTATGATTATGGCTGACATTTTCCGGGCTCTCACTGCTTGTCGAGCCAGGGGCGACTTTTTCGAAGGATGTAACCTACTGTTGCAAATATGGATGACCGATCACTTATGCCGCCGCTCTCCACTCTTGGGTTACGGTTCGCCTGAGAAGACTTGCATTGGAGAATTCTACACTAGAGTCAAAGGTTTCAACCTACCTGAGGGCGTCACATCATGGACCTCATTTTTCCGAACTCTCACTACTAGCCAAATCCAGTGGACGCTCGGATGTTCGCCTGTTGAGGAAATCATATACATGCCAGCAACCAGGCCCCACTTTCTGTTGATGGGACTTAAAAGCATCCAACCCTACGCACCATATCGGGTTTTGAGGCAACTTGGGAGGTATCAAGTGGTGCCGAAAGATGAAGATCTGAGTACTCAAGTGATTGAGATCAGTCCAGATGGTCGTTTCCCCGAAGAAGAAGTTCGCCAAATCTGGAGTGAGTGCCAACATCTGACGGCAAGCACTTGTGTAATGGATATAGCAAAAAGGGAAGTTGCCCCAGGATATCACGCTTGGTTCAGGGGCGACCTATCTTGTGAAAGACCGGCTAAGAGACCGCATCTCAAAGATTTTGTGGAATCGTCCCAAGGGCAATGGAACTGGTTAGCAAAAGAAAAGGGGTATCGGGCCGAGATCGGTGATTTGAAGCTACAAATTGACAGTCTGAAATTCAGTAACAGCATGCAAATCGCGGCGGATCGAAGCGAAAAGAATAAATTGGTCCGAGAGAATGAAGAACTTAAGGCCCAAATCCAAAAATTGAGATTGTCTCTTGATGAACAGCCCAGAAGTCGATCAGACCAACAGTTGATTAAGGGTTTGAGAAGAGAAGTCGCGGAATGGCGAGATGGTTTAGAAGAATCGGGAAAGATTATGGCGAAGCTCAAGGCACAGTGGGGAGTAAAAGTAGAGAAGCATCGCCGATACTTGAACCAATCGAAACACGACCACGAGAAAACTGTTGCCAAAATGAAGAGAGAGATGGCTATACTTGAGACCAAAGCAGTTAATCAGGCTAAGGATTTCCAAATTGAGAGCAGATACTGGTACGACTTATTGGCCCAGATGAAGTTAGAAGTACGACAACTGAAGATTCAACATACACAGGATGCTCAGGTATTCAAGATGTGTAGTGATCAGATAAAACGCCTACTTATAGAGAAAAAGCAAACCAGAGATAGGATCAGGGCCATTGCCCATGCCATCACCAGACGGTGTCTACGATGTGAGAACATGACCAGCGTTACCGTCCTCTCGGCAGTGATGAGTTATGTCAAACAGACCATGCATGAGCTGGAGCAACTTGAGAGGGATCTCACACCTAGGACCACGGCGAGGCCGAACGATGCCCCACGGACACCAATTTTCAAAACCATAATGCACTCATAAGTCAAGTCTGTATCTTAGCATCTTTTGTCTCTTTTCCCATCAGGGTGATTTTTAGTCTGGGTTTATTTTCAAAGTTTGCTCTTGCAAAATGTAGTTTGTAATAGACCGTTTCAATAATAAAAGGTGTGTTTCTTTCATTTGTGTTTCGAACTACGTAATGATCTGATTCACGTAGGCACCGTGATACGTAGGCAATCCTCATCGGATCCGGTCGCATTTCTTTTACTGCAAAATAAAAAAAAACATAGAAGAAAAACAAAAAAAAAGAAGAAAAAGAAAAAAAAAGGGAAAAATAATAATAAGAGGAAAAATGTCGGAACGACGCATGCTCTCGTAGCAAACATGTAGGAATCCACTTAACTGTATAGGTGCATCATGCCCAACGTGAGATTGCCTATCTGTTGTTTGCTACAAATTAACCGTGCGTTTGTCGTTGAGTACCTCCAGGTTTTTTGGAAAGACGGTTGGTTTGGTGAAAGTCTGGCCTCGCACTCATACTTCACGAGGTCAAAGAGAAGTGTTCAACTAGCTTTTGTTAGGACCAGAAGCAGTACTCACACTTACTTCACCAGGTCAAAGGGAAGTGTGGAAATGTCTTCAGAAATTCCGTTGCAAACAATCCCTGTTTCCGAGGAGAGCTCGATCTCAGCCGTCCTCACACCTGAATCCGCAACTGCGGAGGAAAATAGAATCCTACGGCTTCGCATGTTGGAAATGCTGGACGATTGGAATAATGGGAAAAAGCCGCCAAGTGTCGTCCCCGGATTCCCTGAATTATTCTCCAGGTCAAGTGGGACTTCTAATGTCCCCATAAATTATCCTGCTACCCCATTCGGGTACCCAGCCACCTCAGCCTTCTCTGCTGGATCGCCTTCTAAGCCTCATCCCCGAATGTCAGCCACCGATGCAAGCATGAACATCTTTACTGCACCGCCTTGCCCGATTACGGCACAGCCTGCCACGTACAAGCCAAGCTTTGACTCATCCTCTTTTACATTCCAAGCACCATCGTTCTCAATGGAACCAACTAGGTTCGCTACCAGCACTAATCCTCCACCGCCTCAGTGCGAGCTTGCACCCGGGCAGGATCAGAACCCCAGAATTGTAGAACAAAATGAGATTGCCAAGAGAATGAGAAGCCTTGAACAAAGTTTGAAGAACATGCAAGGATTGAGCAGGCAGAAGAGCGTCTCTTACGCTGACCTATGTATGTTCCCTCACGTGCACCTGCCAGAGGGTTTCAAGACCCCAAAGTTCGAGAAATACGATAGGCACGGTGACCCCATTGCACATCTTAAGAAATACTGCAACCAATTGCGAGGAGCCGGCGGAAAAGAAGAACTGCTAATGGCATATATTGGGGAAAGTCTATTAGGGATAGCCTCGGAATGGTATATGGACCAGGAAATGTCCCGATGGCATAGATGGGATGATCTCGCCAAAGATTTTGTGAAACAATTCTAGTATAACATCGACATTGCGCCAGACCGAAATTCTCTGTCGAATTTGAAGAAGAAACCTTCAGAAAGCTTCAGAGAATATGCTATTAAGTGGCGTGAGTAGGCGTCAAGGGTGAAGCCTCCCATGGATGAAGTGAAAATGGTCACTACCTTTCTCCAGGCTCAAGAGTCTGACTATTTCCAAAACATGATGTCAGCCATGGGAAAGCCATTTGCAGAAGCAATTAAGATTGGAGAGATGGTGGAGAATGGTCTGAAAACAGGTAGGATTCTGAGTCAAGCAGCCATAAGGGCGACCTCCCAAGCTGTCCAGAGCGGGTCCGGAGGAATGGCAAGAGGGAAGAAAAAGGAATAAACGACCATGGCAGCCTCGGAAGCAAGGGAATATCGTCATCCCAGGCCCCATTTTCCAGAAAGAACCCCACAACACTACTACCCCCACTCAAATCTGGCATATGCTCATCAACCCTATATGGTCATGAATGCCCAGCCTTATGCCCATCCACCGCAACAAGCCAACCGAGGCCAAGCTCCACCTCCCAGAAATCAGCCTCCTTACCGCAACCACTATAACCCACAACCTCCCCAGAATAACTCCCGCCCTCAGGAGCTACCTCGAAGGCGTACTTTCACGCCCATCGGTGAACCATACTCTACTTTGTTCCCGAAGCTAGTCCAGTTGGGTTTCTTACAACCAATCCCTCAAACGAGGCAAAACCCGATGTCACCTTCTTACAAAGTTGGAGTCAGATGCGCCTATCATTCAGGGGCCGAGGGACATGATACAAATGACTGCTAGTCATTGAAAAGAGTGGTCGAGAATTTGATAGAGCAAGGGAAAATAGTGCTAAGGGACGAGGAGATCCCGAATGTAACTAACAATCCATTGCCTGCTCACAATAATGGGCCGCTGATCGGAATGATTTGCGAAGATAAAGAATTCGACCCTGCTCTGAAAGCTATAATTGCCATTGTCGACACGGGGAGGAGGCCTGAGACAGACCAGAAACCAGAAAAGGGGGAGGAGGCCAAAGCTATAAAGAAAGAGCCTGAAAAGAAGGTGGAGAAGAAAGTGGTACCGGTAAAAGATGGGATTCTTTACATACCACGAGGTCGGGTTGAGAAGACGCAAAACTTCGGGATCAAAAAGGCAAAACCTATGTACGTGCCAAAAGGGGCCTATGTGGCCCGGGGGACGATTCAACCACCTCGGCTGAATGAGCCAGTGGTTATCGGACGCGTGCCACAAAAGCCAATGACCAACCCGTCCACAGTGCCGTGGAATTATCAAAAGACTTTGGTAATGTACAAAGGTAAAGAGGTCATGGGAGAACTTCCAGAAAACACTTTCATTGGAAGGTATTCAAATACCCAAGAGCTGAACAATGCCACACAAAGGCGCTTCCCGCCAAAGAAACCCGTAAGCGTTGAAGAAGCGGAAGTGTTCTTCCAACAAATGAAAATGCCGGATTACGAAGTGATAGATCAACTGCGCAGGTACCCCGAGCAAGTGTCCATGCTATCATTGTTGATGAGGTCGGCCGAGCATCAAAAGATCTTGCTGAAGACCCTCAATGAAGCATACGTGCCAGTTGAAACCTCAGTTGAACAACTGGAGCGAATGACAGAAAGGTTCTTCGCCGTTAACCAAATCTCTTTTAGCAAGAATGATTTACCCCCGGAAGGAGCGGCACACAACAAGGCCTTGCATCTAACAGTTAAATGCGAGGACTACTATGTCAAGCGGGTAATGTTGGACGGGGGATCAGGTGTTGACATTTGCCCGCTCTCCACGCTACAAAGAATGGAAATTGGGACCGGAAGAATCCGACCCAACAATGTCTGCGTGAGGGCTTTCGAAGGCATCAAGAGAGATACCATGGGGGAAATAGACCTGTTGTTGGTGATAGGGCCAGTCGAATTTGAAGTAACCTTCCAGGTGCTCGACATGGATACATCCTACAATTTCCTCCTCGGCAGACCTTGGATCCACGCGGCAGGAGCTGTGCCTTCCACTCTTCACCAGATGGTGAAGTTAGAGTACGAAGACCGAGAGATCGTGGTCCATGGAGAAGATGAGCATGCTATTTATCGGGATCCATCCATCCCATATCTTGAACCAAGAGAAGGGAGCGAACATACGGTCTATCAAGCTTTCGAGATTGTACTGGCAGAGCAGCATGAAGAGGGAATACCTTGCCCCCAGCCCTTCTTGTCTAACGCCTCGGTCATGGTGGCCAAAGAGATGATCCGGCACGGATTTAAGCCAGGGAAAGGGCTTGGACGAACCCTGCAGGGAATAACCGAACCTATCACCTTACCGACCACCAAGAAACCCTTTGGACTAGGCTTCAAACCTACTCCAGCAGACGAAGAGTGGGCAAAGAAAAGGAAAAATGAGGGTTGGAAGTTACCTCAACCACTACTGGATTTATACGCAACTTTCATCAGGCCAAGGTACGCCGAAGAAGAAGATGATGAGGTCTTCACAGCTGAGGAAATCGAGGAGATATGTGGGGCGATGAGAGAGATGCTCTACGAGGTCAACATGGTTCAACCAGGTGAAGGCACAAGCACTGCTGAGATGCTGTACGTGGGGCCGAACGCCAAACTTCAAAACTGGGAGGCCACGCCATTCCCGACTAGACGGAAGTCCGGGTAGACCTGTCCTGCCACCTTTCCTGTGTCACAAGTTGTCTCCAGGACATAACTTGAACGTTTTCTTCCTTTCAATTGTTGTTTTGAATTCCTAAGTTGTAAACATTGTTGTCTTCCAACTTTCCAAAGAAAATGAAAAAAAATCATCATTGCTTTCCCATTCTTTCTTTTGTTCTGATTTTTGTTATTTTTCCTTTTATCTTTCCTTTCAGTTATAATAATGCGGCTTTAAATATGACATGCTTGCGGACTTCATGCCCAGTTCACAACGAGCTATTTAACTACGAATTAATGAACCCAGAACAAGAATATGATGAGGAAGAAGCTTTTAAGGAAATAAACCGAGAGTTGGAACATTTTGAGAATAAACCTAAGCCAAATCTGAATGACACTGAACCGGTAAATTTAGGAACCCCGGAAGAAATCCGGGAGACCAAGATAAGCATTCACACGGACAAGAAAACGCGAGAGGCGATAATTCAACTTCTTTTTGAATTTAAAGACGTGTTTGCTTGGTCATATGATGACATGCCGGGACTAGGTGTTGATCTAGTGGTTCATAAATTGCCGATTCATCCTGATTGTCCTCCAGTTCAACAATAGCAACGAAAGTTCAAAACTGAGGTCAGTGACAAGATTAAACAGGAGATCACCAAATAATTGAAAACGGGAGTGATTCGGGTAGTCCAGTATACAACTTGGTTGGAAAATGTGGTTCCAATACCGAAAAAGGACGGGAAAACTCGGGTATGTGTAGATTACCGAGATTTGAATAGAGCAAGTCCCAAAGATAATTTCCCGCTGCCCAACATCCACATCCTCGTTGATAATTGCGCCAAGCACGAGATATAGTCTTTCGTAGATTGTTACGCTGGGTATCATCAGGTATTGATGGATGAAGAGGATGCCGAGAAAACTGCCTTCACCACGCCTTGGGGCACCTACTGTTATCAGGTCATGCCATTTGGTTTGAAGAATGCTGGGGCTACTTACATGAGGGCCATGACTGCCATTTTTCATGACATGATGCATCAGGAAATAGAGGTGTACGTGGACGACGTGATAGTCAAGTCCAGGACGCAGGATAATCACATCCAAGACTTGAGGAAATTCTTCGAGAGACTAAGGAAGTATGACTTGAAGCTAAACCCAGCCAAGTGTGCTTTCGGAGTTCCGTCGGGCAAACTTTTGGGCTTCATTGTAAGCAGGAGAGGTATCGAGCTAGATCCAACTAAGATAAAATCCATCAGAGATCTGCCTCCCCCGAGAACAAAGAAAGACGTGATGAGTCTGTTGGGCAGGTTGAACTACATCAGTCGGTTTATTGCGCAGCTGACAAGCACGTGTGAGCCCATATTCAAGCTGTTAAGGAAAGATTCGGCGATCAAATGGACAACTGAGTGTCAAGAAGCCTTTGATAAAGTCAAAGAATACCTTTCGAATCCCCCAGTCTTGGTCCCTCCAGAACCAGAGAGGCCATTTTTCTTGTATCTGATAGTCTTGGAGAACTCTTTCGGTTGCGTCCTCGGGCAACACGACATAACCGGAAAGAAGTAGCAAGCAATCTACTACTTGAGCAAGAAATTCACCGACTACGAGGCCAAATACACTCTGCTGGAAAGGACATGTTGTGCTCTGACGTGGGTTGCTCAAAAGCTGAGACATTATCTCCAAGCGCACACTACGTTCCTCATAAGCAGGTTGGATCCTTTGAAGTATATATTTCAGAAACCAATGCCTACTGGGAGACCGGCTAAATGGAAAATCTTGCTTACGGAATTCGACATAGTCTATGTCACTCGCACGACAATGAAAGCCCAGGCGCTAGCAGATCATTTGGCCGAAAATCCGGTCGATGAGGAATACCAGCCATTGAGTACCTACTTTCCAGATGAAGAAGTAAACACCAGAGAAGTGGTCTCGGAGGATGCTCATGTTTGGAAGATGTTCTTTGATGGAGCCGTAAATGCCAAGGGTGTAGGGATTGGGGCAATTTTGATCTCGCCTTCTGGTCAACATTACCCCGCCACAGCTAGACTGCGTTTCTTTTGCACAAACAATACAGCTGAGTATGAAGCCTGCATCATGGGCATGCATATGGAAATCGATCAGGATGTCGGAGATTTACTGATTATGGGAGATTCTGACCTGATTATCCGGCAAGTCCAAGGCGAATGGGAAACTCGGGATGTCAAACTTATCCCTTACCGACAGCATGTGGAAGACCTCTGCAAGCGCTTTACATCAATAGAGTTCAGGTATATCCCGAGATGTCACAATGAACTGGCAGACGCACTTGTTACTCTGGCTTCAATGCTACCCTACCCGGGCAATGCCCACGTCGATCCTTTGGAAATCCAAATCAGGGAAAGACACGGTTACTGCAATGTAATCGAGGCGGGATCAAATGCGCAGCCTTGGTACCATGACATCAAAAGGTTCTTGAAGACGCAAGAGTACCCCGAGCATGCTACTGGAGATCAAAAGAGAACCATTAGGCGACATGCAAGTGGTTTCTTTCTAAGCGGTGAATTATTGTATAAGAGGACCCCGAACCTCAATCTCCTAAGATGTGTCGATATCGAGGAGGCGAGAAAGATCATGCACGAAGTACACGCAGGTGTGTGCGGACCTCACATGAACGGGTATGTCTTAGCAAAGAAAATCCTTCGAGCAGGTTATTACTGGATAACCATGGAAAAGGACTGTTTTAGCTTCGTTCGGAAGTGTCATCAGTGTCAGGTGCACGGTGATTTGATTCATGCACCTCCCACCGAGCTGCATCCCATGTCTGCACCTTGGCCATTTGTCGCCTGGGGCATGGACGTCATTGGACCAATCGAACCAAAGGCTTCGAATGGACACAAGTTTATACTGGTTGCCATCGATTACTTCACAAAATGGGTAGAGGCTGTCACTCTCAAGTCGGTCACTAAAAATGTTGTAGTGGATTTTGTACACTCAAATATTATCTGTCGTTTCGGTATTCCTGCGACTATCATTACAGATAACGCAGAAAACTTGAACAGTCACTTGATGGGAGATGTATGCGAGCAATTCAAAATAACGCATAGGAATTCTACTCCTTATCGGCCAAAGGCCAATGGTGCTGTAGAAGCGGTGAATAAAAACATCAAGAAAATTTTGAGGAAAACCATCCAAAGTTCCCGACAGTGGCACGAGCAGTTACCATTTGCATTATTGGGGTATCGCACTATGGTACGCACGTCAGTAGGAGAAACTCCTTATCTTTTGGTTTATGGGACCGAAGCTGTGATACCAGCAGAGGTAGAAATTCCTTTGCTTCGAACCATTGTCGAAGCAGAAATCGAAGACAGCGAGTGGGTCAAGACTCGATTAAAGCAATTGACTTTGATTGATGAAAAGGGAATGGCCGCGGTTTGTCATGGACAATTGTACCAACGAAGAATGGCCCGTGCTTACAACAAGAAAGTCCGACCCATGAATTTCGAAGTAGGTCAGCTGGTACTGAGGCGTATTCTGCCACATCACGAGGAAGCAAAAGGGAAATTTGCTCCAAATTGGAAAGTCCCATACATCATAAGGAAGATATTGCCGAGAGGAGCATTGTATCTAGGTGATATCGAAGAAAATGACCCCGAAATAGCAGTAAATGCAGATGCAGTCAAGAGATACTACGTCTGAATTATACTCCAGTGGTCCTGACACATTTGAAAATGACGAAGGTTTTACTCCCCACTACCCCCAAACACTACCAATTCTCTCTACAAGCCATTTGAGCCGGTCACATCCCTTCGGCGACCAATAATAATAAAAAAAAAAGAAAACAAAACAAAACATTGATTGACGCCTGAACTACGTTTGACATGATTTCGAAAGGATACGTAGGCAGTCTCTCCCTGAGGTTCAGTCACACCAACAATAAAATCCCATTCACCCTGAAATTGAAACCGGGGCACCTCGAGCAGTTTAGAAGTTGGTATCATCTACCTCTCTTTACCAAGCACAAGCCTTCAAATCAATTATCAAAGATAGTGGGAAGCCAATAAGCGTCACAAATGGAGACCGACATACTCTGAATTGAGAGAGATAAAATGAGAGAGTCTCGTCGGTGAAAACCTTCGGGCACCGCGAGGCGACGGGAGTAGAGAAACCAAAATGAGAGAGCTTGTTTAGAAAAAACTCAAAAAGAGTGCTATCAAGTGATGACAGGAAGAGAAATGAGAGAGGTCAGCCAGCGAAACCCGCAAAGGCCGCTGTTGGCCGAAAAGAATGACTCCACCCCAAGGAGGTCTCGGCAAAGTTCCACCGGTTTGGAATCACAGATCCGTTCTGGTTCAGGGAAACGCAAGTTCATGGAAGGTCAGGCGTCCAGTCCAAAGAGCATGTCATGTCATTTAAAGCCAGCGTTATCTTCCTCAGATAAGTCTTTCTCGTCCCAAAAGGGACACTCTCTTCCTGAAATTTGTTTTCTCCTTTCTTTGTTTCTGTTCGAATCCCTTTTTTGTTTTAACCCCAAGTTCAGGATACACCGGAAAGGGCAGGTGGCAGGTTTGTTTTCACGGAATTCCGTTTCATGAAGGAAAACACCCCGTTTCGTTGGTACGTCTGTCCAAACTTGATGAATCATGATGTTCGATGGCGTTCGAAGTAAAGAGGAAAGAGAGAAATTTCCCCCCAGCAAGTCCGCCTACGACGAATCCCCACAGAGTCTCCCCTTGTACAATCCCCCAAAGAGTCTCCCCAATATATATAAAAAAAAAAAATCCCCGTTGGAATTTCCCCAGCACATCCCCAGCGAGTCCCTTTGTAAAAACTCCCCAACAAGCTTACCCCAACAAATCCTAGAAATCCCGCTTCGAAACAAATCCCCAGCATCCCCCATTGTACAAAATCCACGCAAAGAATCCACTTTGTAAATATTCCCCCATAGGGCTTCCTTTTGTACAAATCCCCATAGAATACCTCCAATAAAATCCCTGTTGAGAACCTCCAAGCAAAACGGGACAAAAAAAGAGAGAAAAGAAAAAAAAAGAGCCTTACGAGGCAAATCATCACAGAATTTGGAAATGCAAGCCTGAGCAGTCTAAAGGGTTTCGACATATGAATCAAATCAATGGCGGGACTTCGCAACAGAAATGAAGACGCAACCAAGCAACCGGGAACGATCAAGGTCACCGAACCGACCGTCATTTCCGAACTAACAATTGTTCTTTGTCTGAAAAGTTGAAACATGTATGATCCAAGACAACCGTGCAAGAAGCAGGTGTCGCCCAAAGAAAAAGGTACATGGGTACAAGAAATATTTTGGCAATAAGGAATTCGCTCGAAAGGTAAGTTTCCACGAAACTCTCTTTTATCTTCTACTAAAACAAGAAAATTCAAAAAAAAGAGGTCAGTTGTTGTTCTCGAATTTTGTCCCAGCCAGTCAGCATTAGGGTTTTAAACCCTAAACTGAATTTTCCTTTTAGTCAGCATTAGGGTTTTAAACCCTAAACTGAACTTTTTCCTTTCAGCCAGCATTAGGGTTTTAAACCCTAAACTGAGCTTTTCCATGCAGTCAGCATTAGGGTTTTAAACCCTAAACTGAATTTTCCCTTCAGTCAGCATTAGGGTTTTAAACCCTAAACTGAACTTTTTTCCTTTAGTCAGCATTAGGGTTTTAAACCCTAAACTGAACTTTTTCCATTCAGCCAGCATTAGGGTTTTAAACCCTAAACTGAGCTCTTCCATGCAATCAGCATTAGGGTTTTAAACCCTAAACTGAACTTTTTCCATTCAGCCAGCATTAGGGTTTTAAACCCTAAACTGAATTTTTCCTTTAGCCAGCATTAGGGTCTTAAACCCTAAACTGAATTTTTCCTTTAGTCAGCATTAGGGTTTTAAACCCTAAACTGAACCTTTTCCATTCAGCCAGCATTAGGGTTTTAAACCCTAAGCTGAGCTCTTCCATGCAATCAGCATTAGGGTTTTAAACCCTAAACTGAACTTTTTCCATTCATCCAGCATTAGAGTTTTAAACCCTAAACCAAGCTCTTCCATGCAATCAGCATTAGGGTTTTAAACCCTAAACTGAACTTTTTCCATTCAGCCAGCATTAGGGTTTTAAACCCTAAACTGAGCTCTTCCATGCAATCAGCATTAGGGTTTTAAACCCTAAACTGAACTTTTTCCATTCAGCCAGCATTAGGGTTTTAAACCCTAAACTGAATTTTTCCTTTAGCCAGCATTAGGGTTTTAAACCCTAAACTGAGTTTTTTTTCATGCAATCAGCATTAGGGTTTTAAACCCTAAACTGAATTTTTCCTTTAGCCAGCATTAGGGTTTTAAACCCTAAACTGAGTTTTTTTTCATGCAATCAGCATTAGGGTTTTAAACCCTGAACTGAACTTTTTCCTTTTAGTCAGCATTATGGTTTTAAACCCTGAACTGAACTTTTTCCTTTTAGTCAGCATTACGGTTTTAAACCCTAAACCAAACTTTTTCCTTTCAGTCAGCATTAGGGTTTTAAACCCTAAACTGAATTTTTCCTTTGGTCAGCATTAGGGTTTTATACCCTAAACTGAATTTTTCCTTTAGTCAACACTAGGGTTTTAAACCATAAACTGAACTTTTCCCCAGTTGGTCAGTATTAGAGTTTCAACTCTAAAAACTGAACTTCTCCCCAGCTATTCGGTATTAGGGCTCCAACCCTGAGCTGAGCATTTTTATCTTCCTTCCTCAATTTTATGAACTTCCTGGCGAATAATTAACGAAATTTTCCTAGTGAAACTGGGGCAGAAAATTTCGTTCGTTTGTTTGTTTTTCTCCCGCAGGTCTAACCTCGAGCCACACGGATCGAAATGACCTATGAGATGAGTCTCAACTCAGAATCAA
Source organism: Nicotiana tabacum (assembly GCF_000715075.1). NCBI lineage: Eukaryota > Viridiplantae > Streptophyta > Magnoliopsida > Solanales > Solanaceae > Nicotiana > Nicotiana tabacum. The sequence continues at coordinate 33,863,862 of NC_134086.1, forward strand.
AAAAAAAAAAAAAAGACAAAAAGAAGATGTCCCGAGATACCGGAGAAAATGGAAGGCGGATCGTTCCAAGATTTGATTAAGGTCCAGAACTCTGCCAGTCACGTCTCACTGAGTATCCCAGAGGTTAAACAAGCACCTACAACTCGCAAGCATCAAGATTCGGATCGAAGTCTCCAAGCAAAATCAGCTAAGACCCATGATCAAGTCGCAAAAGAATCATAGATAGGGATCTTGTAACTAGCAGTTGACATGCATATAAGTATTTAGTTCAGTTTCAATTTTTCTTTGGTTGTAATAAGGCGGTCAGTAAAGCAGGTGACAACAGCAACAGCAGTAACAGCAAGCATCGCAATCCCATGGTAGTCCCAGCTACCAAAGCTTCCCGAACTACATTGACCTGATTCCTGTTTAGCCCGGGATATGTAGGAAATCTTTGAAGCAAAGATTCGGTCAAATCTTTCAAAAATAGGCTTCACACGGAGCAGTCCATGGGCAAAAAATCGCTCATATCTGCTCACTTTATCTTTGCACGAAAACTCTTTGTGTTTCCGAATAAAGAGGGGCAGCTGTGAGCACGTGTTTTTTGTCTTACGCGACAATCGCTCCAAAAAGAAATGAAAAATAATAACAAATGGTCCTGCTGTACAATTTTCGGATTTTTACGTGGCATTTTGTTAATTATTTATGATTTTTCCCATTTTATTTCATTAAAACAAAATACAAAATGTATGTGTCATGCGTAATTTGAACCGTAATCCGGTTATTAAATAGAAAATCATAAATATGCATCTTTGTCCGTGATTTTTTTTGTTTTGTTTGACTTTACCTACTTCAAATATTTTAATATGTGTGTGCAAATAATTGTATTAAGTGTCTATTTAATTTTAATTTGATTTACTTGGTTTTTGTTTTAAAAAATAAAATAAAAAAAAATAAAAATAATAAGAGATAAGTGCAGAATTGGTTTGAAAATCAGTTTGGGCTGATTTTCATTTTAATTCAAAGCCCAAACAACCCAGCCCAAAACCTGTGCTTGCCCTGGTCTGGACCAGCCTACTTCAAGAACGTCCAAACGACGTCGTAGTGATTGAGTCTGATCTGAGCTGTTGATCTCTGAAAGATCAACGGCCAAGATCTCACACCCCGTACCCACTAACAGACCAGACCCGTCTCACCCGGATCGACCCCAACCCTTTACACTGGAAACGACACTGTTTCCCGTTAGTTGAAGGATCCTGGCCCTTCATCGTGTCTCATCCAACGGCCAGGATCCATCTATCCACTAACTATATAAACCTACAACCATTATCCCACGCCCCATCCAAAGACCCCCTCCCCTTACCTTTCATCGTCACCACAGAACCCCGAAACCCTAGCCGCCCCTATATACTTTCACCATGAAAGCCGGCGGCATGGACGCCGGTGACCCCATCCTTAACACCATAAAACCCCCTTGCCACCCTGAACATGGATCTGTTAACCACTTAGCTCGAATCCCCTCCCACCTTCTCGAATTTTCATTTGAAGATTTGAGTCAGAACCTAACTTACACCGATTAACCCCAGTTTCATACCAGATAGTCCCCGGACCCCCCTCGTGACCAAACCATGCTTGGTTTGGTCCGAATCTGACCAGGGAAACACAAATCCCAGATCTGATGTTTTGAACCCTAGGGTCCTCGTGTCTGTTCGTTGCTTGTTCCGTGCCTGTTCCGTACCTGTCCTCATGCCTGTTCCGTGCCTGTTTTAAACCAAGAGATTAGGGTTAACCTCGTGTCTGTTCCGTGCCTGTTTAAACCAAGAGATTAGGTTTAAACCTCGTGCCTGTTCCGTATCTATTTAAGCCACAGAGATTAAGGTCTAATGGACCTTAATCGAAGTGTTTCTCATCTGAGAAACACTTCGATTAAAGTCCGTTTAGCTTTAAGAAAGGCCTGTTCGAATCCAAGCTAAGGCTCTTTGATTTTTCGGTATTTAAGGTGAGTTTTTGTTTTCCTTTTTCTTTATTTTTAGTCCATGTGTTGTTTAAAGGGCTGTTCATGTTTTGTGAAATTTGTGTTTTGAATTTTACCAACTGTGTCCTGTCCACCTTGCCTGAACCTCTGTGTTTGATTGAGTCCTTCTTCTACTTGTTACTGATAATGTGCATATGTGTATGTGCTGTGCGAACAATTGAACTTCAAATTTTGATTGATCAACTGATTCCTCGAGTACAATTTTGCGTTAGTCAGTACAATTCGAATCATGTGTTCGATACTGTTAAATGTCTGATCATGGTTTCGATGATACATGTTATGATTAGTATAGTCGAGTCGACATGTGTCGTCAATTAGTTTCAGCTGCCTGGACAATAACAAATCGACTTGCTTCTGCTAAGCATTTGCCTGAATCAATTAGGAACTGAGTTTGGTTACTTATAGTTGTTAGTTCAAATCAGAAATGTAAAAGGAAGGTTTTGTTTAGTTATAGTTCTGAATTGGAGGGCATATGCACTTGTGCATAACATGTGCATTTGTGCACCACATGTGCATTGTGCACAACCCGTGTCCTGCATAAGGGCTTTTTGAATTAAATAGTTTGACAGCATATGCTGTCAGACTACATTCTGCTGCCCATATTCTGCTTTAGTTTCAGAAATAATAAGCATTACTCAAAAGGTAGGCCTGCCAAGGGAATATCATGGGGTTGTGCTCTTATTTAAATAGTGAGTGGGAACTGAAAAGGGGTAGCACATGGGAGGGTGTTCTGATTGTCTAAACAGGCTGTTAAAGGGGTGATTTGAGGCTTATAAAAGGGAAGGACTTCCATCAGTTAAAAAAAAAGACCTGAAGATATACACATATAGACATAGAGACACACACATATTAACACACACAGACATCAGATAGATCCGAGAAGAGAGAGCAAAATACATACACATACACACATAGACAGGCACACAGCCCTTAAGATAGACATAGATACACACACACAGACAGAGACAAAGAGAATACACACAGAAAACTTAGTTTGGAGATTGAGAGTTGAAGTTCTGAAAAGCAGAAAACTGGAAAAGAACTCTGTTTGATAACACAGACAGACAGAACTAGAAATTGCATTCTTCTTGCTGTCTTGATTTCAATGGTCTTGACCTGTTTGTCCGATACTGATTTCTTCTAAATCCAACTGAGTCTGCTGGTTGTTTGTTTGGTTTACTCTGGGACTTGGTCTAGCTGGGATTTTGATTCTACTCCAATTATTTTGCTTGTTGCTGCTGCTGCTATTCTGTTTCTTGCTGCTGCTGATTTCCCTATCTTCTTCCTCTTATCCTTTGCATTTTCAGTATTTCCAGGTACACATCTCGAGTCTCACATTGGTGCAACTGATTGTAACATTGAAAAGCATGAATCGAAAGATCTGAAGAAATTTTAATCATCTGTTGCCTTATTTATAGCTTTGCGAATATTGTTAAAATTGTATAAATCCTTTAACTTGTAGCCTAATAAAGAATACATTAGTAAGTTTGTACTTAATTAATGTTTATGTTGATTTGAAACTGTGGTGTTTGATTCGTTTAGTAGCATACAGGATGTAAATATAACTCATGGAATGTGAAACTATTTAGTGCGATTGTTAAAATTAAGTTCACTCTTTCAGCATGCTTTGAATAAGTAGGGGCAAATGGCTGTTAAATCTAGCCAAATATAATACAGTTTTTGAATCACCTAGTTTCGATTTCTTTAGGTAGTTTATAGAACTAGTTTTGAATATCATCGGTAGTATTCTTTAATAAGGAATTCTATTAACCCTGTTTAAGCAAGTTAATCTAAATTCGACTTAAAGATGTTTGTTTGGATTAAGTGTTGTATTTCGTTAGCATAAACGGATTTCTTTGTCAAATTAAAGCATTTTTCCATTGAAGTATAATGTTTTCCCAACTTTGTAAATAATTAACCATAAGAATCCGGATTAGGCCAAAGCATATAATTAAATTAGCATGTACCTTTTTCTTCTAGTTTTAGAGACAAACGCATTAGAAATGTAGACACTTTAGGATATCCTTTTCTAAAATAGAGACGAGCCTCGCCAAATAAAACCCAAAATTGCGGGGCCCTCAATAAATAACCATAATAATTTTTTAGAATTCGGGATAGGCCGTTCAGTGAATTTCATGGCCTTCTACAATAACGCGCTAGACTCTTTAGGCGCGGCTTAATAATTTAACCTTCTTAAACTCGGGTGCACATTGATGTGATCCGAATCCAAATCTCAACGGAGTCGAAATGTGTTAACAACTACGGGTGCATTGATTGTGACGCGGTTCGAGATGCATTTTCACGACGTTGCAATTCTATGTAAATAAATGATAATAATAAAAGAGGTTTAAACTTAATAAAAGCACATATGTCAAAACATGTATTTAAATCAGATATTTAGCCATTATAACAATTTGAGCGACCGTGCTAAAACCACGTGATTCGAGGGTGCCTAACACCTTCCCTCGGGTCAACAGAATTCCTTACTTAGAATTTCTGGTTCGCAGACTTCATGTGGAAAAGTCGAAAATTTCCTCGATTTGGGATTCAAGATAAACCGGTGACTTGGGACACCAAAAACCAAACCTTTCCCAAGTGGCGACTCTGAATTAAATAAATAATCCCATTTCGAATATTGTCATTTAAATTGGAAAAACTCCCTCGCGCATTTAACCCTTCGGGGCCGGGGCGCGCAAAAAGGAGGTGTGACACCGACACTTGCACAATTCTGCCCTATAAAAATCCCTGCCTAAGGCCGCTCGTGCTACCACTCATTTGGCAAGGCAATGGTACATATTTTGCCATGCTCAAGCCATAAAATAGACAACCCTATGCCTATTATTTAGACCATTTCCCTCCCTAGGTACTTAGCCTATTTTTAAGGCTGCTAGCACACATATATATAGTGTAGTCAGCCCAAAATGTTTCCTTTGTTCAGTTGACATCCCTCAACTGATAGGACATGATCCCCATGATCAAAACGTGTAGGACATGTCTCTAACATGCCTAAAAACGTGCATAGACTCAGCCTATAATCAGCAACTCTTGGACAAAGGCAGTTGTAACCGCCAACTGCATGGCATGTGCACATCACACTTGAAAACCACTTCATGTGTGCTGCATGTGCGCGTTTCTTGGCCAGCTGCTGCACGCCCAAGGCTGGCTTTGCGCCCAGCCTTAGCCTTTGACACTGCTTCCGCTCAATACCATCGCCACAGCTCGTCACCCATGACTTAGCCGCACGCCTATCCGCTGCCACAGTAGCTTGTTCTTGTCAAGTCGCCCCTACTTGATCAAGTCTACCCGTTGCCCATACTGATTTTAGCATCAAGTCACCAAGCCTTGATGCCCTTCCCTTTGCCAAGTCGTTTGCCCACAAGTAACTTAGGTGCCAGCCCGCTCACCTAAGTCATGGCAACATCACATTGCCAATGCCACTGCCTTGGCACTAAGCTGCCTCACTTTAGCACCGAGGTCTTTCCCGTTTTGCCTTGTCAAGCTCCCATCCATCCCGCCTAGTTCCGTCAAGGTCTTGGCCTTGCTTGTACGCAGCCCACTCTTGTTTTGGTGTAGTCCGTCACACCTTAACCCTCAAATACAAGTGTAGTCCGTCCAACTTGCTTTAGCAACAGTTTGTTGCCATCGACAACACCCCTGCATTATCTTGCATGTTTATTTTTCCCTCGCACATAGGCCAATGGCAAGGCCATCATGCCAAATCCTCGCCACTGCCGTGTCGCTTGCCGATCAGCTTTGTCAGGGTTCTAACAAACCACCCCAACCAGTTGAATTCGATGCCCTCGTCGAATAGATCCCAACACATGCTGCCATTTGCAAAGACATCACAAGTTCAGCACCCTTTTGAGAATTACGTTGTCCTTGCCCTCAAGTGCAGCGTTTTTGTTTTCTCATTGCGTTTCTTGTCCGTCATTTCCACAGAAAATCCAGCATGCCAACTGACTGATTTGAAAGAACCCACACTGATTTTTGGCACCCACAAACTCAAAATTTCTGCATCACTGCTTTCCTTGCCTTTTCTGAATTTCAAAGCCAAGACAGTCCCTTCCACGAACAAGCACACTGACCCACTGCCTTGCAGTCTTGTCCATAGCCATCTCGACCTCATCACGAACCAAACCAAACCAAACCTAGCCTACTCTGATACCAATTGTCACAGGGGCTTTTTCTGTCCGCCGAAAATGCTGCCCGCTGTACGGCAGTCAAGTCCCCACTTGACTTCAGCCTTACCCGATTTTCGTTCGCTTTCGAGGTTTAACACTTAGAATAAATTTAAGGCAACAAAAATATACGAAGGCATACAGATTTACGGGAACTCTTTCCCAACCTTTTATAATAAATCAATTACAAAGGAAATTCTCGAGTTTGGCATGGTGCTGCCACCCTTGGCAGACACCAACTCACAAAAATGGCCGACACTTGCACGATTCTGCCCTATAAAAGCCCCTGCCTAAGGCCGCTCGTGCTGCCACTCGTTTGGCAAGGCAATGGCACATATTTTTCCATGCTCAAGCCATAAAATAGACAACCCTATGCCTATCTTTCAGACCATTTCCCTCCCTAGGTACTTAGCCCGTTTTTAAGGCTGCTAGCACACATATATATAGTGTAGTCAGCCCAAAATATTTCCTAGGTTCAGTTGACATCCCCCAACTGATAGGACATGATCCCCATGATCAAAACGTGTAGGACATGTCTCTAACATGCCTAAAAACGTGCATAGACTCAGCCTATAATCAGCAACTCTTGGACAAAGGCAGTTGTAACCGCCAACTGCATGGCGTGTGCACAGCACACTTGAAAACCACTTCATGTGCGCTGCATGTGCGCGTTTCTTGGCCAGCTGCTGTACGCCCAAGGCTGGCTTTGCACCCAGCCTTAGCCTTTGACACTGCTTCCGCTCAATGCCATCGCCACAGCTCGTCACCCCTGACTTAGCCATATGCCTATCCGCTGCCACAATAGCTTGTTCTTGTCAAGTTGCCCCTACTTGATCAAGTCTGTCCGTTGCCCATGCTGATTTTAGCATCAAGTCACCAAGGCTTGATGCCCCTCCCTTTGCCAAGTCGTTTGCCCACAAGTAACTTAGGTGCCAACCCGCTCAACTAAGTCATGGCAACATCACATTGCCAATGCCACTGCCTTGACACTAAGCTGCCTCACTTTTGCGCCGAGGTCTTTCTTGTTTTGCCTTGTCAAGCTCCCATCCAGCCCGCCTAGTTCCGTCAAGGTCTTGGCCTTGCTTGTACGCATCCCACTCTTGTTTTGGTGTAGTCCGTCATACCTTAACCCTCAAATACAAGTGTAGTCCGTCCCACTTGCTTTAGCAACAGTTTGTTGCCATCGACAACACCCCCGCATTGTCTTGCATGTTGATTTTTCCCTCGCACACAGGCCAATGGCAAGGCCATCATGCCAAATCCTCGCCACTGCCGTGCCGCTTGCCGATCAGCTTTGTCAGGGGTCTAACAGGTGGGGCTGGGGGGAGTGACAAAGGGGTTGTTCTTCATTTCGCATTTACAAGGCAAGGCACTTTCGTCATGGTAATTGGAAGTCGGAAATGATGGCAGTGAGTTTCTTTGTATGAATTATTTGCTGACATGCACGTTTAGATGTGCTTTGTGTTATTTCACTTTCGACAAGAGTTAATACCCTAAAATCTCTCTAAACTATTATGTTTTTGTCTGTGTTTTCTGCTTAAATTATTTGATATCCTCAAAACTCTCCTAAACTATGTTCTCCTTCATATTAATCACCCTCGTTGTGTGTATGTTTCATGCTCCTAATTATCAAAAAAAATTGTGATGGGTTTTTAATGTCTTTGTCTTATGCTTATTATGTTTTGATAATCTAACAAACTTATTGCGAAGATCCAGATAGAGAACCTGACCCACATGAATGAACATGTGGGTCAGCAAATGAATGAACAACCACAGCAAATGAATAATGTCCTGTCTGATATCCAGCAAATGAATGAACAACCACAGGGAGGAACACAACAGGGACCTGATGACCTGGTCCCTTAGGGTTCTCCGACAGAAGTACAAGTCAGTGACTGTCCGCAACTATTACAGAAAGGAACACAACTGGGACCTGGTCCCTTAGTGTTCTTTGACTAACTATGCCGAAGTTTTTTTGTGCAATATGAAATTTTAATTGATGTTTTTTTTACCCAGTGTAATAGGAAAACTTCAGCTCCTCCTGCTGAAGTTTTTAAATATTAACTAAAAAACTCCAGCACCTATGCCGAAGTTTTTTGTGCAATATAAAATTTTAATTGATGTTTTATTTTTTTTACCCAGTGTAATAGGAAAACTTCAGCTTCTCCTGCTGGAGTTTTTAAATATTAACTAAACACTTCAGCACCTATGCCGAAGTTTTTTGTGCAATATGAAATTTTAATTTATGTTTTATTTTTTTACCCAGTGTAACAGGAATATTAACAAAAAAACTTCGGCACCTATGCCGAAGTTTTTTGCGCATAGGTGTTTTAAATATCAAAACACTCATATAATGTTTTAATATAATTTTTTCTTCGTTGTGTTATTTGCCAGCTCGTTTTGCTGAATTTTTTAGATATGAACTAAATAACTGCAGCTTGTTTCAGCATATTTGTCGAATAATTGTAATTTTGAATTTGGAATTTGAATCTGGTTCAAATCAGGTTTGCGAGAGGCGATCTCAAGAGAGACGGACTGATGGATGAGATACAGAGAAGATCTGAAATTTGAATCTGGGTATGCTTGATGCATCTTTTATATGTTTTGGAAGGGATATATTGGTCATATTATTACAGATGTTTTGTTAGTTGGTTACGAAATCAATAGTTTTTAAAAATAGGGTATAAGTTAAAAGGTGGCATAAAAATAGGGCACTGCAAATCCCCCCATTTTTCCTTCTTGTCCTGCCATTCTTCCTTTTTATTTGCTAATCTTGTCTTTTTGAATTGATTTTAGTATTAGCATATAATGACTCTTTTTTATAACATAATATTATTTTATATATTGGAGTATAATTTGTATCGTATTTCCTATTGGCTTAGGAAAAAACACTGGATAACTTGATTAATAGTCGTTTTGAGTTGACTATAATAGGCTGAATGAGTTGACTATAATACGCTGAATGTTGAAGGTAACTCGACAATTAACATGAAAAAAAATTAACCCAAGAATAATAAAGGTAAATTATTCTAGTGAAACAAAGAATACGTAGTATTAAGCTAGTCTTTAAGAAAATTTTCTAATTTAAGGCTCTCTTTCCTTTTTTTAAAAAATTAAGTATAAAAATACTGAACCTAAATCAAACTTATTTTATTTGTCAAAAAAGACCTATTAGGGATAATCTTAAATCATTTTTATTCGATCTTTGTAGCTAGTTGTAAGTATTATTTAGGGACATACACATAAATTTTTAATAAGTGGTGTCAATATTTGAAGACGCGAACAAATAAATAATTACTATAACAACAAACAACGTTAAGTTTTGTATTCATATCCATGTTTTTTATTTTTTTATTATTTATGTATACAAATCTAATAAAATATTTCGGCGAAGCGATTTCCCGTAACACTGCTTGGTGTCATATATATTTGCCCTTGAATATACTATATGCATAAAGTAATGGCACCCGCAACCTCCGGATTCTGGATCCACCTTTAAAACCTATACTAGTGAGAAAATAAATTCAACGATTTGAATAAAAGAAAATGATTTTACAAAGATATTTTATTTTTTTAAATCTTTAACATGTAGAAAATAAAAGATCTAAGAAATTGATATTGTATTGGGAAAAATTACATTTATATAAGGATGACATGTCGAGACACGTGGACTGCTCAAATAGTCAAAGAATTACAATTAATCAAGAGGCACAAGCAGCAATAAAAACGAGCAAGGACAAAGGAAGAGGCACGGGTGGCCGTACCTGTTTAAGCCATTTATATCCAAGAATCAAAAGGAATGGATCTGACCATAGTAAAGAGCGCAGATACAGAATTTGACAGGCATTAAATACTGGATACGTTAGGGAATTTGTATTGATTATAATGATTATGTAACGTAGCATTCAATGTCTTTAATTATTCATAATAGTCTCATTATGATTTGGAGAAAACGCATATCTTTAAGATACCTATAAAAGGGAGGTATCTGATCAATTGTAGGAACAAGAGATATTATCGGAATATACTTTGATTTACTTATTTTTTCTCTTCATTACACTCTAATTACCTCAAATTACTTTCCTCTGCATATTCTTTTGATTATCAGTAACCCGTGTTCTTCTAAATTCTAGCTTTGACTGAAATTCTATTTTTTGGTTAAATAAATTGGTTCCGTTACCGGGAATCTGATAATCTATTTTCTTTTCACTTAACCTTCCTTGTTGCATCAATTATGTCGAATAACAATGACAACACCCCAGGAAACCAAGAGAACGAACAAAGTCAGGGAGGTCCACAGAATATTAACATTCAAGTTCCTACACCGCAAGGCTCTCCACGGCAATCTCGTGAGGGTACTCCTGATGGGTCTCAAATAAACGAGTATGCTCAATTTGAAAATGCTGAAGCTGTTGATGAAGCTTTGCAGAAATTAATTGCTGCTCAGGTCAACAAAGCTGTTGAGGCACTCGTTAACCAGTTACCTGTTGCAACACCCACACCTACTCCAAATAATAACACTATGGAAAACCCTCGTTCTGGACTTGTTAATTCAGATAGCGGTGGAACTCCCAGTAAGTCACAGGAGAGAGAACCAGGTAATGTCATTAATTCTGATTTGCAAAATTTAGTACTAACCTTGCAGAAACAGCTCAAGGAGCAAAGTGAGCGCATAAAGCAGATACCCGGGGTGTCGCCCATAATCAAAAGGGTAGATATGGATAGATATTCGCAACAACCCTGGAAGCCAAGTTCGTGGTTATAACTTCAACGTCAGCACCTCTGAGCTCGTGGCTGTTTTGAGAAGCATGAGAGATAAGGTTCGGTGGCCAAAGGAAATGAGATCGAATCCAAACAGGCGCAACCCTGACCATTGGTGCGAGTTTCATAATGACCACAGGCACAAAATAGCAGATTGTAGATTCTTACAAAGTGAAGTTGATCATTTATTAAAACAAGGATATCTTACTGAGTTGTTCAGTGAGAAAGGCAAGCCAGCTTACATGAAGAACAGGCAGGAGCCTCCAAAACCACCTTCTCCCAAAAGATCTGTTAACGTTATAAGTGAGGGTGAAGACGTCAATGGTATATCATATACTACAACTAACAAAATTTTCAAAGTAACAATTACCCAAGGAAAACGGGTGCGACATGTTTTAGAGGAAGACAATATTACATTCAATGATGCAGATACAGATGGCATATCAACCCCTCATAACGATGCACTGGTAATTTCTTTAATTGTACATGATACTAATGTCAAACGGGTTTTGATTGATCCAGGTAGTTCCGTCAACATTATTTTGCTAAGAGTATGACATGATATGCAAGATGAAGATAGAGTAATACCAAAGACGCATACTCTATCTGGATTTGATAATTCCAGTGTTGTCACGAAATGAGAGGTAATACTTACCACATTTGCTGAAGGGGTCGTCAAAGATACAAAGTTCTAGGTAGTATACATGGAGATGGCTTACATGATTCTTGGAAGACCCTGGATCCACGAAATGGGTGTTGTTCCTTCGACCTTGCATCAAGTTATTAAATTTCCATCGCCATGGGGAATCTGTCAAATTCATGGAGATCAACATATTTCCAGGGCTATCAACTTCGTTGCAAATACAAGCATGAGAAGTGAAGGTAAATAGCAATCACAGAAGGCAGTTGAGGACTTCGCAGCACAAGCCTCGACTGAACAAGGGCAAACAGACGTAGACTCAAGGCCTGATACCATATAAGAACCAAAAGAGAATGAAAATATCAAAACAACGATAGAGGAATTAGAGCCTGTCATGTTATTTGCTCAATGGCCTGATAAAAAAGTCTATGTAGGAGCCAATCTTGACCAAGGGATGAAAGGTAAGTTAATTGAATTTTTGAAAACTAACATGGACTACTTTGCTTGGTCCCACTCTGACATAACAGGAATACCACCAGAAGTTATGACTCATAAACTAAATGAAGATCCATCATACCCCCTGTGAAACAAAAGAAAAGAAAGCAAGGGACTTTCAAGAATCAAGTGATTCAAGAAGAAGTCCGAAAATTGCTAAAAATTGGTTTCATTCGAGAGGTAAAGTATCCTAACTGGTTAGCTAACACTGTTGTGGTTCCGAAGAAGATCGGTAAGTGGCGGGTTTGTGTAGATTACACAGATCTTAACAAAGTCTGCCCTAAAGATTCTTTTCCACTACCGCATATATATCAATTGATTGATGCAATTGCAGGTCACGGGCTGTTAAGTTTTTTAGATGCATATTCAGGTTATAATCAGATTAAAATGGATCCAGGAGATGAAGAAAAAACTTCATTCATAACAGAAAGGGGGACTTACTATTATAAGGTAATGCCGTTTGGCCTAAAGAATGTAGGTGCAATGTATCAGAGGTTAGTTACCAAAATGTTTCAAGAGTATTTAGGAAAGACCATGGAGGTATATATATAGATGATATGCTTGTTAAAACTCAGTACTCAAAGGATAACATATCACACTTATGTGACACATTTTTCGATTTTGCGCAAATTTAATGTGAAGCTAAATCCCGAAAAATGTGCGTTTGGCGTTGCTTCAGATAAGTTTTTGGGTTTTCTTGTTTCTAACCGTGGCATTGAAGTGAATCCTACACATATTAAAGCCGCTGAGGAAATTCCTAACATACTTTCAAACAAGAAAGAAGTTCAAAGATTAACAGGAAGAATTGTAGCCTTGGGAAGATTCAATTCTAGATCGTCAGAGAAGTGTTTCAAATTCTTCTCAGCCCTTAAGAAGCAAGATCATTTTGAATGGAATGAGGAATGTCAACAGGCACTTAGGAATTTGAAAACGTACTTATCAAATCCATCTTTGCTGGCAAAACCAAAGGCTTGGGAAAAACTACTCATCTACCTCGCTGTTTCGGAAGTGGCGGTAAGCGCTGTTTTGGTCCGAGAAGAACAAGGTAAACAATCCCCTATCTATTACATAAGTAAATCTTTGTTAGGTGCGGAGACGAGGTATCCTCAGTTAGAAAAACTTGCACTTGCGTTAATCATGGCATCTAGAAAGTTAAGACCTTACTTTCAATGTCATCCTATTGTAGTAACTGCCTTCCTTTTACGTAACATATTACATAAGCATGAGTTATCAGGTAGGTTAGCTAAGTGGGCAATAAAGTTAAGTGAATACGAAATTGCATACAAACCTAGAACTGCTATAAAATCACAAGTATTAGCTGATTTCGTAGCTGATTTTAGCCAGGGAATGCAGTTAGAAGCAGAAAAAGAATTGCAGGTATTCAATGGAGCTAACCCAGGGACTTGGACTTTATTCACTGACGGCTCGTCTAACGTAAAAGGAGCAGGTTTAGGGGTCGTATTGGTACCACCTACGGGTGAAACCATTCGGCAAGCTATCAAATGTCATTCCATAACTAACAATGAGGCAGAATATGAGACTATCATTGCAGGTTTAGAACTGGCACTTTGTAAATAGTGGAACCGTAAAAACCTTGAAAGAGGCTGCAAAAACTGCAGAACCAATGAAAATTTGATACGTGTACGGAGTATTAAATGGAAGTGACAATTGAAGCGTCAATTTTGTCATAACATTAATGGTAACAAAAATTCCCGTTTTAATGAAATCCACTTCCCAAATATTCAACTGATGAGTAAATAGAAAGTGGGGGGACTATCTGTATTGGGAAAAATTACATTTATATAAGGATGACGTGTCGAGACACGTGGACTTGTCAAATAGTCAAAGAATTACAATTAATCAAGAGGCATGAACAGCAATTGAAACGAGCAAGGACAAAGGAAGAGGCACGGGTGGTCGTACTTGTTTAAGTCATTTATATCCAAGAATCAAAAGGAACAGATCTGACCATAGTAAAGAGCGCAGATACAGAATTTAACAGGCATTAAATACTGGATACGTTAGGGAATTTGTATTGATTATAATGATTATGTAACATAGCATTCAATGTCTTTAATTATTCATAATAGCCTCATTATGATTTGGGGAAAACGTATATCTTTAAGATACGTATAAAAGGGAGGTATCTGATCAATTGTAGGAACAAGAGATATTATCGGAATATACTTTGATTTACTTGTTTTTTCTCTTGATTACACTCTAATTACCTCAAATTACTTTCCTCTGCATATTCTTTTGATTATCAGTAACATGTGTTCTTCTAAATTCTAGCTTTGACTGAAATTCTATTTTTTGGTTAAACAGATATAAAACTAAAAGAAATTATAATGGTATTTTGGAAAAGGATTACTTGCATTAGATATTTACGCCAAATTATATTAATTTATGTGATTAAGATAAATTGAGGTGCAAATGCACATTAACTCTGGTTTAATAATAAAAGTATATTATTGAACGGATTTAAGTTATAAATAGTGACAGTTTAATGAATTTTTATATTATTATTTTAATTTAACATGCTAGCAAGTTTACGTTTTGTTTAATGTAGATTATCAATGAATGCTTATTAAATAGAATTACTTACAAATACCTATTATGCGATTATTAACTAAAGTTACTACAATATTATTATTTAAGTAATATGATTGCGTAAATATTATTTATCTCATCAAATGTATAAAACTTAAACCGAATAAATTGGTATACATGCAGGGGCTTCTTCTGTCCTTCCTGTGTTGTTATAAACGAAGGCTCAACTTGGTCCTTATTGTTTTTCAATTTTCAACATTACGTATGAAAGGTTCAACTTGGTCCTTCATATTTATATTTCTTTTCCTTTCAGCGTTTGTGAGGGTTCAAAACTTTTTTTTTCTTTTCTCTAAGGTTTAACTTGATCCTCATGTTTTTAATTTTTTTTTTCTTCTTAGTTATGTAAAAGGTTCGATTTTGTTCTTTATATTTTTATTTTCATTATTGTCTATTGTTACACAGAAAGTTCAGCTTGGAATTTTACTTGTCTAAGCTCCGAAATCCAGCACTAGTTGCCGGAGTTTGTTCCGTAATTCAGTTGGAAGTAATTTGTCTAAATAAAATTGTATTGGTGGAAAAAGGCATTACACGTGAAATGTTAGTATGCTGACGAAGCATGACACGTGGATCAGTAATATAGCAACAAGTGACGAGAATTAGTTTAGAGAGGAAGGCACAGGAGAAACACCCACGAGACAGTACAAAGAAGAAAACCAGGCCTAACAGTTGCCAAAGAAGAGGCGTAGATGAAATGAACAAAGATAAAAAAGAAGGGAAGATACATGAACCGAAAGTAAATAAAAAGGGGAATCAGAATAGTTATAGAGCATTAATAGCAATAAATACACCGATTACAACTATCTGTGGTAATGGGCAATCAATACAATTAATGCCCATAATAAACCCAAATTATACGAGTAAACCGTTATGATTGTACACTCTTATATAAGGATACACAATTTTATTTTTAAGGGAAGATTCCGAGTACTATTGAAATATATTCTTTACGTATCGGCTTTATCAAAGTTCTTAACCTTGAGTTTATAAATTGACCATCAATTTATTCCTTATTTCTTTTAATAATTTTTCTTTGCCATTCTTATTATTTTCCTTAAATATCATTATGAAAGTGAAGTAAAACCTCGTTATCAGTAACCCGTTTTCTTGTAAATTTAAACTTTGATCGAGAAATCTATTTTTTGGTTAAACAAATTGGTTCCGTCGCCGGGAATTTGATAATCTTTTCACTTTTTACTTTCTCTTTCTAACAACCAACCATGTCAACTGTCAATGAAAATAACCAGCTGAACCCACAGGAGGGAGCAACTCCACCAATCCCTTCTCCACAAGGATCTCCTCAACAGTCCCGTGAGGGGTCACCTGAAAGATCAACGTGACACATGAATGATCATCAAGGAGGCGAACTGACTGTCGAACAACACGCTTTAAAATAATTGATCGCAGAACACGTGAACAGTGCTCTTCAAGCCTTTGTTAGGGGATTGCCAACTGCGTTGTAAACTCCTCTTCCAAACAATACTGTAACCATGGAAAACCCACGCTCGGGGCTCGCCAATTATGGAAGCGGAGGAACTCCCAGTGAATCTCGTGATGGAAGGTCAGGTAAACCAAATAATTCTGATTTATAAAGTTTGGTACTAACTTTGCAGAAATAGTTGAAAGAGCAAAATGATCGCATAGAAGAAATACCTGGCGTACCTCCCGTGATTAAAGGAGTAGATACTGATAAATATTCACAGCAGCCTTGGAAGCCAAGTGCAGCACCTTTGCCGATTCCTAAAAAGATTAAAATGCCTGATATTTCAAAATATGATGGAACAACTGACCCTCGAGATCACGTAACCGAGTTTACAACTGGCGTGAAAGGCAATGATTTAACCAAGCAAGAAATCGAATCAGTCTTGGTTAAAAAATTTGGTGAAAACTCACGAAAGGAGCATCAACATGGTATTCTCTCTTACTTGAAAACTCTATTGATTCTATTGCTGAGCTTGCAGATTCATTTATAAAAGCACATTTGGGAGCTCAAAAAGTTGAAAATATCACGACCCAAATCGATGGGCCGCGACAGGGCACCCGGTACCTTACTCAACCGAATACCAACATAATGTATCTTTTCATGTTATGCTATCATAGATAACTGAGCCAAAAGGCTGCCGTGAGATAAGTAGAATACAACATGTGATACCAACTTATACATAAGACATACGAGCCTATAAGATCAAAATAATCACTCGTACACTGAACATAAGTCGACAAGGCCATACAATCTTTTATGTATATGACATCTGTCTACAAGCCTCTAAGAATACATAATTTTCATAAAGGTCGGGATAGAGTCCCGCAATACCAAACAAAATACGTCTAAATCATACTAACCAAACAAGCAACTCTGAAGCAAATGGAGCGCCCCAACATCTTCCGCTGAGCTGATAGACTACTTGGAGGGCTCTCGATCTCTATATCGGGACATACGGGCATAAAACGTAGTGTCCCCAGTCAAAAGAAACGTCAGTACAAATGATGTACAGAGTATGTAAGGAATGAAAATCAGTAAATAGTAGACATGAGAGAAACATGGAGTAAAAGACTCGACATGTAAGTCTGAACAACTTTATGAATCTTTTAATATTTAAAATGTCATGCATATGCATATAAAAGTCATACCATGCATGGGCATATACATTCATAACATCACCAAGCCTCTGAGGGCATCTCATCATATCATCTCGGCCACTGTGGGCAAATCATCAACATATACCAGCTGATCAGGTGGTGGTGCATATATAACGCCGTAACCTTTTCCCATATCCCATATACATATAATATACATATATATGCGTATATAACTCCATCCGGTCATGGGTAAATGTGCAAGTATATGTGAATGCAATGCATGAGAAGTACGTCAATAAAATCTTTCGGAATGTCATAAGACCATTACGCTGCTGATTAATATCATGAAATGAACTTTATCAACTTACGTATTTTCTGAGACCCATGAACAAGGCATGAAAATTTTATTGAATTTAAATTTAATAAAATAATTTGGGCTATATTTTAAATTCAAGATATATTGGTCCAAATAAATATTTTGGGCTAATATAATTGGATTAATTATATAAGTCCAATATATATGGATTAAATAAATAAGTCTTAATCCATTGGGCTAGCTCATTTAATTGGGCTAAAGTGATGCGCCCACTTCATTAAGCCCAAGATGTCATCTTCCTAGAGGCCCAGTTTGGTGCCACGTGTCAAATGATGTGGCGCGCCAAGTAAAGCGGAAGAGCCAATAGGATTATGCCACGTGTCAAAATGACAAGGCATGCTCAGTCACACTGAAAGGCCAATGAAATCGCGCCATGTGTGCAAGCGACATGTTCTGGCCAATCAAATACGGTCATGTCACACTTCAATTTGATTGGTCGGAAAGAGTTTTTTTCTTATCATGACTCCTCCCTTCCACAACTATAAATAAGGGTCTTCATAACTTAGAAAAGACACCAGAAGTTATAACAAGTAGCAAGAGAGAGCTCGTGGATCAAACCCCGTAAATTTCTCTACAAGTTTCAAGCTTCAAGCAATTAAGTTCAAGCTCAAGAACGAAGAACAAATCAAGGTCAAGTTCAAGCAATCAAGCTAAAGCTTAAGAACAAGATCATCGTTCGTGGTGACAACAACATATTCAAGATTATGCTCAAAGGACCTTGAGTTTATTTACAATTGAAAAGAAGAATCAGAGGATCTATAGAGATTGTAACACTCAAATATAATAAAATACTACTATTGTTGCGATATTTTCGGTCTTGATTTTATTTTCCGACGCAAATTTATTGTCTACAAATTCTGGCATGCCCAGTAGGACAATCTCTACCTCTCATCTCAACTTTTTAATCACCAAAGTCCAAGAACATTGAAATGGCTTCAAAGAAAATCAACTCTGGTTCAACTTCCACCAAGGATGCTAACTCCAAGTTCTATGATGATGTGGAAAGCATCCTCGATGTCACCTTTGGAAGCTTTGGACCAGTTATGAGGAGCAAATCAAGCTCTTTAGGACAACAAGCACCCCAAGTGCCGTCCGTATCAACCCCTGTTTTCAGATCTTCATCCTTAAAAGGAGCAAGATCTTCCACAAACGCATCTGAAGGAGGAAACAATGTTGCTAAAAAGATCAAGAAAACTCTTGATCTGCTTGGCCTCTCCGAAACCAAGCACTCTGCTGTGAAGGAAAATGATGATGCTTCAAGTGATGGATCCTCCCCACTTACACCACGTAGCATGAGCCAATCAAGGATCAATCTGTGTGAAAATCCATGCTACTCTCTGTCGTCCACGACAATCATGAAAGCCACGATGATAAACATTTCATCTATGGAGGAGAAATTGGCAAACTTGACGGAAGCAATCGCTGGCTTGACTAAATGCATGCAAAATCAAGAGGCTAGAATTGACGAGCTAACAGATAGGGTTGGAATCTTTATGGAAGAAGAATCCACCCATGCACCAGGCAAGCTCCCAGAGGTTCTAGAGAGTGACTCTCCCCAAGACAAGCAGCATTCACTAAGGCTATCCCCATCTCATCTGAATGGATGATTCCAATCGATCAATTGAAGGAGTTCATTGAAAGAACCATTAAGGACAAATATGAAGTTGCTGCCAAATCCTCCCTTACATATGCAAAGTCGTACAGTGCAAGGGTCGATATGTTGAAGATGCCTACTGGCTATCAACCTCCGAAATTTTAGCAGTTTGATGGTAAAGGTAACCCAAAGCAACATGTTGCGCACTTCATGGAGACGTGCAACAATGCTGGGACTTATGAAGATTACCTCATCAAGCAGTTTGTCCGCTCTCTAAAAGGAAATGCTTTTGACTGGTACACGGACCTCGAGGCTAGATCTATCAATAACTGGGATCAACTAGAGCAAGAGTTCCTCAATCGCTTTTATAGTACGAGACGTAATGTGAGTATGATAGAACTTACTAATACTCGTCAAAGAAAGGGGGAGCCAGTTATCGACTTTATCAATCGGTGGAGGAATGCAAGCCTCAACTGCAAAGATAGGCTTAGTGAAGCTTTAGGCATAAAGATGTGCATCCAAGGCATGCATTGAAGATTACGCTACATCTTGCAAGGTATCAAGCCTGACACATTTGAAGAACTTGCAACTCATGCCCATGACATGGAATTGAGCATGGCCTCCGCTGGAAATGAAAGGCTGCCCATCTATGAACCTCGCAAAGGGAATGACAAGCAAGAAGCCAGGAAGTGGGGCAAGTTTGTACCCAAGTTTGAAAGCAAAGAAGTTATGAATGTCAAAACATCACCTATGAAGTTCACGACGAAGGTGAGAAAGAAGTAGAGTATGAAATCCACATATTTTCACGATAAGCCAAGTGGAAAGTTGACTCTAAAAGAAATGCAAGAGAAAGAGTACCAATTTCTAGATTCCGATGTGCCAACTATTTTTGAAGAACTCCTTGAGTTAAATCTCATTGAGCTTCCAGAGATGAAGCGACCAAATGAAGCTGGGAAAAGAAATGACCTAAATTACTCCAAATACCATCGATTTGTGAGCCACCCTCTGGAGAAGTTCTTTGTTTTCAAGGACAAAGTCATGGACTTGGCTCGCGAAAAGAATATCGTGCTTGAAGATGAGAAAGCAAGCACGAACCAAGTCTCTATCACCTTTGGCTAATTCAATCTAGATGAGTTATGCAGTTTAAAAGGAATCAAAAATGAAGAATTACTGGAGAACAACAAAGTTGAAGACGATCAACCTGATGATGATGAAGGTTGGATGTTGGTGGCTCGTCGTAGGCGCCACAAAAGGAGCCCACAAAAAGAATCACTAGAACAACCAACAAGAAAGATGATGGTAAAAAGACCAATGAAAAAGAAGCCAATTAGGCGTTTGAAGAAAGCAAAAGTGGAGATGCACCACCCTCAAAAGCCACGACATACAGTGACCTCGGAGGATTTCTTGCCATCTTGGTTCCACACAAAGATTTCCTATGATCGTGTTGAGGCCTCTTGTTGCAATGCTGATAAAGGGGAAGAAAATAATGATGACCTACCGTTGGCACCATCTTCGGTGAAGCTCACTGAGTCCACTCCTCAAGAAGTTAATGCTTGTGAGAAAAAAGTCACGCTCACAAATGACGATCTTCTGCTAGGTGAGACTCTTCATAACCGCCAATTGTACCTGGTTGGATATATGTGTGATGAGAGGGTAAATCGAATTTTGGTTGATGGAGGATCCTCAGTACTGTGAAAGAACTTGGTATTCCCATGAACGAACTCTGAGAAAGTCGTGTGATGATCCAAGTATTCAACCAAGAGGGGCAAAGAGCCATAGGCGCGATTAGGGTGGAAATCACCATTGAATATATGCAATCAAGTTCATGTCTACATGTGATCGATGCAAAGACTTCATACAACGTCTTGCTTGGAAGGCCTTGGATACATGAGAACAAAGTGGTTCCATCTACCTACCATCAATGTTTGAAATACTACGAGGGTGAAGTCGAGAAAAAGATAGTTGCTGATGATGAGCCATTCACCGAGGCTGAGTCACACTTCGCCGATACAAAGTTTTACTTGAAGAACCACATTGTGAAGGAGCTAAAAGCCGATGTTGTCATAAAAAGCAAAAATGACCAGCACACAACTAAAAGAGCCGAAGTGACTACTGGTAGAGTTAAAGATGATATCGAGGAGGTACAAACCAACACAAATAAATCTTATAGAGGGAGTATTGCGTCTTATGGCAGGAAAGTGAGTCTTGCGCTCCAATATATCCCTAAAAGGAAGAAAGACGAGGGCGAATCATCTAATCTCCAAACCAACACGCTAACGAAGTTAACAATGCCGGTAAAACAAATTGAGACAGTAAACTTGTCCTCAAAGCAGCTTGCAGGGTTTGTAGCCCAAAATCACCTGCAAAATGGGGCAATCCCTACAAAGAGAATATATGAAGGTTTTGACCCTAACACTTACAAGCTATTTGCAAAAGCTGGATACAATCCCAATGAGTCGTCAAATTTCAGGAAGCTCCCATCAGAAGCTGCAATGAGGCAACCACGTGAAGGTTTGGGATACAAGCAACTGTCACCAGTGCGCATCTCAATAAGAAGGGTGAGCAACAATTATATCACTGTAGAAGATGAATCGGCCGCTTCTAACAAGCCTTATATCTTTTATCGACTTGGAAAATCACTTTAGACGACCTCCGTGTTTGAGAGATTGTGTCCATTAAAGAAGGGGAACAAGTTCTGGAGAAATTTTCAAAGTATAAGAACACCTGCTTCACCCAAAATCCAGGAGATCTCTAAGGATTTCCAAAGTTTGGTTCCTTCTAGAATGAGGCGAGAAACAAAACTTGTGGTTTCATGTAAAGAAGTACTGAAGGTAAATCCATATACTGTGGTCTACACTAAGAAACATGTCGAAGATGAAGAAAGTGTGGGTTCTTCGTATGATAATGCGGAATTGGAGAATGTTTCACGTTGTTATCACATATCCTTCAATGATGGGGACCCTCAAGAAGATGAAGATGCGAATGATGCTCCACCTGAACTTGAAGAAGGAGTAAAGATGATAGTTGATGCCTTAAAAGAAGTTAACCTTGGTACTGATGAATAACCAAGACCCACCTACCTAAGTGCTTCACTGGAAGTTGATGAAGAAAGCACTTATATTGAGTTACTCAAGGAGTTTAGGGATGTCTTTGCTTGGAGTTAAAAAGAGATGCCTGGCTTGGACCCAAAAGTAGAAGTCCATCACCTTGCAGTCAAAAATGGTGCTCGTCCTGTTACACAAGCTCAAAGGTGCTTTAGGTTGAACTTGGTTCCCCTGATTGAACAGAAGTTAACAAACTCATTGAAGCTAGATTTATTCGGGAAGTTAAATACCCAACACGGGTTTCAAGTATTGTCCCTGTATGCGTTGACTCAATATGCCATATTCGAGTATGCGTTGACTTCATGGATCTCAATAATGCGTGTCCCAAAGATAAATTCCCACTTCCTATTCCAAAGCTGATGAACGATGCTACTACTGGTTACGAGGCAATGTCTTTCATGGACGGTTCGTCGGGTTATAACCAAATTCGCATGGCACCAAAAGATGAATATCTTACTGTATTTCGCACTCCCTAGGGTATTTATTTATTGCTATAAGGTAATGCCTTTTGGCTTGAAGAACGCTGGTGCTACTTACCAAAGGGCAATGTAAAATATTTTTGACGATTTTCTCCACAAGAATGTCGAATGCTATGTTGACGACTTGGTGGTAAAATCAAGAGAGAAGGGAGACCACTTGAAAGACTTGAGAATGGTGTTTGAGTTGCTCTGGAGGTACCAACTTAGGATGAATCCATTGAAATGCGCCTTTGGAGTTACTTCCAGGAAGTTCCTTGGTTTCGTTGTTCGACATCGAGGGATTGAAATTGATCAAGACAAAATAAATGCAATCTTGAAAATGCCTGAGCCTCGGGATATTCACGAATTGAAAAGTCTACAAGGAAAGTTAGCATACTGTAGGAGATTCATCTTAAACCTAGCTGGGAGGTGCCAACCATTCAGTCACCTTATGAAGAAACGTGTCCCTTTCAAATGGGACCAAGCATGTAGCAACACCTTTGAGAGCATTAAATCCTACTTAATTAAGCCTCCAGTGTTGGCATCCCCTATACTTGGAAAGCCGCTGATACTATACATTTCAGCACAAGAGAGGTTTGTTGGAGCGTTGTTGGCCCAAGAAACTAGTGAAGGGAAAGAAAACTCCCTTTACTACTTGAGTAGGATGATGACACCAAACGAGATGAATTATTCGCCAATTGAAAAGTTGTGTTTGACGCTAGTCTTCTCAATTCAAAAGTTGAAGCACTACTTTCAAGCTCATGTTGTCCATCTTGTTTCTAAGGCAAATCCCATCAAGTTCGTGATGTCAAAACCTGTTCTTAGCGATTGACTAGAGAGATGGTACCTATAATTTCAACAATTAGAGATTTTGTACATCCCTCAAAAGGCTATAAAAGGACAAGCATTGGCAGACTTCTTGGCAGATCATCCAATACTTGATGGCTGGGAGCTAACTGACGAACTACCTAATGAGGATGCAATGGTCATTGAAGTTCAACCTCCATGGAAGATGTACTTTGATGGTGCCGCACATCATGGATAAGCTGGTGCTGGCGTAGTATTTGTCACTTCCCAAGGTGTAGTCTTGCGCTACTCCTTCACCTTGACACAACTCTGTTCCAATAATGTTGCTGAGTATCAAGCATTAATAATTGGTCTTGAAATGGCCGTTGATATGAAGCAACTACAATTTCAAGTCTTTGGTGACTCCTAGTTAGTGGTCAATCAGCTCTTAGGTAGTTACGAGGTCAAGAAGCCTAAACTATGCCCATATCATGATTACGCTAAAAAATTAATGGGGTGGCTCGGGGATGTGACTATTCAGCATGTGCCAAGTAAAGAAAACAAGAAGGCGGATGCTTTAGTTGCCCTAGCTTCATCGTTAATCCTGCCTGATCAAACGCAAGTTACTGTATGCAAAAAATGGGTAGTACCGCTGCCAAGTGAGGCCGAAGGTGAAGAAAATAAACTCAACCATCTTGTCGCTGTTTCTAAAGTTGGGAAAGAAGAATGGAGACAACCCATTATCGACTACTTGTGCTATGGGATACTTCCAGAAAATCCGCGAGAAGAACTAAAATCCGTCGTCGTGCACCTCGCTTCCTTTACTACAAAGATACCCTATACAGAAGATCATTCGAGGGAGTACTCTTGCGATGCTTAGGGGAAGATGAAGCACTCCAAGCTTTGCAAGAAGCGCATTCTGGGGTATGTGGGTCACACCAGTCTGGACCAAAGCTCCACTTCCATATAAAAAGGATGAGATATTATTGGCCAACGATGGTAAAAGATTGCTTGGACTACGCTCGAAGATGCAAGGCTTGTCAACTCCATGCAAATTTTATTCACCAACCTCCTGAAGTTTTGCACCTGGCTGTGGCATCCTAGCCGTTTGACGCTTGGGGATTGGATGTTGATGGACCACTGCCAAAGTCCTCTGGTGGGCACCTATACATCCTGGCTGCAACCGACTACTTCTCAAAATAGGCTGAAGCTGTTGCTCTTAAGGAGGTAAAGATATAAAATGTTGCAAGTTTCATCCCAGTAAACATTATCTATCGCTTTGGCATTCCTCGTTAAATAATAACGGATAATGACAAGCCATTCGATAATAGGCTGATGAACAAGATTTGTGATATCTTTTGCTTCAAGCAACGTAACTCTTCGATGTACAATGCTGCCACCAATGGTCTAGTTGAGGCGTTCAACAAGACATTATGCAACTTGCTAAAGAAAGTCGTCTCCAAATCCAAACAAGATTGGAATGACCGTAGGGAAGAAGCTCTATGGGCATATAGGACGACTCATCTCACACCAACACAAGCGACTCCTTATTCACTGGTTTATGGAGTAGAAGTCGTCTTGCCACTTGAGCCTCAAATACCTTCGTTACGACTGGCTATTCAAGAAGGGATCACTGATGAAAAAAAATTTCGACTTCGATTAGCAGAGTTAGAGGCCCTTGATGAGAAGAGGTTGGCATCTCAACAGAGTCTTGAATGTTATCAAGCTCGATTATCTCGTGCCTTCAATAAAAGAGTTTGCCCGAGATCCTTTCAAGTAGGAGATCAAGTCCTTGTCGTACGAAGACCCATAATTACTTCCCACAAACCTGTAGGGAAGTTCACTTCAAAGTGGGATGGGCCATATGTCGTACAAGAAGCTTACTCAAGTGGGGCTTACAAGCTGGTTGATGCAGATGGCATGAGAATCGTCCCTATCAATGGCAAGTTTTTAAAGAAGTATTATCCTTGAAGTTGCAACGCTTCTTGATGCATGAGCCTAAACT
This sequence comes from Nicotiana tabacum, assembly GCF_000715075.1. Lineage (NCBI taxonomy): Eukaryota > Viridiplantae > Streptophyta > Magnoliopsida > Solanales > Solanaceae > Nicotiana > Nicotiana tabacum. The sequence continues at coordinate 33,889,460 of NC_134086.1, forward strand.
GCATGTTTCTACACTCCTGGCCCGCATGAGTCTAAACTATGTACGCCCCTACAAAAAAAAAGAGTCCTCTAGGTTGAAAATCTCGAAAAAGGCGGCCTAGGTAAAAGTTAGGACGTAAAAAAAAAGAAAAAAAAAGAGAAGAAAAATATCTACCCATTCTGAACTACGGTATGACTTGATCCTCTTCATCGAGGTACGTAGGCAACTTAGAGTTTCATTCTGAGTACAGTCGCATAAGTTCAAAAGATACATATTGCACCAATTATTGTTCGAATGAAGTATGAAGGAATGTAAGATCAAGCTGAAATGCCATCCTCCTGTTGAACTTTGATCTCATTTAATTTAAAGGGGACAACCCTCCATGGTAAATTGATATCTTCAATGGGCCGATTTTAGGAGGATGTCAAGTATTTGCATTGAAGTCCAGAGATTCTCTATGTCTTCAGGTTCGCCAAACCTTCAAGTTCGTTGGTCTCCAAGTCCGTCCTCTGCCTAAAATAAAAGGGAAGAGAAGAGATGTGTCAAAAGGAAACACAAGTATAAGGAAAAGATTGCTTGGCACAACGTTTTAAATTCAGTGAGACTTGAACTCAAGATATTTTTGAGAATATAGCTCTTTAATTTTGATTGATGGCAAGTAAGACATCTTCCGATCTCGAGACTTCCATACCAAGATATGATTTATTTGGTGAGACTGCGCAAATCTGGAATAGATAGCGTGGTGCAATATAAAGTTGATTTCGAAATATTATTTGGGAGGATTATGAAGTTTCTTGATTGAGAATTTTGTTCTAGATCTTGAAGTCTAGTTTTCATGAAATCAAACGGTTCATAATTTCGACGTTCCTACACCAAGATATGGATTTTTCGATGAGGCTGCGCAAATCTGGATTTGATAGCGTGGTGCAATATAAAGTTGATTTCAAAATATTATCTGGGATGATTCTTAATTTTTTTGATTGAGAATTTTGGATATGTTCTAGATCTTGAAGTCTAGTTTTCAAGAAATCAAATGTTTTGTAATTTTGACATTCCTACACCAAGATATGAATTTTTTTGTTGAGACTGCGTCAATCTGGAATTAATAGCGTGGTGCAATATAAAGTTGATTTCAATATATTTTCTGGGACGATTCTTAAGTTTTTGATTGAGAATTTTGGATATGTTCTAGATCTTGAAGTCTAGTTTTCAATAAATCAAACGGTTTGCAATTTTGATATTTCTATACCAAGATATTTTTTTTTGGTGAGACTGCACAAATCTGGAATTGATAGCGTGGTGCAATATAAAGTTGATTTCAAAATATTATCTGGGAATATTCTAAAGTTTTTTGATTTATAATTTTGGATATGTTCTAGATCTTGAAGTCTAGTTTTCAAGAAATCAAACGGTTCGTAATTTCGACTTTCCTATACCAAGATATGGATTTTTCGGTGAGGCTGCGCAAATATGAAATTGATAGCATTGTGCAATATAAAGTTGATTTCAAAATATTACCTGGAACGATTGTTAAGTTGTTTGATTGAGAATTTTAGATATGTTCTAGATCTTGAAGTCTAGTTTTCAAACGGTTCGTAATTTCGACGTTCTTACACCAAGATATGAATTTTTTGGGTGAGACTGCACAAATCTGGAATTGATAGCGTGGTGCAATATAAAGTTGATTTCAAAATATTATCTGGGACGATTCTTAAGTTGTTTGATTTAGAATTTTGGATATGTTCTATATCTTGAAGTCTAGTTTCAATAAATCAAACTGTTTACAATTTCGATATTTCTACACCAAGATATGATTTTTTTGGTGAGACCGCACAAATCTGAAATTTTCGATGTGGTGGAATCTAAAGTTGGTTTCAAAAAAATATTATCTAGGACGATTCTGAATGTGTTTGATTCTAAATCTTGGATATATTTTAGATATTGAAATCTAATTTTCGAGAAATTAAACGCTTCATTATTTGGACTCTCCCACGACAAAATATGAATCTTTTGTTACAAGCGCTTAAAGCTGAAAATTATGCGACTAAGATAAAAGTCGGACAATGTAAAGCAAAATAGAAGCTGAAACATTTAAGCCCTCAAATCCTCCAAGTTGAAATCTTCAAGTTTATCGGTCTTCAAGTTGAAGTCTTCACGTTCTCCACCCTTCAAGTTGAAATATTTAAGCCATCCAAGTCTCCAAGTTGAAGTCTTCAAGTCTGTCGGTCTTCAAGCTAAAGTCTTCAAATTCGCCGGTCTTAAAGTCGAAATATTTAAACCTCCAAATCTTCAAGTTGAATTCTTCATGTTGAGGTCCTCAAACCCATCGGTCTTCAAGTGGAAATAGTTGAGCCTTCATATTTTTCAGGTTGAAACGTCAAAGGCTACTGAATCTTCAAGTTTGTCAGTCTTCAGGTTGAAACGTCAAAGGCCGCCGAATCTTCAAGTTTGTCGGTCTTCAGGTTGAAGTCTGCAATTCTGCCAAATCAACAAGTGTTCAAGTAAACGTCATCAAGTCCATGAAGTCTTCGAGTTGAAGCTTTATAACTTTCCAATCTTAAGGTTGACATATATGTCCCTTTGCACCTTAAGTTGGCCTCTCCGATAGTCAGGTCATTTTGAGAGTAATCTCTCTAGTAGTCGGGCCACATTGAGAGTAATCTCTCCGATAGTCGGGCCACATTGAGAGTAATATCTCTGATAGTTGAGCCACATTGAGAGTAATCTCTCCGATAGTCGGGCCACATTGAGAGTAATCTCTTCGATAGTCGGGCCATATTGAGAGTAATCTCTTCGGTAGTCAGGCCACATTGAGAGTAATCTCTTCAATAGTCGGGTCATTTTGAGAGTAATCTCTTCAATAGTCGGGCCACCTTAAGAGTAATCTGTCCGATAGTCAGGTCATTTTGAGGGTAATCTGTCCGATAGTCGGGTCATTTTGAGGGTAATCTGTCCGATAGTCGGGTTATTTTGAGAGTAATCTCTCTGATAGCCGGGTTGTTTTGAGAGTAATCTTTCCGATAGTCGGGTCATTTTGAGAGTAATCTCTCCGATAGTCGGGTCATTTTAAGAGTAATCTCTCCGATAGTCGGACCACATTGAGAGTAATCTCTCCGATAGTTATGTCATTTTGAGATTAATCTCTCCGATAGTCGAGCCACATTAAGAGTAATCTCTCCGATAGTCGGGCCATTAAGAGTAATCTCTCCGATATTCGGACAAGGGTGAGTACTCATCCCCTCACACCCCAAGATTGTCTTCTTCATGCATGGATCATCTTGTTGAACAAGAATATATCTTTCTCGCTTGACCTACAAAAAAAAGAAAAAAGACAAAGAAGAAAGCACAAGAAAAAAAGAAGAAAATACCTTTGCGTTAATGCTCCAAGTCGTCAAAAGTAGACTCAAAGCAATTTGCAAACGCTGAAATTGATACTAATGGAATGAAAGATGTGGTGTATTTATAGATATCAAAAGGTGTCTATTGAAAGCTAAATATCGATGTGGGACAAAGTTATTAAGGGCAGTGCAAAGTTTTCAAAACCCATTTGGTATTGGACAAGTTATTATCCGAGCAACTATCTGCCAAAAGCAGTTTAATTTCTATTAGAATTTGTTAAAATGTCAAAGTGGAATGCAAAGGAGTGTCCTACATGAAGTTGGTCACGTAAAATTCCATGGAAAGGCTCACGTTTAAATTCTAAATCTTCTTAAGTCATATTGTAGCGTGAAAAGATGCATTGGTGAGAAGCCAATCAAAATGAAGTAATAATTACTTTTTACATACTTCAAGTCTCATCTTAAAAGCTCGATAAATCTATAACTCGACAAGTATTGAAGTAGGGGGCATTTGTAGGCATGCAAATTTTATTGAATTTAAATTTAATATAATAATTTGGGCTATATTTTAAATTCAAGATATATTGGCCCAAATAAATATTTTGGAATAATATAATTGGATTAATTATATAAGTCCAATATATATGAATTAAATAAATAAGTCTTAATCCATTGGGCTAGCCCATTTAATTGGGCTAAAGTGATGAGCCCACTTCATTAAGCCCAAGATGTCATCTTCCTAGAGGCCCAGTTTTGTGCCACGTGTCAAATGACATAGCGCGCCAAGTCAAGCGGAAGAGCCAATAGGATCATGCCACGTGTCAAAATGACAAGGCATGCCCAGTCACACTGAAAGGTCAATGAAATCGCGCCACGTGTGCAAGTGACATGTTCTGGCCAATCAAATGCGGCCATGTCACACTTCAATTTGATTGGTCGGAAAGAGTTTGTTCTTATCATGACTCCTCCCTTCCACAACTATAAATAGGGATCTTCATAACTCAGAAAAGACACCAGAAGTTATAACAAGTAGCAAGAGAGAGCTCGAGGATCAAACGCCATAAATTTCTCTACAAGTTTCAAGCTTCAAGCAATTAAGTTCAAGCTCAAGAACGAAGAACAAATCAAGGTCAAGTTCAAGCAATCAAGCTAAAGCTTAAGAACAAGATCATCGTTCGTGGTGACAACTACATATTCAAGATCAAGCTCAAAGGCCCTTGAATTTATTTACAATTGGAAAGAAGAATTAGAGGATCCATAGAGATTGTAACACTCAAATATTCGAAATAAAATACTACGATTGTTGCGATATTTTCGGTCTTGATTTTATTTTCTTGACGCAAATTTATTGTCTACACTATGAACAGATGATAAAATAATAGGACACATGGGGAATCAAGAACATAGGCATCTATAGTATTTCTATGAATAGAGTCATTAATGGATGTTGTGCATTTGCTTGTTTCGTTTGTTCGTATGGATCATGCCAAAAGGAAAGAAGGGATAACCTTAACATACCTGAGCCGATTCTCTTGACACTCCCTCTAACACGCGTCAATTGCGACAATACGTAACGGCGGATCGAAGTAGGGGAAAATCCGTATGATATTCTTGAGAAAGATTGCACCGTATTCCCTTAGAATCGAAAAATTCCGTTATTATTACACAGTATAATATCTTATGAAATTTCACTGAAGCTATCTATATTGCCATAGAAGATCCATTATGCTATTTTCCTAAGTGAATGAATAAGTTAGAAAGGTCTCTTATTAGAGTGGTTTGGGCCCCACTTTTAAGGCTTACTTTAGCCACCTATCAATGTCTTAAAATGCCACCTTTCTCATGATTTTAAGAGTCGTTAAATTGGCTCTATCTTACTTCCAAGTCTTCATAAATCACATGTGGATTTGTCCCCCTAACAATTATCCAAACAATTATCCACCAAAATTCAATTTATAAGTTAATCTCTCACTTAAAAATCCATAGTTGCTCAATTATCCGCATAGTTAGAAATTATCTCATTAAAATACTACTCACTTTTAATATATTTTGCACACCTTACTATTAGGGTCATGTGGTATCTTGTATGACGCTAGTCCATAAATACCGGGTATTATAGTCCGGACCCTATTTTATCTCAAAATGTCAAACTTCGATGAAGTTTATTTTTTTGATTCGCTTATCCTCTCTCTTTTAAAAATTTACTTATCACTTGTTTGAAATAGCATAATACTCATAACCTCAAAATAATCTCATTCTGGACCTTACGTCGATCAACTTACGACGAAACTTTAACGTACGAAAATGCAGGATGTAACATCTCATTTTCTGAGCTTCCATCAATATACTTATGGCGTGCCTTCAGTACGAAAATATGGGGTGTAACAGAAAAAATGATGGAAGATATCTTTAAGGTAAAACAAGGAAACACAGAATTACTCAGAGAGTTTGTGGATAGATTCCAACGGGAAATGATGATGTTACCATGAGTACCTGAAAATTGGGCAGCCATGGCGTTCGCAAGCAATCTAAATGAGAAAAGCTCTGAAGCCATGAGGAGACTGAAGGAGAGTTTGCGAGAACTCCAGCAACAACTTGGAATGGCGTGTACAATAGATGCAACACAAAGCTACGGATAGAAGAAGAGTAGAGTCAAGATGTTCAGAATCAGAAAAAAGGACCGGGAAAAATAGGTACGAGCCTTATATGGGTCCTGCAGGTCGAGATTCTCGATCCAAACAGGAAAACTTACGTCTAAATGAAGATCAAGACAAAAAGATGCAGGTTCCTCATCTAGATTCAGAAAGGAACAGGATGCATGAGGTGACAACTCCAGCACACATGCGAGAGTCGAAGATTATAGTTTTAATGTTAGTACCTCCGAATTGGTGGCAGTTTTAAGAGGTATGGGAGATAAGGTGCAGTGGACTAAAGAAATGATGTCACGACCCAAATCAATAAGCCGCGACGGGTGCCTAAGTCCTATTTGTCAAACACCCCTAAGCATGCGTCTAAGATATGAACCTGTATAACATCTGTTGCATTACGAAAATAACATACGTGAAGGAAACCTGCCATCAAGGCATATGTACGTATACATGCAAAATACAGTGGGCGAGGCGGCAAGGCTTCTATAGACAACTATACATCCAACACTGAAAGCTGACAAGGCCACATACGACCAAACTAGGCATACTATCCACAGATCTCTAACAGAAACATAACTGTACAAAGATAGGATTGAGCCACATCATACCCATACCCAGATATATATATATAAATAAATATATATATATATATATATATATACACACACATACAAAAATGTATCATACCAAAATCAAAAAGTAGCTCGGGATCAAATGGAGCACGCCAACTCTCGCTGATCAGGGATCCTAAGAAGGGGGACCATCAACTTGCCTACCTGCACCTACGGGCATGAAACGTAGGCCCCGTGAAATCGGGCGTCAGTACGAAAAATGTACTGAGTATGTAAGGCATGAAAATTAGTACGTAAAAGACATAGATAAAACATGGAATACAGAAACACATCTTTAAATCTGAATAACTTTGTAAGTTTTGAAACATTTATAATGTCATACATGTGCGTATAAATGTCGTGCCATGCATAGGTATGGGTGTACATAATATCATCAAGCCACTGAGTGTCATGCCCCCTTTTTTCCCTCCGTGGAAAGAGATCTGGGTTCCGACGTTCAGAGATTTAGGGTAAGGGCTCAAAATAACCTTGAGGGGAAGGTGTTAGGCACCCCTCTTGGTCCACAATGGTGGGTCCCACCCAAACTTATACATATGAATTAGTCCTTTAACAAATAAATAGCTAAACACATACTTGCAAATAAGGGCATGTTTTGGACATTGTATGACTCGAAGAAATTTAAACAAGCTGCATATAAAAGAGTAAAGGTTTAAACATCGGGAATTGGGAAAGAGGGGTCCTAGGTTGGTTAGCCTATAGGATCACCCCATAAAATGCCCGGTAAACACTCCTCAATGAGGGGCTACACGTGACATTAGCGCGCAGTCATCATATCCTTTTCCACCCAAGTCCCTCCCCTTGGTCATAGCCTAAAGAGTTCTAGACTACCCGTCCCTTCCTTACAACCCTAGAGGTATTTTAGGACCTCTAATTTTGGACAGTTCTAGACCTTCCTAAGGTTTTAAAGGGCAAAAGTCTAGGCATCAATCAAAAGCAAGTAGGACTACATTTAAAGAGAACAAATTACAGGCTCACAGTCACCTCCACAAATATAACAAGTAAATACACGTCTTTAAACAACAATCTAGTATTTAAGAGAAAATCCTAGAACATGATATCTAGGTGAGCAGGGATTATACAATATTAAATTAGGACAAAATGTCAAAATTCTATTTAGCTTGACTACTGATTTAGACATGTTAAATCTGAACAGTTTTAAACGACAAAGCATAACTTCATAGTTGGAGAATTTAAATCGTCCTATAAGCTTGCCTAAACGAAGAACAATGATGTCCTAAGAGCATGATATCTACATTGATATAGTAAAACAGTGAAAAGTTTTTAAACGGACACTTGGGATCCTATAGAAATACTTTCTAGCAGTATTGAATTAAGGTAGTGTTTGAAAACTCATTTAAAGAAGCGGACATTTGATTAAACCAATTTAGGATGAACAAACGTGAATTAAGCTGATTTGTTAACCAAACTGATTTTAAGTTCTATAGGCAGGATTTCTGATTTTAATTCCTATAGGCATGGTATCTAATTGTTAAGAGCTGATTTTCGAACTTATAGGCATGATTTCTAGTGAGAAGAATGTAGATTCATGCAGTGGAAGAAATTGAACTTAGTCACTTTACACTCTACATGCATAATATCTAATTATAAAGTTGATTTTAACCCTTAGACATGGTTTCTATTATTGAATCCATTTAGATCCAATAGGCATGATTTCTAATATCATGAAAGCAAAGCCAACATAGCAAAGTATTAACATTATCCTATAAGCATGGTATTTACCCGAGTTATCCAACAGATATGTAGCTACCCATCCCTTTTCACTAATCACACCAATGTTGTTTACAAATAATTATTATAGACCAGCTGAATAAATTACATAAACAATAAAGAAAAAGAAGAAGTTAACTATAGGGAGCCTGAAGCAGGCCCAAATGAGTTCCCCAGGACTCCAATAGCCTCAAATGCCAAGGTTCCATAGACAATATCTTGTCTAGGTGTGTCAGAGTTCCCTAAGGACCTCAAGGATCCCGGGCAGTGTTCACACCTAGTTTTCTCAAACAAGAACTGATTTAAGTGTAGTGTGGAAAGACCAGCTCTGACATGCCAGAGTTTAGAGAAATCTCAAGGATCTCATGGCAGTACATATGCTAGAGGGGAAGAACCTAATATTCTAGGAGTAGTGTGAGAGTTCTTGACATAGTTTTGTTTTGAAAATAGTACAGAGATGACTTCAGAAGTAGGAAAGTTTTTTTTCTCCAGAAAACAAGAAATAACTTAGTGGTAAAAGACAGTTTGAGAAGAGTATCAAACAGCAGACAAGCAATTGGTGATATTCAGATCACTTAACAACAAAACTTCACATAGGAATAAAAGGATTGTGGCACATAAGAATCACTTCAGGGTACAAGGATAGGGATAGTAGAAACATATAGTCATAAACTACATACACACTTAGGATCTTGGAGACTTAGTAAATAGTTTAGAACATAAATAATAGTTGGCCTATCTTGAACAGGATTTAAGCATATAGTTTGTACATGCTAAGTAAAGAAGTAAGCAGAGGTTAAAACATGCGTTGAACATGACATAATTTTAGATATATTAAGCAAAAGAGTAAGCAGGAGAGGGCAGAATGTAAAACATATATTGAACATGACAGAACTTTAGACATGCTGAGTAAAGAGATAAACATGAATACAAGTTGAAATTAAAATTGGTGGACTAATGCAGGAATGAAACACATAAGGTTTGATTTTCAAAACTTAATTAGGGACATACCAGTTAAGGAGAGCAGACACAAAGTATAGAGTAGTGTAGTGAAATAACTAGCCTTGGCTTACAGCCGGCTAGTTCAATATAAGTAGCAAGTAACAGAAAAAAGCAGAAAGCTTACGTATAAGAGAGAGTTTTTGAACTAGTGTTCGTTCTTATTGTCCTCTGAACTTAACAGAAGAGGAGGTTTATATAATAATCAAAAGCTTGACACATAAGGTAAGATATCAATTAAGTAGTAAATCAACAAGATCCTCCCTTAATCAAGGGACAATTCAATCAATGGTAAAACATACTAAGTATTTAAGGAAAAGAATAAAGTAAAGTTTAGGTATAGAATAGGTAATTAGGGGTAAATGCACAACAGTTTAATTAAGGAAACAAATTAATAAATAATCAGCGGAATACAAACATGACAGGAAAAAATAATTAAGGCAGGCAAATTCAATCAAATTGAGTAAAGAGGTAAGAATCAAACGTTTAAAGGAAAGTGTTCAAATTAAACTAGGAATTAAGGGATTCAGAATAATCAAGGGTTCAGTCGAAGAGAAAGTCATGAAAAATCAGCATGCTTAGCATATAAAATGAGGTAAAGCATGAGTAGTCAGGAATCGATACATAATTTCAAAAAAACAAAAGTTAAACAACACTTATTCAAGGAGAAGTATATAAGTCTTGCACGAATGGTCAGTATGAACACAAGTACATAGTATCAGTATAAGTTTGAACTAGGAAAATTCAGTAGAAGCATATTTGGACAAGAAAATCACGACAAGTCACAAGAACCCAATACAAGAACACAATCAGATGTACCAATATCCAAAAATCAAACTAAGAACCCCAAAAAATTAGGGTTTTCAGTACAAATGGGATAGGGTTGTAGCAGGTTCGTAAAATCAGCCAAAAAATGTATGAGAAGCAGACATTTTGTCACGACCCGAATTTTTCACCCTCGGGGGTCGTGATGGCGCCTACTCGTGAAAGCTAGGCAAGCCGAGTACTATAGATTTACTAACTCTTTTATTTTGCAATTTTTAAGAGTTTAAATCAACATGTGATCAACAGTGAAATATTAACAATAATTAAATACATGCGGAAGACGAAATCTGATAACTAAGCCAAAAACAAGTACGAAAAAAAAACTAAGTACATCTCTACACAGAACCGGTGTCACAATATCACAGACCATCTACGAATACTACAAATAATTGTCCAGAAAGAAAGATACAATCTGTCTCTGAAGTAAAGGAAAATAGAATATAAAGATAGAGGAGAATGTCGGTGCCTGCGGACGCCTACAGGACTACCTCGGATGTCTGATTGGACTGAAGGCAACCACCCAAAACTATAGTCCAAAGGTTGCCGCTCCAGGATCTGCACACAGTGCGAGTGTAGTATTAGCACAACCGACCCCACATGCTGGTAAGTGCCTGGCCTAACCTCGTCGAAGTAGTGACGAGGCTATGACCAGACTACCAAATAAACCTGTGCAGTTATATCATATACAACGGAAAATAAAACAGAAATAAACAATTAAAGATGGGAGGGGGACATGCTGCGGGGGATTATCATTTACCAACACTAATTTAAGAGAAAAGCATAAAAAACAATTTAGAATTCACAGAAAAGAATAAAAGGAACTCCTGACCAATCAATAAGCACTTTTTAATATCTACTGTTGCGGCGCGCAACCCGATCCAAATAATAATAATACTGTTGCGGTGTGCAACCCGATCCATATCAATCATCACTGTTGCGGCGTGCAAACCGATTCGATTATATTATTATTGCGGCGTGCAACCCGATCCAGCTATATTATTGTTGTGGCATGCAACCCGATCCAGTTATATTATTGTTGCGGCGTGCAACCCGATCTAATTATTTTATTGTTGCGGTGTGCAACCTGATCCAAATATAATATTTTTGTGGTGTGCAACCCGATCCACATATATAGTTCAACACCAAATCATCAAGAGAGTCCCGACAAGGGATAAATAAAGAAACAACACTATTCTGGCAAAGGAATCGACAGTATAAGTAAATACGTCCTGGCAAGGGAAAACCAGCTATAACCAAACTCGTTCCAACATCTAACTTCCTCAACTAGCACCAATAATCAATCATAAGTAATTTCCACGAGAATATTCATAATCCTTGATCAACACAGAGAATCAACAACTCATGCATTCGTAGTATTTATTAAGAACACAACAATTTCACCTTAAGACTGACGGTCATACTTGACACCAATGTATAGATACTCGTCACCATGCCTATACATCGTACTCAACAAGTAACACATAGGAAATAGAACACAACTCCTAATCCTCAAGCTAAGGTTAGACCAAACACTTACCTCGATGCCACGAATACAACTCAAGTCTCAACTATCACTTTACCTCTTGATTCCACCACCAATTCGCTCGTATCTAACCACAAGTTACTTAATTACATCAATAAATGCTAAATGAATCAATTCTAATGCATGAAAATAAGTTTGCTAAAGTTTTTCCCAAAAAGTCAAAAATCGCTCCCCGGCCCACATGGTCAAAACCCGAGGTTCGAAACAAAACCCGATTACCCATTCCCCCACGAATCTAAATATATAATTTGTTTTGAAATCGGACCTCAAATCGTGGTCCAAATCCCCAAAATTTGAAAAACCTAGGTTCTACCCAAAACACCCAATTTCCCCCCATGAAAATCATTGATTTTGAGTTGAAATTATGTAAAAAGATGTTAAAGATTGAAGAAAACTAGTTAGAAACGATTTACAATCAATTTGGAAGAGAATTTGTCTTTGAAAAATCACCCAAGAGTGTTTTGATTTTGAAAGAGCGTGAAAAATGAAAGATTATCAGCTAAGTTATAAAATTGTAGGTCGCAATTGCGACCAGGGTTCTTAATTGCGAACCCAGAAGTCTGCTACCTTCGCATTTGCGATCCCTGAGGAATCTAGGCCTCTTCGCATTTGCGATCCTGCCTTCGCATTTGCGATGTCGCATTTGCGATCCTGCCTTCGCATTTGCGACGAAGGCAGCCCAGGCCACTTCGCGCATTTGCGGCCCATTGCTCGCATTTGCGAATGCGAAGCCTGTAGGCCTGCAATACACTAGCTAAAATCTGCAACATCCTAAGTCCAAATTACACCCCGTGGCCTATCCAAAACTCACCCGAGCCCTCAGGGCTCCAAACCAAACATGCACACCAACCTTAAAACAACATACAGACTTGCCGTGCATTCAAATCACCAAAATAACATCAACAACTATGAATTTAGCGTCAAAATCATGAAATTACTTAAGAACAACAAATTTTCCAACTTTTCCCAAATAAGTTTCGATTCATGTCATTTCAAGTCCATTTCTTACCAAATTTTACATGCTCGACTCAAGTCATATATAAGACCTGTACCGAGCTCCGGAATCAAAATACAACACGATACCAATGGTTTCAAACATAAATTCCTTTCTTTATTTCATAATTAATTCAGCAAAACTATTTCTTTCAAAAATTCATTTCTCGGGCTCGGGATCTCGGAATTCAATTCCGGGCATACGCCCAAGTCACATATTTTCCTACAGACCCTCCGGGACCGTCAAATCATGGGTACGGGTCCGTTTACCCAAAATATTGACTGAAGTCAACTTAAACTCACTTTAAAGGCAAAATTCATCATTTTCACCGATTTTCACATAATGTCTTTTCGGCTACGTGTCGGGACTGCGCACGTAAATCGAGATGAAATAGAAATAGGTTTTTAAGGCATCGAAACAAAGAATATATTTCTATAACAAGTGAGGACCTTTCGGGTCATCAGATTCTGCACCTCTAAAGCAACCATTCGTCCTCGAACATGCATAACAAGGAAGTACCTGAGTCAGGGAAAAGATGGGGATAATGGCTCCACATGTCAGACTTGGACTCCAAGGTCGATGCCTCAGCAGGCTGACCTCTCCACTGAACACGAACAGAAGGAAAACTCTTCGATCTCAATTGACGAACCTGCCAGCCTAGAATAGCTACCGACTCCTCCTCATAAGATAAGTCCTTGTCCAACTGGATAGTGCTGAAATCTAACACGTAGGATGGATCGTTGTGATACTTCCGAAGCATGGACACATGAAATACTGGATGCACGACTTATAAGCTCGGTGGCAACGCAAGTCTATAAGCCACATCTCCCACTTGATCAAGAATCTCAAACGGGACAATGAGCCTAGGTCTAAGCTTGCTCTTCTTCCCAAATCTCATCACACCCTTTATAGGCGACACTCACAGCAATACCCGCTCACCGACCATGAAAGCCAAATCACGAACCTTGCGGTCGGCATAACTCTTTTGCTTGGACTAAGCTGCACAGAGCCTATCCTGAATATTCCTAACCTTGTCTAAGGCATCCTGCACTAGATCTGACCTAACAACTGAGCCTCTCCTGGCTCAATCCATCCAACCGACGACCGACACCGTCTAACATACAAAACCTCATAGGGAGCCATCCGGATACTCGATTGGTAGCTGTTGTTGTAGGCAAACTCTGCTAAAGGCAAAAACTAATCCCACAAGCCTCCAAAGTCAATGACAAGAGCTCGAAGCATATCCTCTAAAATCTGAATAGTCTACTTGGATTGCAGGTCCGTCTGAGGATGAAACGTTGTGCTCAACTCAACTCGTGTGACCCACTCTCGCTGAACTGCTCTCCGAAAAAGTGAGGTAAACTGTGTACCTCGATCCAAAATGATAGACACAGACATACCATAAAGACGAACAATCTTCCGGATATAGATCTCAGCTAACCTCTCGAAAGAATAGGAGACTGCCATAGGAATGAAGTATGCTGACTTGGTCAGCCTATCAACAATAACCCATACTGCATCGAACTTCCTTTGAGTCCGTGGGAGTCCAACAACGAAGTCCATAGTGATACGCTCCCACTTCCACTCAGGAATCTCAATCTTTTCGAACAAACCACCAGGCCTCTAATGCGCGTACTTAACCTGCTGATAATTCAAACACCGAGCCACATATGCAACAATATCCTTCTACATTCTTCGCCACCAATAATGCTGCCGCAAATCCTGATACATCTTAGCAGCACCCGGATGAATAGAGTACCGAGAACTATAGGCCTCATCTAAAATCAACTCTCGAAGTCCATACACATTAGGCACACAAACTTGACCCTGCAGTCTCAAAGCTCCATTATCTCCTAAGGTAACCTGCTTGGCACCTCCGTGCTACCTCGTGTCTCTAAGGACACAAAAATGAGGATCATCATACTGCCGATCACGTATATGCTCCAATAAAGAAAAACGAGCGACTGTGTAAGCTAACACACAGTTGGGCTCAGAAACATCCAACCTCACAAACTGATTGGCCATAGCCTGAACATCCAAAGCAAGTGGTCTCTCACCGACCAGAATATCAACAAGATTTCCCATACTGGCTGACTTCCTACTCAAAGCATCGACCACCGCATTGGCCTTTCTCGGATGATATAAGATGGTGGTATCATAGTCTTTCAACAGCTCCAACCACCTTCTCTGCCTCAAGTTTAGCTCCTTCTACTTGAACAAGTACTACAGACTCTTGTGATTCGTGAACACCTCACATGCCATGCCATACAGATAATGTCTCCAAATCTTCAATGCGTGAACAATGGCTGCTAACTCCAAATCATGAACCGGATAGTTCTTCTCATGCATCTTCAATTGCCGTGAGGCATAGGCAATGACCTTGCCATCCTGCATCAACACCGCACCAAGTCCAATACGAGATACAACACAATAAACTTTATATGGCCCTGAACCTGTGGGCAAAACCAACACTGGTGATGTAGTCAAAGCTGTCTTGAGCTTCTGAAAGCTCGCCTCACACTCGTCCGACCACCTGAACTGGGCACCCTTCTAGGTTAACCTAGTCATCGGATTTGCAATAGATGAAAACCCCTCCACAAACCGACGATAGTAGCCTGCCAATCCCAAGAAACTCCAGATCTATATAGCTAATGCTGGTCTAGGCCAGTTCTTGACTGCTTCTATCTTCCTCGGATCAACTTGAATACCCACTGCTGATACAACATGACCCAAGAATGCAACTGAACTCAACCAAAACTCACACTTCGAAAACTTGGCATACAACTGACTATCCCTCAAAGTTTGAAGAACCACTCTAAGATGCTGCTTGTGCTCCTCCCGGCTGCGGGAATAGATCAAAATATCATCAATAAAGACTATCATGAACGAATCGAAGTAAGGCCTGAACACCCGGTTCATGAAATCCATAAAAGTTGCTGGGGCATTTGTCAACCCGAATGACAACACCAAGAACTCATAATGCCCGTACTAAGTGCGGAAAGCTGTCTTAGGGACATCGTATGCCCTAATCCTCAACTGATGGTAGCCAGATCTTAAGTTAATCTTCGAAAATACTTTGGCACCCTGAAGCTGATCAAACAAATCATAAATCCTTAGTAATGGATACTTATTCTTGATTGTAACCTTGTTTAACTATTGGTAATCTATACACATTCGCATCGATCCATCCTTCTTCTTAACAAACAACACTGGCACACCCCAAGACGAAATACTAGGTCTAATGAAACCATTTTCAAGCAAGTCTTGCAACTGCTCCTTCAAATCTTTCAACTCAGGCGGGGCCATACGATACGACGAAATAAAAATGGGCTGAGTGCCCGGAGCCAAATCAATGCAGAAGTCAATGTCCTTGTCATGTGGCATACCCGGCAGGTCTGAAGGAAATCCCTCAGGGAACTCACGAACAACAAGCACAGAATCAATAGACGGAATCTCGGCACTAAAGTCACGAACATATGCCATATAGGCCAAACACCCCTTTTGACCATACGCCGAGCCTTCACATAAGAGATAACACTATAGGTAGAATGACCAGGAGTCCCTCTCCACTCTAAATGAGGCAAACCCGGAAAGGATAAGGTCATAGTCTTCTCATGACAGTCCAAGATAGCGTGGTAAGGTGATAACCAGTCCATCCCCAATATGACATCAAAATCAACCATGTCTAGAAGTAACAAATCTACACTAGTCTGAAGATCCCCAATCATAACTATACACGAATGATGACTCGATCTACCATAATAGAATCACCCACTATTGTAGACACATATACATGAGCACTCAAAAAATAACTAGGCATGACCAGATACAGTGCAAAATAAGATGACACATAGGAGTATGTAGACCCTGAATCAAATAGAACTGAAACATCTCTACTATAAACCAGAACGGTACCTGTGATCACTACATCAGAAGCCTCAGCCTCAAGCTTGGCTGGAAGAGCATAACATCAAGGCTAGGCCCCACCACCATGAACTACATCTCTCGGATGGCTTGCTGCTGGCTGGCCTCCACCTCTTGCTGTCTGACCTCTACCTCTAATACCTCTATCCACCTCTAGCTCCTCTACCCCCACCCCTAGCTGGCGGAGCGGGCGGTGGAACACCTGGTGCCTAAACCATAGCACGGGAACCCTGCTGCTACGATTGAGTAGCCACCAATCTCGGACAAGCCCTCCGAATATGACCATACTCACCACACTCAAAGCATTCACTTGAGTGCTGCGGCTGAGGAAACTGAGACTGACCCTAGAGACCTGAATGACCACCCCAAAAACTCTAGAGCGGTGGTGCACTGATAGGAGCTAGTGGTGCACTATAGGGCTGCTGATCAGAATACTGCATATGAGAAAAACAGCCACCTGAAACACTGTGAGAAACCTGAAGTGCTGACTGAAAAGGCCTAGGAGGATGGCCTCTACCATACGAATCCCTGCCTACAGATGAGGCACCACTGAATCTGCTTGAATAACGAGGCCTCTTGTCAGACCCCCGACCACCTCCCTAAGACAAAACCATCTCCACTCTCCTGGCCATAATGGCTGCCTCCTGAAAAGAAATCTCACTCCCTGTCTTCTTATCCATCTAAAGTCGAATCGGCTGAATAAGTCCCTAAATGAACCTCCTCACCCTCTCTCTCTCGGCGAGAATTATGAAAAGAACATAACGGGCCAAGTCGATAAATCTGGTCTCATACTGAGTAACGGTCATAGAACCCTGCTGGAGATGCTCAAATTGCCTCCAATAGATCTCTCACTGAGTGATAGGGAGAAACTTCTCCAGAAATAGCTTAGTAAATTACTGCCATGTCAAGGCTGGAGATCCGGCTGGTCTAGCCAAACAATAATCCCTCCACTAAGTCTTGGCGGATCCAGACAAGCGGAAAGTGGCCAAGTCGATAAATCTGGTCTCATACTGAGTAACGATCATAGAACCCTACTGGAGACGTAAAGTCGACCCCATTGGTCTCCACTATCCCCATGTTCCTGAGAACCTCATGACAGCTGTCTAGATAATCCTAGGGATCCTCAAAGCATCGGCAGACATAGATTCTCCATCACCGATCTGAACTACCACACCCGGCTGAACTACTCCAACTTGCTAAGCTGCTGGAGTCTGAAACCGGGGAGCCATCTGCTCCAGAGTGCGAGTAGTAGGAGTCTGAGCTCCTCCTCTAGCCTGAGAGACGGCTGGTCCTACAGGAAGCAAGCCTGCTTGGGTGATACTCTTCATAAGGACCACTAGACGTACCAGAGCATCCTGGAGTACTGGGGTAGCAATAAACCCCTTTGGGACCTGAGCTGGGCCCACCGAAACTGTTTGAGCCGGAACCTCATCATCAAAGTCAACCTGAGGCTCCACCGCTGGTGCTGCTGCTCTGGGTATAGCTCTGCCTCTACCTCGGCATCTAGCTCGGCCTCGCCCCCTGCCCCTCGGGAAGCTACTGCTGGGGGCTCGGGCTACTGATCGGTGGATGAGGAACCGGATGTTCTCTCCATCTGCGAAAAAACAGAGTAGAAATTTAATTAGCATTCAGAAACCAAACCATACGACAGGAAAGAATAAATGTGAAGTTTTTCCGAACTTTGTAGCCTATGGGGATAAATACAGACGTCTTCATACCAATCCCTCAGACTCTACTAAACATGTCCGTGAATTGTGAAACCTATATAACCTAGAGCTCTAATACCAACTTGTCACGACCTGGATTTCCTTCCCTCAGGGGTCGTGATGGCGCCTACTCGTGAAAGCTAGGCAAACCGAGTACTATAGATTTACTAAATATTTTATTTAGCCCTTTTTAACAGTTTAAATCAACATACGATCAAAAGTGAAATATTAACAATAATTAAATGCACACGGAAGACGAAATCTGATAACTTAGCCAAAAACAAGTACGATAATACTAAGTACATCTCTACCCGGAACCGGTGTCATAATATCACTGACCATCTACGAATACTACAAATAATTGTCTGGAAAGAAAGATACAATCGGTCTCTGAAGTAAAGGAAAACAGAATATAAAGATAGAGGAGAACGCAGGTGCCTGCGGATGCCTGCAGGACTACCTCGGGATCTCCGACTAGACTGAAGGCAGTCACCCAAAGCTATGGTCCAAAAGCTGCCGCTCCCGGAACTGCACACAGTGCAAAGTGTAGTATCAGCACAACCGACCCCGTATGCTGGTAAGTGCCTAGCCTAACCCTGGCGAAGTAGTGCCGATGCTAGGACCAGACTACCAAATAAACCCGTGCAGTTATATAATATACAATGAAAAATAAAACAGAAATAAACAGGTAAAGATAGGAGGGGGACATGCTGCAGGGGAATATCAATTATCAATACTAATTCAAGGGAAAAGCATAATGACAATTTAGAATTCACAACAAAACAATAAGGAACTCGTAACCAATCAATAAGCACTTTTTATTATCTATTGTTGTGGCGCGTAACCCGATCCAAATAATAATAACACTGTTGCGGCGTGCAACCTGATCCATATCAATCATCATTGTTGCGGCGTGCAACCCGATCCAATTATATTATTGCTGCAGCGTGCAACCCGATCCACATATACGGTACAACACCAAATCATAAAGAGAGTCCAGGCAAGGGATCAATAAAGAAATAACACTATCCCGGCAAGGGAATTGACAGTATAAGTAAATACATCCTGGCAAGGGAAAACCAGCTATAACCAAACTTGTTCCAACATCTAACTTTGTCAACTAGCACTGATACTCAATCATAAGTAATTTCCAGGAGAATAATCATAATCCTTGATCAACACAGAGAATCAACAACTTAGGCATTCGTAGTATTTATTAGGAACACAACAATTTCACCTTAAGACTCACGGTCATGCTTGACACCAACGTATATATACTCGTCACCATGCCTATACATCGTACTCAACAAGTAACACGTAGCATATAGGACACAACTCCTAATCCCTCAAGCTAAGGTTAGACCAAACACTTACCTCGATGCCACAAACACAACTCAAGTCTCAACTATTGCTTTACCTCTTCATTTCACCACCAATTCCGTCATATCTAACCACAAGTTACTTATTAACATCAATAAATGCTAAAAGAAACAATTCTAATGCATGAAAATAAGTTTTCTAAAGTTTTTTCCCAAAAAGTTAAAAATTGCCCCAGGCCCACATGGTCAAAACCCGAGGATCGAATCAAAACCCGATTACCCATTCCCCCACGAATCCAAATATATAATTTGTTTTGAAATCGGACCTCAAATCGTGGTCCAAATCCCCAAAATTTGAAAAACCTAGGTTCTACCCAAAACACCCAATTTTCCTCCATGAAAATCATTGATTTTGAGTTGAAATCATGTGAAAAGATGTTATTGATTGAAGAAAACTAGTTAGAAACGACTAATAATCGATTTGGAAGAGAAGTTGTCTTTGAAAAATCGTCCAAGATTGTTTTGGTTTTGAAAGAGTGTGAAAAATGAAAGATTTTCGGTTAACCTATAAAATTGCACGTCGCAGATGTCGCAATTGCGACCAGGGTTCGCAACTTCCTTCGCATTTGTGAACCCTGATGAATCCTGGCCTCTTCGCATTTGCGATGTCGCATTTGCGAAGAAGGCGGCCCAGGCCACTTCTCGCATTTGCGGCCCATTGCTCGCATTTGCGAGCCAGGCTTCGCAAATGCGAAGCCTGCAGGCCTGCAATACACCAACTAAAATCTGCAACATCCTAAGTCCAAATTCCACCGCGTGGCCTATCCAAAACTCACCCGAGCCCTCAGGGCTCCAAACCAAATATGCATACCAACCTAAAAACATCAAACTGACTTGCTCGTGCAGTCAAATCACCAAAATAACATCAACAACTATGAATTTAGCATCAAAATCATGAAATTACTTAAGAACATCAAATTTTCCAACTCTTTCCACATAAGGTCCGATTTAGGTCATTTCAAGTCCGTTTCTTATCAAATTTCAAAAGCTCGACTTAAATCATATATAAGACCTATACAAGGCTCTGGAACCAAAATAAGGGCCGATACCAATGGATTCAAACATAAATTTCTTTCTTTATTTCATAATTAATTCAGCAAAATAATTTCTTTCAAAAATTTATTTCTCGGGCTCGGGACCTCGAAATTCAATTCCAGGTATACGCCCAAGTCCTATATTTTCCTACGGACCCTATGGGACCTTCCAATCACGGGGCCGGGTCGGTTTATCCAAAATATTGACCAAAGTCAACTTAAACTCATTTTAAAGGCAAAATTCATCATTTTCATAGATTTTCACATAATGGCTTTCTAGCTATGCGCCTGGACTGCGCACGCAAATCGAAGTGAGACAGAAAGTGGTTTTTAAGGGTAGAATTTATTTCTAAAATAAGTGATGACCTTTTGGGTCATCACACTTTTAAACACAAACAATCATTGAACAAATTTTAAGAAGAAATTCCGGAAACTCAAATTTTAGAAAAAGATGAAAATCACTTGAAATCATACGATTCTTGTAAAGAATCTCAAGGCTATTGTAAAACTCGCAGGAAACAAACTCAAATCACCTTAGATTTGTATAGATCTAGGAGGTTTTTAGAAAAGAAATTAAGGCTTCTAAGAGAACCTTACAGAGATAGGAAACCATAGATCGTGGCTAATATAGGATGATCTCACTCAAAACCACACCAGAATGACCTGGAACAGGCGAGAGATGAACCCTAGATGCAAGTCGACATAGCCCTGGTCCCTTGGGGGCCTTAGAGAAGGCAAGCATGACAGGAGAGAGGTCATTGGTGGTCTGAGAGGTGGTAAGAGGTTATCGGAGATAGCCATAGATGGGGGTCAGTGAGATTGGGGATTAGGGTTAGGGTGAGAGCGTTTGAGAGTAGAGAGGATATTAGGGTGGCGATGTAAGGTGTGAAATGGTTAGGGTTTTGGGGGGTATATGTTAGTTTATTTTAGGTAATATGAGATCTAGACCGTTGATCAAAATGATCAACGGCCAGGATCTAACAAGAGCCGGGTCGGGTAGGTTTGTTATTGGGCTTGGGTAATTTAATCAAAAATTGGGCTGGGTATTAGGGCTAAAATTTAAATGAAATTAGGCTAGATTTTAAATAAACTTTTTAACACCATATAGGGCTAGTATTGCAAATATATGCAAATTAGCTTAAAAATGCAAATGTAATTGTAAAAAATGCACTAAAATATTTAAATAATATTTTGGCATAAATAACAAATTTAGATGGCTAAATCACCACAAAAATAATTTAAAAGATAATTATTGGAAATTTTATGAGTAAAAGGGAAGAAATAAATCAATTTTAAGTCTTTAAAATTATAAATAAATTATAAAAAAATACTTATGCATGCTTATATATGCATATATGCTATTTTGAAAGTATATATACGTATTAAAAATATATAGGGAAAAATTGGGTATCAACAGCTACCCCTATTTACCCGGAAGGATGAAAGAGTTTTCGGGTAAAGAAATGATGACCAATTTTGACCGGGTAGGATCCTTTGAAAGACAGAGGTCAGACTCCGGTCTTCGAGTTGCCTACATATCCCTAGTTTTACAGGAATCAGGCCATATGTAGTTCTGGATTCATTGGCGGAATATACCGATAAAGTCATTGCAAGAACGGGCACGGGATGCAAAGGCGGCTATGGTGAGCGATTAAGGTTCAAGACAGCTGAAGGAACTGGAGCGAGATTGCTCCTACTCAAATAGCGGTTGCTTAATGGTTTGTTGCAGATAAAAGATGCTACAAACATGTATTTGTAAAAATTTAAACATGATGCAGATTCCCTTTTGGACCATGAATGTTGACTTTGGATGGTTAAAGATGACATCCTTGGACTATGACATCCTAGGCCATGAATTGTTTATTGAGGTATTCACATGCCATGAAATGGTGTTCTCGGGCCATGATGATGGTGCCTCCGAACCATGACGCCTTTGAATAATGATATGCAAATTTGAGGGATCCTCAGGCCATGTCATGGTGTCTTCCGGCTATGAGGATGATGCCTTTTAGACTATGACACCTTTGGATAGATTGGTGATATTTTAGCCCATGATATGCAATAATCATGATGTTAACAAGACAAGGCTTAGTCTTGTGAAATGGAGGGCAGAGCTTATCCCGAATGAAAAGCAAATAAATAGTACTAGGAATAGAGCAATATTCGTGCAAAGAGGGACAATGCTTAGTCCCATACGGATGGAGGCAAGGATTAGCCTCATGAAAATATGGAGGAACGGATTAGCCTCATGCAAATAGGGAGGCAGGGATTAGCCTCATGCAGATATGGAGGCAGGGATTCGCCTCGTGAAGAAAGGGAGGCAAGGATTAGCCTCATGAAAATATGGAGGCAAGGATTAGCCTCATGCAAATAGGGAAACGGGGATTAGCCTCATGCAGATATGGAGGTAGGGATTAGCCTCATGCAAATAGGGAGGCAGGGATTAGCCTCGCATAGATATGGAGGCAGGGATTAGCCTCGTGCAGATATGGAGGCATAGATTAGCCTCATGTAGGTATGGATGCAAGGATTAGCCTCATGCAGGTAGGGAGGAAAGGATTAGCCTCATGCAAATAGGGAGGCAGAGATTAGCCTGATGCAAATATGGAGGCAGGGATTAGCCTCATGCAAGATAGAGAGACAGGGATTAGCCTCCTGCAAATAAGGAGGCAAGGATTAGCCTCATGCAGATATGGAGGCAGGGATTAGCCTCATGCAAGATAGGGAGGCAAGGATTAGCCTCATGCAAATATAGAGGCAAGGATTAGACTCATGTAGATATGGAGGCAGGGATTAGCCTTATGCAAGATAGGGAGGCAGGGATTAGCCTCATGTAGATATGGAGGCAAGGATTAGCCTCATGCAGATATGGAGGCAAGGATTAGCCTTATACAAGTAGGGAGGCAGGGATTAGCCTCATGCAAGTATGGAGGCAAGGATTAGCCTCATGCAGATACAAAGTCAAGGATTAGCCTCATGTAGATATGGAGGCAGGGATTAGCCTCATGCAAATAGGGAGGCAAGGATTAGCCTCATGCAAATGGGGAGGCAAGGGTTATCCTTGTGCAAATGGGGAAGGCAGGGATTAGCCTCATGCAGATGTGGGGGAAGGGATTAGCCTCATGTAGAGAGAAAGTAGGAAACGAGAGTAGTATATGTCTTAGCTGGAGATATATTCGGTGTCTGATGTCCTGATTGATAGTGAATTTGTTATGTGTATATATTTGCGGATGTTATCGCTACGTCAACTGTGCCTGCGTTCAAAGAAAAATTGTAAGTTTTATGGGGGGAGTTTGGTTCGTGCTTCTGGCCTTGCCTTGTTTTGCTCCATTCTGGAGGCCTTTTCAAGTTCCCCAGGTTAACACCTGACTGTTACGGAAATAAAGTTTTCGAAAAATATGCAGTCATTGATAAAAATAGAGTCATTTTAGAAACGTATTGATATATCAAGTAATTTTAGATGAACTAGTGACTGTAACACATCTCAAAGGCATTGTAGCTTTATTATATTGGTATTTTGAGGGTCCTCCTCAAAATTCTGCCCCAGTTTGGTAGATGATCTTTTGGCCGTTTGCAGATAATAGGCCTTGCTGAACCTTCTTCGAAATTTTGAGAATCCTTCTCAAAATTCTGCCCCAGTTTCTTAACCAATTTCTGACTTTCTGGCATGTGATGGTGTTGGCTGGACTTGCTTCGGAATTTTGAGGGTCCTCCTCAAAATTCTGCCCCAGTTTCTAATCTTGGGAAAAATGGAAATTTTATTATGATATGACCAAACCCATAAGGCTGCCTACGTATTCCTTCTTAAATGGGAATCACGTCAAGCGTAGTTTAACTGCATCAGATGAGGAAATGTAAATACTCTAAGCATAGTATCTCTTGACTGCATCTGAATTGATTGGTTTTGGCCAAATTTCTCCATCCATTTCTGCAAGTATGAGTGCTCCTCCTGTCAGCACTCTGTAAATGATGTACGGACCTTGCCAGTTGGGGGAGAATTTCCCTTTGGCTTCATCTTGATGTAGGAATATCTTCTTCAGCACCAACTGACCTGGTGCAAACTGCCTTGGTTTGACCCTTTTGTTGAAAACTCTGGACATTCTGTTATGATAAAGTTGGTCGTGACACACTGCGTTCATCCTCTTTCCATCTATAAGGGCCAATTGCTTATAGCGGATCCTTATCCACTCTGCATCGCTGAGTTCAACTTCCTGTATGATTTTTAAAGAAGGAATCTCTACCTCGGTTGGGATGACAGCCTCGGTACCATAAACCAGCATGTAAGGAGTTGCCCTAGTTGATGTGCTAACTATAGTGCGGTATCCTAATAAAAAAAGATAGCTTCGCGTGCCATTGTTTGTGGTTCTCTACCTTCTTCCTTAGTATCTTCTTGATGTTTTTGTTTGTGGCTTCTACGGCTCCATTCATCTGAGGTCTATAGGCTGTGGAATTCTTGTGCTTGATTTTGAAAGTTTCACACATAGCTTTCATTAGCTCACTATTGAGATTGGCAGCATTATCAGTAATAATGGACTTGGGAACTCCGAATCGGCAAACAATACGATCCTTGACAAATTATGCGACGACTTTCTTGGTCACTGCTTTGTAAGATGAAGCCTCTACCTATTTTGTAAAGTAATCAATGGCTATCAGAATAAACCTGTGTCCGTTTTAAGCAGTGGGCTCAATTGAACCAATAACATCCATTCCCCAAGCGGTGAATGGCCAAGGTGAGATTGTTGCATTGAGCTCATTTGGTGACACTTTTTTCATGTCGGTGTGAACCTGGCATTAAAAGCATTTGCGGACATAGTGGATGCAATCTGTCTCCATGGTCATCCAAAAGTAAACGGCCCTGAGTATCTTCTTAGCCAAGACAAAACCATTCATGTGCGGGCCACAATCCCGGCATGTACATCCGCAAGTAGCTCAGAAGATCCTTTTGCATCGACACACTTAGTAAACCCAAATCAGGAGTTCTTCTGTACAAGTTTCCTCCGCTGTGGAAGAAGTGATTGGATAATCTCCGGAGTGTGCATTTCTGAGTGGGGTTTGCATGCTTCGGATATTCTCCCTTCGACAAATACTCCTTGATGTCATGGAACCAAGGCTTTCCATCTATTTCTTCTTCAACATGAGCACATGCCGGTTGATTATTGATCGTCACCGGAAAGATCAATATAATTCTTATCTGAATGTTGTATCATAGATGACAAAGTGGATAATGCATCGGCAAACTCATTCTGAATTCTGGGCACATGTCAGAATTCTATTTTTGTGAACCTCTTTCTCAATTCCTGCGCATGGTACAAATATGGTAATATCTTGGAATTCTTGGTGGCTCACTCTCCTTGTATCTGAATCACCGATTACCGGCAACTATTGAATTTTCATGTCGATTGCCATGTTGAGCCCTAGGATGCAGGCTTCATATTCTGCCATATTGTTGGTGCAAGGAAATTTGAGTTTAGCAGATACCGGATAATGTTGACCCATTTCTGATTTCATAACTACTCCAATGAACACTCCTTTGAAATTTGCAGCTCCGTCAAAGAACATCCTCCAACTGTCGTATGCTTCGGTAATGTCTTCTCCTACGAGCGACACTTTTTCATCAGGAAAATATGTTTTCAAAGGTTCGTATGCTCCTCCCACCGGATTTTTAGCAAGTTGATCTGCCAATGTTTGTCCTTTGGCCTCCTTTTGAGTTACATAGACGATGTCGAACTCACTTAATAGTATCTACCATTTGGCTAACTTCCCAGTCGTCATGGGTTTATGAAATATGTACTTCAGAGGGTCCATCCTGGATATGAGGTATGTAGTGTAAGCACAAAAGTAGTGCCTCAATTTTTGAGCTGTCCAGGTCAAAGCAGATCAAGTTGATTCCAGTATAGAGTATCGTGCTTTGTAAGGTGTGAACTTCTTACTCAGGTAGTATATGGCCTGCTCCTTTATTCCGGTCTCATCATGTTGTCCCAAAACATATCCGAAGGCTCCATCTAATACAGATAAATAGAGTAGAAAAGGTCGTCCTCGCTCTGGCGGGACCAGAATTGGTGGTGTGGACAAGTACTCTTTGATTTTGTCGAAGGCCCTCTGACAATCCTCTGTCCAGCTTGTTTCGGCATCTTTTATCAGTATTTTGAATATGTGTTAACATATGACTGTGGATTGCGCTATGAATAGACTGATGTAGTTGAGACGTCCTATGAAGCTCATTACGTCCTTTTTGCTCTTAGGTGGTGGTAACTCCTGAATAGCCTTGACTTTAGTTGGATCCAACTTGATCCCTCGACGACTGACAATGAATCCCAATAACTTTCCTATGGGAACCCCGAATGCACACTTTGCGAGGTTCAATTTCAAGTTGTACCTCCTTAGCCTGTCAAAGAATTTCCTCAAGTCCGCTATGTGATATGTGACCCTCTTATAGTTGATAATGATGTCGTCCAAATACACCTCTATTTTCTTGTGTATCATATCATGGAAGATGGTTGTCATGACTCTCATATAAGTAGCCCCAGCATTCTTTAGACCGAATGGCATCATCTTGTAACAGTATACACCCCAAGGTGTAATAAAAGATGTCTTCTTTGCATCTTCTTCATCCATCCAGATCTGTGTTAACCCGCGAAGCAATCTACAAAGGATTAGAGTTCATGCTTGGCGCAATTATCGATTAGGATGTGTATATTTGGCAGTGGGAAGTCGTCCTTGAGACTTGCTCTATTTAAATCCCGATAGTCAACACACACTCTGACTTTCCCATCCTTCTTTGGAACTGGCACAATGTTAGCTAACCAAGTTGGGTACTCAACCACCCTGAGAACTTTGGCTGTAATCTTCTTGGTAACTTCCTCCTTGATTTTAAAGCTCATGTCTGGTTTGAATTTTCTAAGTTTCTGCTTCACTGGTGGACACATGGGATTAGTAGGTAACTTGTTAGCTACTATAGACGTGCTCAAACCGGTCATGTCATCATATGACCATGCTAAAATGTCCTCATACTCTCTTAGGAACCGAATGTACTCTTCCTTCTCTATCGGTGACAAGTAAATGCTGATGCGAATCTCCTTGATGGTCTCGACATCCCCCAAATTTATTGCTTCGGTCTCGTCTAGATTGGACGTAGGTTTATTCTCAAAGTTTTCAACCTCCCTGAAAATTTCCTTGGGTATTTTATCTTTTTTATCTGAATCTCTATTCTCATGTTGCGTTGCCTCATTACATGTCACAGTCACTGATTCGTCAGGAAAAGTGATAATAATGCTGTAGAAAGAAAAAGTGTAAAATAATAGTAATGAATAATAAGGAGAAAATGCATTTGATTAAACCGAAAAAATCATCCAGATAAGTACGGCTCGATTAATTGAGCATTTATTTTGAAACAAATAAATCTTAAAACAAAATTACTGGAAGTCTTAAATGCCTAGAATGGCTATAGAAGTAAAATCTGCCAAGCTACCCAGGGACTCAGCGGGCTCGGGATGGTGTGGCGGTCCAGTTCCTAAGAACAATTCCCTTCTTTAGGGTCTGAATAGTGAGGCCTTCTTCCCCCTCCTCCTCAATTATAGAACTGCAGTCCATGTCTTCATCCTCCAAGAACAAATTCTTCAACCCAGCTAGTGCTTCTTCTTCTACAGTCCCCCATATCCTATCAGCTTGGTGAAATTCTTGCTCTAAGCGTGGCCCTAGTTGCTCGAGAGGGTAATACGGTTCACGCCATGGAGGCGACCAATCATTGTATTCTTGCCATGTGTACTGATATTCGAACCCAAATGTGGTACCATGATTTTTCAACCATATCGGTTTAGTGATACCCTGAAAATTCTTTCCCAACCCTGTGCCGGGTTCATATCCAGACCAGGCTAATATACTTTCTATTTTACTACTCCACCATTTATCATTCTTGACAGCATTGACCCGTTCAATGTGATGATATGTTTCCCCTCCTAGCCTTCTTCTATGCCCAATAGCCGGGATGGTTTGACTAGTGTAAATGGGGTTACTTCCATCACCATTGTTGATACCCAATTTTTCCCCATATATTTTTAATATGCAAAATACTTTCAAAATAGCATGAATATGCATATATAAGTATGTCCCAAGGTTTTAATATTTTTTTCTTAATTTTAAGGATTTTTAAATCAATTTATTGCCTTATTTTAGCAAGAGAAACCTAATAATTGTTCCCAAAATTATCATTTTGGTGATTCACCTATTGGATTCTCATATTTGCATTAAATATAGCTAACATATTGTTTTGCATATTTTTTATAAATTTATTTAGTATTTTAAAGCTAAATTGCACGTAATTGCGATATTAGCGTTTTTAAATATTTAATGGTGTTTATATTTACAAAATTAACTTCAGTATTTTTAATTTGCTAATTATGTATTATAAATCATTTTTATGCTTTCAATTTATTTTTGGAAATTAATTTACTATTTTGTATAATTTTAAAGGAAAAAATTGGCTCTTTAAATAATAGCCCAGTCCGCTTCAATTTTAGCTTAAAATCTGACCCCTAATTGGATCCCAATTTCAGTCCAATTTCAATTAAAACCCGACCCATGCCCCAATTACCCCTACCCAACCCAAAACCTTATTAAATCCTGGTCGTTGATCAAAAAGATCAACGACCCTCATCCGTCCTTACCTTTTTAACCAAACGACCCCCCCCCCCCCCCAATACCCCTCTCATTCCTCACTCATCTCTATCTCTCTACTTCTGGTTCTCTCTAGAACCTTCCCTCTCCTCTCCTCTCCGATGAGTTCTGTTCATCTTCTCTGGCCACCTTCTAACCTAAATCTATGGCGGTCTTACCACCTACCAAGCCACCTATGGCTCCTCAAGTTTGGTTAACTGAAGCTTCATGACTCGACCACTAAGATTTAGGTCGAGCCTGGCTACAACTGCTTCTGTTTAGATCTGAGCCTTTCTCACAGTTTGGGTTCCTCTGAAAACCCTAGCTTTGAGGTTTTTCTGATCTCTTTAGATCTGTTCCAAATCTATGCGTTCCCTAAGTTTTTAAACGATTTTCTGGATTTTCTTTCAAAAAACTATACTTTCGAAACCATCTCTTTTTTTGATCTAGGGTTTTTCTGAAATATTTAGATGTTTCTCTGATTTTCTCTTTCTTTTGTGTGTTCCTTCTACTATATTTTCATCTACTGTGTTCTCGTGTGTTTCTTCTACTGTATTTTCCTATACTATGATTCTTGTGTGTTTCTTCAACTGTATTTTTCCCTACTGTGTTCTTGAGTGTTTCTTATTAAGTTTCCTAAACTGTGTTCTAGTTAAGTTTTTCTAATATTTCTTAATATGTTTCTCCTACTGTTCTTATCAATTTCTCCAGTATGTTTCGTATTAGTTTCTTCTACCATGTTTTCTTTGAACTCTTCGGCTATGTTTCGCATGTTACTCTTCTATCATGTTTCTCATGAGTTTTATTGCTGAGAGTAACATGTTAAAGGTTTCAGTTCTTTTTTGAGACCTCTGAACTTGTTTCGACTCAATTACTTGTCCTCTCATCTCTGCACTCGATTGATGACAGAAACCCTAGAATTTGGGGGTTCTTCCTAGTTTGGAAACCATTGGCTATGTGATTTTCCTGAACTGGTTTTATTTCAAAAACCCTAACTCTTTCAGACCAGTTTCGAGTCTCTGAATTGAGTTTTGAAATCCTTGCTTTTCATATGATTCCAACTTTTGCTTAACACTGGATCTTTTTTGCTACTTCTCTTCTACATTGCTAACCTATGTGACAACCATGCTCCTGTAGCCTATTATCTGCTAATTTTGCAATGACACGACATCTTCTTTCAGCTTAACATATCTGTATGCTCTTTATATGTGATGAACTTCCCTCTAAAATAGCTTTCAAATTTGGGATTGGTTCAGACTTCCTTCTTAATAGGTCTGATTGATTTCTTTCCATTGTTTGCTGATTTCCCTGTGATTCGACTTAAGTTTAAACCTTTCTCAGCTTTTCTGACTTGGTTCATTCATGGACCAATAATTACAAAATCTCTGACTCTTGATTTACTGGCTACTAATAGATTTTCTTACCTTATTTGTACAACCGTGTATTTCAAAATTTTGTCCCTTAAATAACTTTTTATGTATTTGCCCCTAATTGCATGCTTTGCATAAAAGGTTTATTGGACTTCTTCCCTTAAGTAGTTTTCCCGTTTGAATCTGAATTCCTTAATTAAAGAAAGTCTTGTGTGATTGATTCTTAATTGATAATCAGTTTCTTAACTGTTTTCTTACCTTATTTCTGCTTGATTTTCACACTATAAAGGCACGCCTCTTTCACAAACACAAAAAAACTGAATTCACAATCTTTTTGAACTCACATTCATTACACAATAGTATTCTCTCTTATCTGCACTGTGGCCTATTTACAAAACCTACTGCTTTTCTCTATTTGTTTCTTTGGAACTGGTATGTCTTGATTTAAGCTTTAGCACCACAACAATGCGTTTATTTACTGCTTTTGTATCCATGTCTACTTACTATTTCTGTACTTGAATTAGTATGCTAATTTCTTTCCACCTGCTCCTATTATGAATCCCAAAACCCCTGTCGGGATCCTAGCCTCTAATAATGTGTTCTAGTAGGCTTCTAGGTGTACTAGCACTCTTCATTGCTGGGTATACCCACAACCTGCCTAGTCTTTTCAATTTCCCTATTCCCCTTGTACCCCTATGTGTACTTATTTGTAGTTGTTTCCCTTTCCCATTTCCCCTTTCAGAATTCTGTTTCTGCACTTGCACATTCTCTTAGTCCTTAAGTTTTGCCCCCCTCTTGTGAGCCTTGCCTTGGTACCTTGAGCTCCGTCTGAACTTGGACACTTGAGGGCTGGCCCTTTCACACTGCACTTGTCTTGATCTGATAATCTATTTTGGTGTGAGCATTGCCCGGAGTCCCCTTTGAGGCTCTTAGGAAACTTTGACACATCCAAATGGGATAAAGGCTTTGGATCATGATCTCTTGGAGTTGGTTCACCTCATATTTTTGAAATCAAGCCTGAATCGGGCTCTCCTTGGTTGTACTTTTTAATTTATGATATATTCTTTTACTTTTTTCTGGGCTGTAATAATTTGTAATAAACTCTTGGGGATGACTAGTGAAAGAGGGAGGCGTAACTATGTATGCAAAGGGTAGATATCCTGCCTATAGGTATTTCTGAAATTCTGCATTCTCACATAGATATCCTGCCTATAGGTATTTCTGAAATTTTGCATTCTTACATAAATATCCTGCTTATAGGTATTCTGATTTTTTCACATAGATGCCATGTCTATAAGTATTTCTGAATTTTGCATGCTCTCATATAGAAATCATGTCCATAAGTACCTGGAAATCTGAATTCTGCATATGCATATAGAGAAATATACCTATAGGTCCTTGTAAATCCCGTATATTCGTTCTTCATCTAGCAATCATATTCATACGTCTTAAACAAAAGAAAAATTCAGCATCTAGATATCATGTCCATAAGGCTTCTGCAGTATTTACCATGTCTATAAAAGGTTTTAAAATCGGCAACGCTTAGAAAGCATGTCTATAGGAATTATTAATCGAATATGAATCGCTTCATTCACTTATAAAGCTAAAACCAGTAATAACGACGTGTCATCATCTGCAGAACTTATAACCTTTTTGCTAAAACTTGCCTTTCTTTAATAATCTGGCAATCTTTCTTAACCAGTACGCATGCAGTTTATTTCAATGCTTTCTAAATTCATTAGATACCATGTCTATATGATCCTTGTCCAACACTTAGGCAAGCTTTAGGGTGAAAATTATAAATAGAATCTGTTTTATTAATTACAACCAGCAGGCAGGCCTGATTCGGCTTTCTTATCTAAATTATGTAATAAATCAGTCTGCCTCAACTTTTAAGTTCTTAATCAGACCCTAAACAGTATGTGTAAGTCATGCTAATTATGTGCTTCTTTGATTGAAGGAGGTATATATGAGCCTTTTTACTTGTTATGTGCTCTTCCCCCAACTTGCTATACATGTTTTTGTATGTCGCCTTAGAAGTTTGCCTTTAAAACTACAAACAAACCTTAAATCCCTCCCGTTTAGGATTAGTAGTCTTAAATACCTTCGGGACTGATAGGATTGGGACGGGTAATAGCATGCAATAAGTAAATGAGACCATTCCGTACTTTAATACCTTAACGGGGTGGAAATGGTAGATATGGATATGATGAACACGCGATAACATCACGTGTAGCCCCACACTGAGGAGTGATTACCAGATGTTATGTGGGGTGATCCATATTATTAATAAACCTAGGACCCCCCTTTCCTTTGTTTCTTTGTTTCTTTTAAATTTTCAAATTATTTCTTTCTTTTCTTTCCAACTTTGTTTATTTGTAACCATTACGTGAAAATCCCCTCTTATTTGAAGTTCTTACTTGCCTACGTGTTATTTTTACCTAAAGTCACAACAATGGTTTGGCCGGGAACCACACTAGTGGATCCTGAGGGGTGCCTAACACCTTCCCCTTGGGATAAAATTTCAAGTCCTTACCCAATCTATGGTTACTCAAATCAAAACCCTTCTTAGTGTCCTAATGCACTTAAATCATTAGGTGGCGACTCTTCAATTCAAAACCCAAATCCCAAAAGGGAACGAGTTGTCCTCCCAAATGTCATAAACCCGATTTCGCGAGAAAAAGGGGGCACGACAGCATGACGACTCTGTTGGGGATTTCTTTTAGGCTTTTACCATTTTAGGCTATTATTGTTACTTTACGCTTCTTTATATGTCTTTATTTGCTTAATGCCTTTAAGTATTTAATTCCCTCTCCTATTACAAAACTGACTTGTCTTTTCGTTTCTTTCCTTTATTTCTTTTATTGCTTTCCTTTATTACTGTTTTAAATTATGAAGAATTGTTGTAATTATTGCTTTATAACGTGCAAATACGTGACAACTTATTTTAATTATTGCATAAGAATGTTTTCAACATCATATTCCACTCGTGCCAAACAAATCCTATAGCAACGCTTATAATGAGTAGTTGCGCTCTTCTGATATTATCACCCCCTAAATCCGGAAAAAACATATTTACGATAAAACAAGTCGATCAACGTTGTAGTCGACAGTTCTGTGCCTTTCCCTCTTGAGTTGTCCGCTCAAGGGTACCAATCTAAAACCATATAGAAACCTTACTCTATTTAATTGTGCATGCATCATGGTCAAACTTAGCCGAGTCAGTTATGTTGTCTGCATATTGACTCTTTAAGATAGCCTTGTCCAAAGTCCACTGGGTTCCCCCAAGACCCAAACTAATACTACCACATTCTGTGCATTTATTTGGAGAACTAAATGTCTTATGCCAATTAGTGATATTTAATAGTCGAGTCCGGTGGGGTTAAGGGCCTAACCCTTTTGTATTGCAGAAATATGAGGCACAAAGTCCGTAGATTCGGCATGGTCACCAACATCCACCCAAAATTGCTAAGCTGGTGGGAGGATCTTCATTCCAGTAATCAGACTCTTGTCCGGAAATATCTAGGAAATCTACTTTCCCTCCTGGAAGTCCAACCTAACAACAAGATCATAGAAGCTGCTACTCTGTTCTAGGATTGTGATAAGTCTATGTTCCGCTTCGGGGACATTGAGATGACACCCCTGTTGGAAAAAATAAGAGGATTAGCTGGTATACCATGGGAAACTATGGGTTTGTTAATGCCGGAAAATCGCAAGGGTAGAGGTTTCCTCAAAATGATGGGTCTAAAGAAGAATCTAGACTTGACATGCTTGAAAGAGTCATATATACCCTTTGATTATTTGTACAAGAGGTACGTTCACAAAAAATCTTACCATACTTATCCTGACGAGTTCGCCCTCACATCATTGGGGCATATTCACCGAAGGGTCTCTGTCTTGATATTTTGCTTCCTGGGGATGATAGTGTTTCCAATGAAGAAAGCCTGGATCCACACCAGGCTAGCTATGGTAACCAAAACTTTAATGGAGGGAATTGGTGGGCAACCATTCAGCATTGTGCCCATGATTATTGTGGAGATATACTGAGCTTTGGAGAAGTGTCAGCGAGGAGCCGAACGCTTCGAGGGCTGCAATTTGCTACTTCAGCTTTGCCTCATGGAGCATCTCAAAAGGGGTGAATACCGACAGGAAATTCAGCGAAGAGACTAGGATGATCATATCGCTTTCCATCATCCGAAATGAATGAATTACATGCCCAACATGTTCGCCCAGCCAGAAGACGCCAAGGGATGGTTAGAGCTATTTGAAAATCTAACTGAGGATCAAGTACAATGGATGTTCGAATGGTTCCCTACTGAGGAGTTCATCATCCGATCTAGGGATGCACCATTTCTGATACTAATCAATATGAGAGGAACCTACCCTTATGTCCCTCTCCGAGTTATGAGACAGGCTGGTAGGAAGCAGGTTATACAAAGGGTAGACAAGATGAGTCATTTCCTAGCTGACTTCCAAGCTGATGACAGTCCTTATAAGTGCCAAGCTAAGCATATGTGGCATTGCAAGATCATCATGTGAAGAGATACTATCGAACCAAATAGATACCATGTCGGTTGTACTCCATACTATTCAGGCTGGTTGGAATCTAATCACGATGGTCTGGGTCAGCCAGGACTTGCTAGGGGCCACAGGATCATAGATGAGAGGGCCGAGGCACAGGTCAAATACAATCAACTGCGCAAGAGGATCGGGGAATGTGAAAGTGAGCACCGTGAGATACAAGAAGCCAACCAAAAGCTGATCGAGGAGTGGGAAGACATGGCTGTCAGTGCCAACAAGCAACTGGGATACTTGGAGTGAGGCATAGTGGAGCTAGAAAGGAAGTTCCTCAAAAGGATCGAGGATTGCCAAAATGCTGAGGGAAATGAGGGCGGACATCTATCCAGATCCTACCTATTACTGGGACTTCGCGAGCTAGGAAAACTGTTCGACGGAGCCAAAAATGCAGAGTCTGGGGAAGATCCTTCCAGGACCAAATAGATAAGAGTTTTTCTTTTGCTATAAGAAAT
Organism: Nicotiana tabacum; assembly: GCF_000715075.1. Taxonomy (NCBI): domain Eukaryota; kingdom Viridiplantae; phylum Streptophyta; class Magnoliopsida; order Solanales; family Solanaceae; genus Nicotiana; species Nicotiana tabacum. The sequence continues at coordinate 33,925,241 of NC_134086.1, forward strand.
GTAATAAGGCCAACGACCACTAGTGATATTTTTATTTCCTGCTATTTAGGGTCGATTTGGGATTCGCCTACTTTTTATCAATAAAATGAGGCATTTGGCATTCTAAGTTCTCCAAATCAACTTGTCTCTAGGCCTACCTCAGGCACAAAGAGGTTCTCAAATAGGACACGATTTACATTCTTGCACTATGTGTTTAAATATCACATCATTTCCTTAAAATCCTCACTAACTTGTTACCTTTTGTTTTTACTTTTTTATTTATTCCCCTACCCAGAGGTTAGTTCGTGCACTCTGGCAACATTATCTTATTCAACGAGATCCAGGGGCCCTCCACCCACTCCTCCTCTTAGTACTATCAGAAGCAAGAACAAAGGGAAGATGGAAGATTCGAACAATGCCGGAAAGGAAAACTCAACTGAACGGGTAGTGGTCACTCATGTTTCTAAAGAAGGTGCATCTCAGCTTGAACAAAAGCTGTTGAAATTCCAAGAAGAACTTGATCAGGCTCGGAATCTGGCAAATCTGTCATTTTCCCTTACCACTCCTGACGTTAATTTCCCAAATGCTCAGAACCCCACAACTCCATAGAATATCCCAAAGCCACGAAACTATCCCGCTCCTCACCACCACTGTAACACTTGCCACACCTTCAACAATACTCCACTACTCATCCCAGAACCTTTGAACTCCACATATGACCACTTTCACACCCATCATAACACCCCCATCTACGTGGAGACCATGCCACACTCCACCCAACCCATCTCAAGCACACCCGAGTCCGATGATAAAGACTCACTCTTCAGGAATCTGGCTGAAGAACTTAAGAAATTGACCAGTAGGATCCAGGGTGTCGAAGGAAGTAAGGGGATTGAAGGGTTGAACTATGAAGATCTCTACATACAACCTGATGTTGAACTGCCCGAGGGGTACAAACCTCCGATGTTTGAAATGTTTGATGGTACAAGAGATCCAAGGATCCATCTGAGAACGTACTGTGACAAGCTGATTAGAGTAGGGAAAGACGAGAGAATCCGCATGAAGCTTTTCATGAGAAGCTTGAAAGGAGATGCTTTGTCTTGGTACATCGGCCAGGATCCAAAGAAATGGTCAAACTAGGTAAGCATGGTGTCCATATTTTATGGACAGGTTCAGGTTCAACACGGAGAATGTGCCGAATGTGTTCTACATTCAGAATCTAAAGAAGAAGCCTACAGAAACGTTTCGCGAGTATGTTACTCGCTGGAGGTCCGAAGCCGCTAAGGTCAGAGCTGCCTTAGAAGAGGAACATATGAACAAATTCTTTGTCCGGGCTCAGGATCCACAGTATTATGAAAGGCTGATGATGATTGAGAGCTACAAATTTTCCGACATTATCAAGCTGGGAGAAAGGATCGATGAAGGCATCAAAAGTGGTATGGTTACAAACTTTGAAGCCTTGCAAGCTACCAATAAGGCTTTACAATCTGGTGGTACGTCCAAGAAAATGGACGTAGGTGCCGTAATAGTGGCACATAGAACCAAATCCCCAATCAAATACCAAACCTATCCAATACCTCCACTCACATATCAACCTACTCCGAACTACCAGACACCCTCACTCTCTTACCAAACTCTACCGCCCACTTATCAATCACCTCCACCTCGTACATGTCAACCTACTTTACCCAGATATTCCCAACCTGCACATGTTTACCAAGGCTACAATGCTCAACCATCCCACCATCAATTTCCTCATATACGCCAAAACTTCACTATATCTCGACCAAATTTTGACCTCAGACCTCCTAAACAGTATACAGCCATTGCCGAACCCATTGACCAGTTGTACCAGAGGCTCAAAGTTGCTGGTTATGTTACCCCAATCCTTGCTATAACACCTGAGAACCCTTCTCAGTTGGTTAATCCAAACAAATCCTGTGTATACCATTCCGGCATGAAAGGACATACCATCGACGAATGTCGCTCCCTAAAAGACAAGATCCAGGATCTGATTGACAACAAAATTATTGTGGCAAAGGAACCTGCTCCAAATGTCTGCAATAACCCTCTGCCAGACCATAAGAGTGAAGACGTTCACATGATTGAAATAGAGGATGATTGGGACCCCAAGGGATCGATCGGTTTGATCACAGAAGGCGACGATCCAAAGGAGCCAATAGTCACCCTTAATCCGATTTTAGTCTAGATTCAGCCTTCTGGGGGTACCGAGGTAAATATGTCTGTGACACTTGAGTTTGAAGCACCATCCTATGCAAAGATGCCAACACTGATTGAGGTTGAATTTATGTCACCAACAAATGCACCTACACCATTCGAAGTTGCAGTTTTACCACCCAAGGAACATGCTCCGTTCGGGGTGAAGATAGCCACGCCTATCCCAGTAGCAATGTCAGCCGTGATGCCATTCCACACAAAGGCTATACCATGGGACTATATAGTTGAGGCAAAGAGGAAAGGCAATGCTAGGTTCGAGGAAACTGTTGCCGCACAGGGTATGACAAGAACTGGCAGGGTCTATACCCTGGAACACCTAGCTGAGTCAAGCAAGCAGGCCTCCAATCGGTCGCCCATCATTGAGATGGGTCCAGATGATCTTTGGAGAAAGATACAAGCCAAGAAATACTCGGTCATCGACCAGCTGAACAAAACACAGGCGCAGATATCCATACTTGCTATGCTACAAAATTCTGAGACACACAAGAATGCTCTGTTAAAGGTACTAAGTGAGGCATATGTACCAAGAAACATCACCGGAGGAGAGATGGAAAACATGGTAGGGCAGGTATTGGAAAGTCACAAGATCACTTTTCATGAAGATGAGCTGCCACCAGAAGGGTTGAGTCACAACAAGACATTGCATATCATCGTGCAATGCGAAGATTATTTTATCACCAGAATCCTGATTGACGGAGGGTCCAGCCTCAATATTTGTCCATTGGTAACACTCAGGACATTGGGAAAGGGGCTACATGAGGTCAAGGACGGGGCCATCAACGTTAAAGCTTTCGACGGTTCCCAAAGGTCCACCATTGGCGAAATCAGCCTGTGTTTGCAAATGGGGCCTACTTGGTTCGATGTTGATTTTCAAGTGATAGATGTGACGACATCTTACAAATTACTGCTGGGACGGCCATGGATTTATGTCACTGGGGCCGTAGCATCAACACTACATCAGGTGGTGAAATTTGAGTGGAACCACCAAGAGGTGATCATTCACGGTGACGGTAGCAATCCCATATACAGTCACCAGACCATCACAACAATCATAGGCAAAAGAAAGATAGACGGGGAGACCTATCACCACATCAAGTAAGTCAACACCGTCGACAAGGGCAAATGGTGGGACAATAAAATTGAAAGCATATTGAACTGAAGCGGATACGAACCTGGAAAGGGACTTGGCAAGAACCTCCAAGGAATCGTTAGGCCTATCAAACTAAAGAAACATGGCACTACCTTCGGTCTGGGATATGAGTACACTTGGGAGAAATTCAACAACTGGTCACCACCATAGCGCGGTCCTTACTATTCGCTGGAGCAGCCAATACCACATTTGAAACAGACTTTCCAGCCAACCGATTATGGGTCAGAAGAAGAGGAAGTACTTGCAGCAGTAAGGAATTTGTTCTTAGAAGACAATGGTATGGATTGTTGTGTTGTTTTCGAGGAGGAGGGGGAGGAAGGCCCTTCCATACAGACAGTGAGCAGAGGAGCATGCCTCAATAACTGGACCATCAGAACCACTAGAGCCCGAAAGCCTCAGGCATTACTATTACTTATCTTGATGAACCAATGACTGTGACATGCAATAAGACAACACAACAAATGGACATAGAGTTAAAGGAAGATGAAATACCGGAAGATATTGTTAAGGAAGTTGAGACTTTTGAGAACAGACCTAAGTCCAACCTGGACGAGAACAAGATTGTTAACTTGGGAGATCTAGAGAACGTCAAAGAAACGAGAATCAGTGTCCACTTATTGCCATCAGAAAGAAAGAATACACCAAATTTCTAAGGGAATATAAAGACATATTCGATTGGTCATATGATGACATGACTCGTCTGAGCACATCTATTGTGGCACATAAACTATTGGTCGTATGATGACATGACTCATCTGAGCACATCTATTGTGGCACATAAACTACCAACTGATCTGATATGTCCGCCGGTAAAGCCAAAACTCAAAAGGTTCAAGCCTGATATGAGCTTGAAAATCAAAAAGAAGTCACTAAGCTGGTCAAAACCAAGGTTCTTAGGGTAGTGGAATATCCGACGTGGTTAGCCAACATCGTGCCGGTACCAAAGAAGGACGGGAAGTTCAGAGTCTGTGTCGACTACCGAGATCTCAATCGGGCCAATCGAAAAGACGACTTCCCCTTGCCAAACATACACATCCTGATTGACGTTGCGCTAGGCATAAGTTGCAGCCATTTGTAGATTGTTTTGTGGGGTATCATCAGATCTGTATGGATGAAGAAGATGCTGAGAAATGGCTTTCATTACGCTGTGGGGAATGTACTGTTACAAGATGATGTCGTTCGGGTTAAAGAATGTTGGGGCCACTTACATGAGGGCCATGACTACCATTTTCCACGATATGATACACAAGGAGATCAAAGTATATGTAGAAGATGGTATAAACAAGTCCAAGAAAGCCACTGATCACATGGAAGATTTGAGGAAGTTCTTCAATAGACTGAGAAGGTACAACCTAAAACTGAATCCCGCGAAGTGCGTATTTGGGGTTCCTATCGGAAAACTACTTGGGTTCATTATGAGTCGCCGAGGGATAGAACTGGATCCATCAAAGGTCAAAGCTATTCAAGAATTGCCACTGCCAAAGAACAAGAGGGACGTGATGAGTTTCTTGGGGAGACTTAACTACATCAGCCGGTTCATAGCACAATCTACAATTATCTGTGAGCTAATCTTCAAGATGTTAAAGAAGGACGCCGCTACCAAATGGACTGATGATTGCCAAAGAGCTTTCGACAGAATCAAGGAATACCTGTTAACACCACTAGTCTTAGTCCCACCTGAGCCAGGTAGACCCTTATTACTCTACCTTGCGGTATTGGATGGACCTTTCGGTTGCGTTCTGGGGTAGCATGACGAAACAAGGAGGAACGAGCAAGCCATCTATTACCTCAGTAAGAAGTTCACCCCGTACGAGGCCCGATATTCTCCGTTAGAGAGCATCTGTTGTGCTTTGACTTGGGTAGCTCAGAAGTTGAAGCATTACTTTTGTGCCTATACTACAAATCTCATATCAATGATGGATCCTTTAAAGTACATCTTCCAGAAGCCCATGACCACTGGCAAGCTAGCCAAGTGGCAAATCCTTTTAAGTGAGATCGATATCATTTACGTAACTCAAAAAGCTATCAAGGGACAGACATTGGCAGATCACCTTGCTGAAAATTCCGTGGATGGAGAGTACAAACCCCTGAAAACATATTTTCTTGACGAAGAGATATTGTTCATATGAGAGGATATTGCAGAATCCTATGATGGTTGGAGAATATTTTTCGATGGAGTAGTAAATTTCAAAGGAGTTGGCATAGGAGAAGTCCTACTATCAGAAATTGGCCAGCATTATCCGGTGTCCGCCAAGCTCAGGTTTCCCTACACCAACATGGCCGAGTATGAAGCCTGCATCCTAGAGCTCATAATGGCCATTGATATGAACATTCAAGAGTTGATAGTGATTGAAGATTCAGACCTACTCATACATCAGGTCCGAGAAGAATGGGCAACTAAGAACTCCAAGATACTCCTGTATCTGCATTATGTACAGGAATTGAGAAAGTGCTCATAAAGACAAAATTCCGACATGTTCCCAGGGTCCAAAATGAGTTCACGAATGCATTGACTACCCTATCGTCCATGATACAACATCCAAACAAGAACTTCTTTGACCCCATTCCGGTAAAGATCTATGATCAGCCAGCTTACTGTGCTCATGTCAAAGAAGAAGCAGATGGAAAGCCTTGGTTTCATAATATCAAGGAACATTTGGCAAACGGAGAATACCTAGAACTTGCAAACACTACTCAGAAGCCCACACTTTGAAGGTTGTCCAACAATTTCTTTCACAGCGGAGGAATCCTATATAGGAGGACTCCTGATTTGGGATTACTAAGGTGTGTCGACGCGAAGGAAGCATCTAAACTACTAGAAGAAATCCATGCTGGGACCTGCGGTCCACATATGAATGGTTGTCTTAGCAAAGAAGATACTCCGTGCTGGTTAATTTTGGATGACTACGGAGACGGACTGCATCCAGTATGTTTGGAAATGCCACTACTGTCAGATACATTCAGACATGATAAAGGTACCTCCAAGCGAGCTTACTGAAACAAGCTTACCGTGGCCGTTTGTTGCCTGGGGAATGGATGTTATTAGACCAATCGATCCTGCCACCTCCAACGGGCACAGGTTTATCCTAGTAGCAATCGACTATTTCACCAAATGGGTTGAAGCAACATCTTACAAATTAGTGACTAAGAAAGTCGTGGCAGACTTCGTCCGAGACCGTATCGTTTGTCGGTTCGGGATTCCGGAATCAATCATCACTGATAATGGTTCCAATCTCAACAGTGACCTAATGAAAGCCATGTGTGAAACCTTCAAGATCAAACACAAGAATTCTATAGCCTACAGACCTCAAATGAATAGAGTAGTAGAAGCCGCCAATAAGAATATCAAGAAGATACTAAGGAAAATGATAGAGAAGCATAAGCAGTGGAACAAGAAGCTATCATTTGCTTTATTAGGATACCGCACCATAGTTCGCACATCAACCGAGGCAACCCCCTATATGTTGGTTTATGGTACAGAAGCCATCATTCCTGCCAAGGTGGAAATTCTCTCATTAAGAATCTTATAGGAAGCAAAGCTAGATAATGCATAATGGGTAAAGAATCGTTATGAGTAGCTAGCTCTTATAGATGGAAAGAGAATGAATGCAGTTTTCCACGGTCAACTTTATCAAAACAGGATGTCCAGAGCCTTCAACAAAAGAGTCAAGCCAAGACCGTTCACACCGGGGCAGCTGGTGTTAAAGAAAATTTTCCCGCATCAAGATGAAGCCAAAGGGAAATTCTCTCCCAACTAGCAGGGTCTGTACATGGTTCACCAGGTTCTAACAGGAGGAGCCCTCATACTTGCAGAAATGGACAGAGAGGTCTGGCCAAGGCATATCAATTCAGATGCCGTCAAGCATTACTATGTGTAATCATTATGTTTTCCTTTGTGATGTAATTTGAACTATGCCTGACCTAATTCCCATTTAAGAGGGGATACGTAGGCAGCCTTATGGGTTCAGTCACAATTCAACAAAACTTTCATCCCTCCTCCCCTGCAATTGGAAACTGGGGCAGAATTTTGAGGAGGACCCTCAAAATTCCGAAGTTATTTTCAGCCAATCATTGCTAGCAGTAGTCAGAAGAAGCAACCCAGTAAACTAGGGTTGATTTTTTAGGAGGACCCTCAAAATTCTGTAACAAGGAAGGTTGTAATGTCTTGGACCAAGTCACAGTCACCGGTTCGTCTAAAAGTTGTTCTTGATTATACACATATGTCATTTTTTTACAAAATTATGCATGTTTATTTCTGAAATCTCTTTGTTTAGAAACTCTACCCTAATGATACGTACAGTATGACCAGATTCAAAGCCGAGCAGGTCAAGCAAAGCCAGCGGGGATACGAACCAACCTCCTCCTTTACAAAACTCATGATTTTTCTTTGGATACAGGCACTTGAGTTGCAAAATCATCAAATATACTATACACTCACGAGACAAACATTGTTCAGGAATACAACTCTCAGAACCGTTGCACTTACTCACAGTTGCTATCCGTACACAATGTCCCCGGCAGACACAGTATCCCCAGCAGTCGCAATTTCGCGATCCCCTATCAGCTAAGAAAATCTATTATTATTTGCCTTTACTTCTTGCATAAGGCTACCATTCTACATTCCGAGGTTAGTCTCTACCTTTATCTACATTTCTGTATTGCATAAGGCTACCATTCTGCCTTCCGAGGTTAAGCTCTACCTCCATCTGCATTTCTACATTGCATAAGGCTACCATTCTGCCTTCCGAGACTAAACTCTGTCTCCATCTGCATTTCTGCATTGCATAAGACTACCATTCTGCCTTCCGAGGTTAAGCTCTACATCCATCTGCATTTCTTCATTGCATAAGTCTACTATTCTGCCTTCCGAGGTTAAGCTCTACCTCCATCTGCATTTCTGCATTGCATAAGACTACTATTTTACCTTCCGAGACTAGGCTCTATCTCCATCTGCATTTCCGCATTGCATAAGGCTACCATTCTTCCTTTAGAGGTTAAGCTCTACCTCCATCTGCATTTCTGCATTGCATAAGGCTACTATTCTGCCTTCCGAGGTTAAGCTCTACCTCCATCTGCTTTTCTGCATTGCATAAGGCTACTATTCTGCCTTTCGAGGTTAAGCTCTACCTCCACATTTGCATGGATGAAAGAGTGCCACCTTATTTACATTTGCATGGCTGAAAGATCGCCACCGTATTTACATTTGCATGGATGAAAGATTGCCACCTTACTTACATTTGCATGGCTGAAAGATCGCCACCTTATTTACATTCGCATTGGCTGAAAGATCGCCACCTCTATATTTGCATGGCTGAAATATCGCCACATTATTTACATTTGCATTGGCTGAAATATCACTACCTTATTTATATTTGCATTAGCTGAAAGATCGTCACCTTATTTACATTTGCATTGGCTGAAAGATCGCCACCTTATTTACATTTGCATTGGCTGAAATATCGCCGCCTTATTTACGTTTGCATTGGCTGAAAGATCGCCACCTCTACATTTGCATGGCTGAAAGATCGTCATCTCTACATTTACATCTCATGGGCTGAAAGATCGCCACCTCCTGCATTGCATAGGCTGAAAGATTGCCAAATTGTCCAAAGCTATCATTGTTCGGAGGCACCATTTTCATAGTCCGAGAACGTCATGCCATGGCCTGAGAACCCCTTCTATCTTTTGCATATCATTATTCAAAGGCATCATAGTTCGGAGGAATCATTCTCATACCCCGAGAGCATTATTTCATGGCCTGCGAATCCTTTATTATACGCTTCATGTCCCAGGACACCATGGTCTGAGGACGTCATCCTAACCATCCGAGGACAAAAATTCATGGTCCGACGGGAATTTGCATCATGTTTAATTTTACGCACAATATATGCTTGTATTGTTTATTTGCAGGTAAACCGGCGAGCAACAACCATCTTAGCAGGAGCGATCCCGTTCCAGTTCCCACATCCCTATCAAATTTCAGCCATCCACCCCAACCTGAAATTGCGTCCATTTTTGAAAGTCTCCATCAGGCCTACTCCGTCGACGAATTCTAAACTACATATGACCTGATTCCTATAAAACCAAGGATATGTAGGTATTTTAAAACCATAGTACGGCCTAAGTCTCCTCGAACCCTTTCGTTCGGTCAAAATTGGTCATCATATCTTTACCCGACAACTCTTTCATCCTTCCCGGGTAAAGAGGGGCAGTTGTTGATACCCAATTTTTCCTCGTATATTTTTAAAATGAAAAATACTTTCAAAATATCATGAATATGAATATATAAGTATGTCCCAAGGTTTTAATATTTTTCTCTTAATTTTAAAGATTTTTAAATCAATTTATTGCCTTATTTTAGCAAGAAAACCCCAATAATTGATCCCAAAATTATCATTTTGGTGATTCATCTATTGGATTCTCATATTTTCATTAAATATAGATAACATATTTTTTTGCATATTTTTTTTATAAATTTATTTAGTATTTTTAAAGCTAAATTGCACGTAATTGCGATATTAGCCTTTTTTAAGATTTAATGGTGTTTATATTTATAAAATTAACTTCAGTATTTTTAATTGGATAATTATGTATAATAAATCATTTTTATGCTTTCAATTTATTTTTGAAAATTAATTTACTATTTTTTATAATTTTAAAGGGAAAACTGGCTATTTAAATAATAGCCCAATTCGTTTCAATTTTAGCCTAAAATCTGACCCCTAATTGGACCCCAATTTAAATTAAAACCTGAATCAGGCCCCAATTATCCCTACCCGACCCAAAACCTTATTAAATCCTGGTCGTTGATCAAAAAGACCAACGACCCTCACCTGTCCTTACCTTTTTTAACCAAACGACCCCCCAATACCTCTCTCATTCCTCACTCATCTCTATCTCTCTACTTCTGGTTCTCTCTAAAACCTTCCCTCTCCTCTCCTCTCCGATGAGTTCTGTTCATCTTCTCTGACCACCTTCTAACCTAAATCTATAGTGGTCTCACCACCCACCAAGCCACCAATGGCTCCTCAAGTTTGGTTAACTGAAGCTTCATGACTCGAACACGAAGATTTGGATCCAGACCTCTGATGATTCAAACTTTACGGCCATCTCCAGCCCTTCTCCGGTAAGCTATGTCTGTTTCGAGCTTGGCTACGACTCCTTCTGTTTAGATCCAAGACTTTCTCACCGTTAGGGTTCCTTTGAAAACCCTAGCTTTAAGGTTTTTCTGATCTCTTTAGATCTGTTCCAGATCAATGCTTTTCCTAAGGTTTTAAACGATTTTCTGGATTTTCTTTCAAAAAACTATACTTTCGAAACCATCGCTTTTCCGATTTAGGGTTTTTCTGAAATATTTAGATGTTTCTCTGATTTTCTCTTTCTGTTGTGTGTTCCTTCTACTATATTTTCCTCTACTGTGTTCTCGTGTGTTTCTTCTACTGTATTTTCCTATACTATGATTCTTGTGTGTTTCTTCTACTGTATTTTCCCCTGCTGTGTTCTTGAGTGTTTCTTATTAAGTTTCCTACACTATGTTCTAGTTAGGTTTCTTCTAATATTTCTTAATATGTTTCTCCTACTGTTCTTATCAATTTCTCCAGTATGTTTCGTATTAGTTTCTTCTACCATGTTTTCTTTGAACTCTTCGGCTATGTTTCGCATGTTACTCTTCTATCATGTTTCTCATGAGTTTTATTGCTGAGAGTAACATGTTAAAGGTTTCAGTTCTTTTCTGAGACCTCTGAACTTGTTTCGACTCAATTACTTGTCCTCTCATCTCTGCACTCGATTGATGGCAGAAACCCTAGAATTTGTGGGTTCTTCCTAGTTTGGAAACCATTGGTTATGTGATTTGCCTGAACTGGTTTTATTTCAAAAACCCTAACTCTTTCAAACCAGTTTCGAGTCTCTGAACTTAGTTTTGAAATCTGTTTTTCATATGATTCTGACTTTTTCTTTACACTGGATCTTTTTTGCTACTTCTTTTCTACATTGCTAACCTATGTGACAACCATGCTCCTGTAGCCTATTATCTACTGATTTTGCAATGACACGACATCTTCTTTCAGCTTAACATGTCTGTATGCTCTTTATATGTGATGAACTTCCCTCTAAAATAGCTTTCAAATTTGGGATTGGTTCAGACTTCCTTCTTAATAGGTCTGATAGATTTCTTTCCATTGTTTGTTGATTTCCCTATGATTCGACTTAAGTTAAAACCTTTCTCAGCTTTTCTGACTTGGTTCATTCATGGACCAATAATAAAAAAATATTTGACTCTTGATTTACTGGCTACTAATTGATTTTCTTACCTTATTTATATAACCATGTATTTCAAAATTTTGTCCCTTAAATAACTTTTTATGTATTTGCCCCTAATTGCATGCTTTGCACAAAAGGTTTATTGGACTTCTTCCTTTAAGTAGTTTTCTCGTTTGAATCTGAATTTGTTAATTAAAGAAAGTCTTGTGTGATTGATTCTTAATTGATATCCTTAATTGTTTTCTTACCTTATTTCTGCCTGATTTTCACACTATAAAGATACGCCTCTTTTACAAACTCAAAAAAAAAACTGAATTCACAATCTTTCTGAACTCACATTCATACACAATAGTATTCTCTCTTGTCTGCACTGTGGCCTGTTTACAAGACCTACTGCTTTTCTCTATTTGTTTCTTTGAAACTGGTATGTCTTGATTTAAGCTTTAGCACCACAACAATGTGTTTATTTACAGCTTTTGTATCCATGTCTACTTACTATTTCTGTACTTGAATTAGCATGCTGATTTCTTTCCACCTGCTCCTATTATGAATCCCAAAACCCCTGCCCCCTATGTGTTTGAGCTATGGTTTAAGGCATGACAATATTCAAATTATTGCCCATGAACTAAACTTGATCCCTTGGGATCCTAGCCTCTAATAATGTGTTCTAGTAGTCTTCTGGGTATACTAGCACTCTCCATTGCTGGGTATACCCACAACCTGCCTAGTCTTTTCAATTTCCCTATTCCCCATGTACCCCTATGTGTACTTATTTGTAGTTGTTTCCCTTTCCCTTTCCCCCTTTTAAAATTTTGTTTCTGCACTTGCACACTCTCTTAGTCCTTAAGTTCTTCCCCTCTCTTGTGAGCCTTGCCTTGGGACCTTGAGCTCCCTCTGAACTTGGACACTTGAGGGCTGACCCTTCCATACTGCACTTGTCTTGATCTGAAAATGTATTTGGCTGTGAGCATTTCCCGGAGTCCCCTTTGAGGCTCTTAGGAAACATTGACACATCCAAATGGGAGAAAGGCTTTGGATCATGATCTCTTGTAGTTGGTTTACCTCATATTTCAGAAATGAAGCCTGAATCAGTCTCTCTTTGGTTGTACTTTTTAATTTCTGATGTATTCTTTTACTTTTTTCTGGGCTGTAATAATTTGTAAAAAATTATTGGGGATGGCTAGTGAAAAAGGGAGGGGTAACTATGTATGCAAAGGGTAGATATCCTACCTATAAGTATTTCTGAAAATCTGCATTCTCACATAGATATCCTGCATATAGGTATTTCTGAAATTCTGCATTCTCACATAGATATCATGCATATAGGTATTCTAATTTTTTCACATAGATGCCATGTCTATAAATATTTCTGAATTCTGCATGCTTTCATATAGAAATAATGACCATAAGTACCTGGAAATCTGAATTATGCATATGCATATAGAGAAATATGCCTATAGGTCCTTCTAAATCCTGTATATACGTTCTTCATCTAGCAATCATGTTCATATGTCTTAAACAAAAAAAAACAGCATCTAGATATCATGTCCATAAGGCTTCTGCATTCTTTACCACGTCTATAAAAGGTTTTAAAATCGATAATGCATAGAAAGCATGTCTATAGGAACTATTAATCGAATATGAATCGCTTCATTCACTTATAAGGCTAAAACCAGTAATAACGACGTGTCATCATCTGCAGAACTTATAACCTTTTTGCTAAAACTTGCCTTTCTTTAATAATCTGGCAACCTTTCTTAACCAGTACGCATGCAGTTTATTTCAATGCTTTCTGAATTCATTAGATACCATGTCTATAGGATCCTTGTCCAACACTTAGGCAAGCTTTAAGGTGAAAAATATAAATAGAATCTGTTTTATTAATTACAACCAGCAGGCAGGCCTGATTCGGGTTTCTTATATGAATTATGTAATAAATCAGTCTGCCTCAACTTTTAAGTTCTTAATCAGACCCTAAACAGTATGTGTAAGTCATGCTAATTATGTGCTTCTTTTATTGAAGGAGATATATCTGAGCCTTTTTACTTGTTATGTGCTCCTCCCCAACTTGCTATACATGTTTTTGTATGTCGCCTTAGAATTTTGCCTTTGAAACTACAAACAAACCTAAAATCCCTCCCTTTAAGGATTAGTAGTCTTAAATACCTCCAGGACTAATAGGATTGGGACGGGTAATAGCATGCAATAAGTAAATGAGATCATTCCGTGCTTTAATACCTTAACGGGGTGGGAAAGTGTAGATATGGATATGATGACCACACAATATCATCACGTGTAGCCCCTTACTGAGGAGTGATTACCGGATGTTGTGTGGGGTGATCCCTATTATTAATAAACCTAGGACCCCCCTTTCCTTTGTTTCTTTGTTTCTTTTAAATTTTCAAATTATTTCTTTCTTTTCTTTCCAACTTTGTTTATTTGTAACTATTACGTGAAAATCCCCTCTTATTTGAAGTTCTTACTTGCCTACGTGTTATTTGTACCTAAAGTCACAACAACGGTTTGGCCAGGAACCACACTAGTGGATCCTGAGGGGTGCCTAACACCTTCCCTTTGGGTTAATTTCAAGCCCTTACCCAATCTCTTGTTACTCAAGTCAAAACCCTTCTTAGTGTCCTAATGCACTTAAATCATTAGGTGGCGACTCTTCAATATAAAACCCCAATCCCAAAAGGGAACGAGTTGTCCTCCCAAATATCATAAACCCGATTTCACGAGAAAAAGGGGGCACAACAACCATGAATGATCACTTCCTGACGATTCCATTCAAACTTCACGACTTGATGTAGTGTGAAAGGCATGGCTACAATGACATGGACCATGGCCGACCCAATAGAAGATTATATGAGGCTGGTATGTCAAGCACCTGAAACCCGACGTCGAACCAAGTTGGCCCCATCTGCAATAAAGGTTGATCTCCCTGATTATGGCCCTTTGGGACCCATTGAAAGCTTTCATGTTCATGCTTCCTACCAGTATTTCATGAAAACCTTTGTCCAACCTTTTTAGAGTGTCCAACAGACAAATATTGAGGCTGAACCTCCATCAACCAAGACCCTGGCAATGGACTTGTCTTCAAATTGCACTGTGATATGCAATGCTCGATTGTGATTCAACCCCTCAGGCGATAGCTCATCTTCGTGGAAGAAAATCTTATGACTTTCTAGTACTTGCCCTACCATATTGGCCATTTCTCCGCCAGTGATGTTATTGGGTACATAAGCCTCACTCAGCACTTTCATTAAAGCATTCTTACGTGCCTCTGAGTTTTGTAACAATGATAGGATAGATATTTAAGCAGGTGTTTTGTTCAAATGATCAACGATAGAATAATCCTTTGCTTGTACTTTCCTCCACAGCTCATCTGGCACTGTCTCAATAACTGGCTGCCTGGTAGTGGAATCCTTACTTAATCCTCCCAAGTGTTCAAGTGTATAGACTTTTCCAATCCTGGTCATTCCTTGTGCAGCATTAGATTCTTGTACCTTGGCCTTCCCCTTCCGCCGAGCCTCGACCACATAATCCCAGGGTATTGTTTTTGAGTCGAATAGAGGTGTGGTTGATATTGTCACAGTGAAAAGTTTGATCACTTCTACTTCAAATAAAGCTGGGGTGTCCGTAGGTGGAGCTACCTCTACCTCAAATAGAACCGGTGCAGCTACCTCGATCTTGATTGGTGACTGAGTCTGTACCACAATAGGAGTAAGCGTAATTGCAACTTTAAAGTCATCGCCTTCTCGAATAAGCCTAATCGACCCCTCGGGTTCCATTCTTTGTCTGTCTCTATCACATGTACTTCGCCACCTCTATGATCAAGGAGGGGTTGTTGCGGACATTAGGTGCGGCTTCCTTGGCCTGTATGACCTTGTTGTCAATTAGCATCTGGATCTTATCCTTCAATCTTCATCACTCATCAATGGTGTGCCCTTTCATACCAGAATGGTACACACAAGTTTTGTTTGGATTGACCCATTGGGATGGATTTTCTAGTATCACAACAGGAATGAGGGTGACATCACCAATAATTTTCAACCTTTCATACAGTTGGTCGATAGGCTCAACAATGGCGGTGTATTGTCTAGGTGACTTGCGATTGAAATTGGGTCTTGGTCTTGGATAATTTTGGCGAGTTGGTGGTGATTGAAAATGGGATGGTTGGGAGTTATAGGTGTGATAGATTGTGGCTGGTTAGGAATATCTGGGAGATGAAGGCTGATATGTGGGAGGAGGTGTATGATAGGTAAGTGGAGATTTCGGGCCCTGGGCCACCATTACTGCCCCAACATCTCTCTTCTTCGATATACCGCCTAATTGTAGTGCTTTGTTTATGGCCTGTAGTGCCTCAAAATTCGTTACCATCCCGTTCTTGATTCCTTCTTCGATTCTTTCTCCATATTTGATGATATCAGAGAATTTATGAATTTCGATAACCATCAACCTTTCATAATATTGTGGATCCTATGCTATAACGAAGAATTTGTTCATATGTTCCTCGTCCAAAGATGGCCTGGCCTTGGCCGCTTCTGACCTCCAGTGAGTAGCATACTCAGGGAAAGTCTCAATAGGTTTCTTTTTAAGATTCAGAATGTAGAAAACATCTGGTGCATTTTCTGTATCGAACCTGAACTGGTCCATGAAAACTGACGCAATAATCACCCAATTGGACCATTTCTTGGGATCTTGGCTGATGCACCAGGACAAAGTATCCCCAGTAAGACTCCTCATAAAGAGTTTTATTCGGATCTTTTCATCTTTCCCAACCCCGACAAGTTTGTTGCAATAGGTTGAGGGTGGACTCTGGAATCACTTGTGCCATCAAACATCTCAAACTTGAGAGGTTTGTATCCCTCTGGCAGTTCTACGTCTGGCTGTATGCATAGGTCTTCATAGCTCAAACCTTCTATTCTTTTGTCGCCTTCAACACCCTGAACTCGGCTCGTCGGCTTATTGAGTTCTTCAGCCATGTTTTTAATGAGCAGGTCCTTCTCGGAGGATTCCGGTGTATAGGAGATTGGTTGTATAGAGTGAGGTACGATTTCTACATATATAGGGTTGCTTTGATGGGTGCTAGGGACTTGGGTGTAATGATGGTCATTAGTGGAGTTTTGGGGATCGGGAATGGGTTGTGGTGTTTTTTGGGGAGTGCTATAAGTGGTGGTTAGTGGGTACTAAATTGGTTGATGGTGATATTGTGGCGGAGATGGTATTGGCAATGGATTGAGATTTTGGGGTGAAATTATGTATTGACTCGGTGCAGGAGGATTTTGTAGGTATTGGTTTTGTGTGTTTTGGGGAGGTGCTGGGTTCTTTGTGCTTTGTTGGTGGATGTCGGGGACATTTAGGGTGAGTGACAAGTTTGCTAAGTTGCGAACCTACTCAAGTTCTCCTTGCAGTTCTAGTATCTTTTGTTCCAATCTTAAGACTATATCATTCGGTGCCGGAGTACTTTGTCCATCTGAAGTTTCTACGTTCTCAACATTCTCCTTTCGAATACCACTTAAATCGTCCGTTTTTGCTTTCCCTCTGCCATTTGTATTGCTTGGAGGAGGAAGAGGTAGAGGGACTCTAGATCTGGTGTGATATGCTGATGAGGCCAGTATGAGCGAACCAACCTAATGGGATGAGAATAATCAAAGAATAAGGAAAAACAAACAAAAAAAGGTAATAAGTCAGCGAGGGTTCTGAAATGTTTACAGTATTTAAACACATATTGTGAGAATGTAAATTCATGTCCTAATTTGAGAGCCTCGTTGTGCCCGAGGTAGGCCTAGCGACAAGTAGATTTGGAGAATTTTAGATGCCAGTAAATACTTCATTTCATAATGTAAAAATAGGCGAATCTGAAAACGACATTAAGACAATAGAAAAGTAAGTCACTACTAGCACTTGGCCTTATTACATTTTAGGAAAGCAAATAAATCAAGCCTATTTGGTCCCAAAAGGACCTTCCCCGGATTCGATCTTCCTATCTCCATCATACAGGTCCCCGAGCTCGTGTAGACCTAGTAGCAAGTAGGCTATGGCCAGATGTCCTCCTTCAGCTCCTTCAGCGTTCTGGCAGTCCTCGATCCTCTTTATGACTTTACCTTCCATCTCCACTATTCCTCGCTTCAGATATTTCAGTTTCCTGTTGGAAGTGACTACCATTTCTTTCCATTCTTTGATCAACCTCATATTCCTCTCATGTATTTCCCGGTGCTCATTCTCAGAGTCATGGACCCTCTTGCACAGCCTGTTGTATTTGACTTGAGCTTTAGCTTCTTCGTCTATGATTCTATTCCCTCGACCGGCTCCTAGCATCACCATTCCTTTTAGATTGTCCTCTAACCATGCTAGGTAGAGAGGTTCACACCCCACATGATACCTGTATGGCTCAACAGTGTTCTTTTCCACAATGATTTTGCAGTGCCACATGTGCTGAGCTTGGCACTTGTTAAGGGCGTCGTCGTCTTGAAAGTTTGCCTTGAAATGACTCATCTTGGCAACCCTTGGGAAAACCCTGTCTGCTTGCCTCATAACTTGGATAGGGACATAAGGGTATATCCCTCTCAACCCAATCAGCACCAGGTGTGGATCTGATGATGAATTCATCTGTTGGGAACCATTGAGACATCCATTGCACTTGTTCCTCGATCAGATTGTCAAAGAACTCTACCCATTCTTTGGAACTTTTTGGCTGAGCAAACTTGTCTAGAATGTAAGTCATCTGCTTGGGGTGATGGAAGGCAATATGGTCGTTCCAAGCCCTTCGCGGAAATTCTTGGCGATAGCGACCCTTTTGAAAATGTTCTAACAACCACAACTGTAGCAGTAGGTTACAACCCTCGAAATGCTTGACCCCTCTTTGATAGCGCTCTAGAGCCTTGTAGATGTCGGCTATGATCATGGGGACTATAGTGTATGTATGTCCATTCATCCTTTCCATCATAGTCTTGGCGACCATGGACAACCTAGTGTGGACTCTTTCCCTTTTCATTGGGAATACTATCAGGTCAAAGAATCATACAATGAATACGAACGCTCTACAGTGAATGTGGCCCAGAGAAGTGAGAGAGATATCATCATGGTAGGTACGGTAAGACTAGCTATGACCATACCTCTCATATAGATATTCGAAGGGTATGTAAGAATCCTTCAGGCATACCAGGACAGCATTTTTCTTCAGCCCCATCATCTTTAAGAACCCTTTACCAGTACGGTTCTCCGCCACCAATAACCTGGGACTATCCCAAGTCAACCCCGCAAGCCCTCCAATTTCTTCTAGAAGTGGTGTCATTTCTATATCGCCGAAACGAGACACAGACCTCTCACCGTCCTAGAACAAAGTGGTAGCCTCGATCAACTTGTTGTTGGGCTCAATGTCTAGTAGGGAAGGCAAGTTACCCAGGTACTTCCTTACATGTTTTTGTCACCTGAGTAAAGGTCCTTTCACCAATCTAGCAGCAAAGGTGGAATGTTGCTAACCATACCGAATCTGAGGACCTCATGCCTCATTTTTTTCAAAACAAAAGGGTAAGGACCTCCTACCCCATCAGACTCGACTATTTATACATTTATCATTAGCATTTTGGCATTTAGTTCTCCAAATTAATGCACAGAACATGGTTGTGTCCATTGGGATTATGTAAATCCCGGTGTACTTTTGGATAAGGCTCATCTTAAAGGATCATTATGTAGACTGCATAATTGATCCGACTAGGTTTGACCATGATGCATGCACAATTATGAGGGTCTAGACTAGTACCCTTAAGCGGACAACTTGAGGGGGAAAGGCACGGAACCATCGACTGCACCGTCGATCGACTGGTTTTACCGCAAATAAAGTTTTCCAAATTTAAGGGTAATAAATAGGATGAGCGCAACCACTCATCAAGCGTTGCTATAGGATTTAATACTGGGTTGGAATATGATGCGGAACATAATTTATGCAGCAATAAATAGCATGTTGCCAAGTATTTGCACGTAGGAAAAATAAATACAACATTTAAATAATTGAAAGACAGTAATAGAAAAGAAAACAAAGAGACAAGTCAGTTTCAGGAATAAAGAAATCATAAATTCTTGAAAATAGACAGTTAAACTCAAATAAGGGGAAAGGGGTATGTGGGATGGAGCATGCTTGGACTAATTCACAAAATACAAGTTCGTTATGGTAAGAGCCTAAAATATTCCTAGGAGAGTTTCCATGCTGTCACGCCCCCTTTTTTCCTTCCGCGGAGAGAGATTCGGATTCTGACGTTGATGGGGGTAATAACTCATTTTCTTTTGGGATTTGGGTATTTGAAGAGTCGCCACCTAACGGATTATGGTGCGTTAGGGCACCTAGAGTATTTAAATCTTAGACAAGTTTACATTACCAGAGGGCTCGAAATAACCTTGAGAGAAAAGTGTTAGGCACCCCTATTGGTCCACAACGGTAGGTCCCGACCAAACTTATACTTATGAATTAGTCCTTTAACAAATAAATAGCTAAACACATACTTGCAAATAAGGGCATGTTTTGGACATTGTATGACTCAAAGAAATTTAAACAAGCTGCATATAAAAGAGTAAGGTTTAAACAACGGGAATTGGGAAAGAGGGGTCCTAGGTTGGTTAGCCTATAAGATCACCCCACACAATACCCGGTAAATACTTTTCAATGAGGGGCTACAGTGACATTAGCGCGTAGTCATCATATCCTTTTCCACCCAAGTCCCTCCCCTTGGTCAAAGTCTAAAGAGTTCTACCAAACTTGAAAATGTCTTATGCGTGCACTACCCGTCCCTTCCTTACGGCCCTGGAGGTATTTTAGGACCTCTACTTTTGGACAGTTCTAGAACTTCCTAAGGTTTTAAAGGACAAAAATCTAGACGTCAATCAAAAGCAAGTAGGACTGCATTTAAAGAGAACAAATTATAGGCCCACAGTCATCTCCACAAATATAACAAGTAAATGCACATCTTTAAACAACAGTCTAGTATTTAAGAGAAAATCCTAGAACATGATATCTAGATGAGCAGGGATTATACAGCATTGAATTAGGAAAAAGTGTCAAAATCCTATTTAGCTTGCCTACTGATTTAGACCTATTAAATCTGAACAGTTTTAAATGACAAAGCACAGTTTCATAGTTGGAGAATTTAAATCGCCCTATAGGCTTGCCTAAATGCAGAACAGTGATGCCCTAAGAGCATGATATTTATATTGATGCAGTAAAACAGTGAACAACTTTTAAACGGACACTTGGGATCCTATAGACATGCTTTCTAGCGGTATTGATTTAAGGCAGTGTTTGAAAAGTCATTTAAAGAAGCGGACAGTTGATTAAACCAATTTAGAATGAACTAACGTGAATTAAACTGATTTGTTAACTAAATTGATTTTAAGTTCTATAGGCAAGATTTCTGATTTTAATTCCTATAGGCATTATATCTAAATGTTAAGAGCTGATTTTCAAACTTATAGGCATGATTTCTATTGAGACGAATGTAGATACATGCAGTGGCAGAAATTGAAATCAGTCACTTTACACTCTACATGCATAGTATCTAATTATAAAGTTGATTTTAACCCTATAGACATGGTTTCTATAATTGAATACATTTAGATCCTATTGGCATAATTTCTAATATCGTGAAAACAAAGCAAACATAGCAAAGTATTAACATTATCCTATAGGCATCGTATCTACCCGAGTTACCCAACAGATATGTAGCTACCCAGCCATTTTCACTAATCACCCCAATGTTGTTTACAAATAATTATTACAGACCAGCTGAATAAATTACATAAACAATAAAGAAAAAGAAGAAGTTTACTATAGGGAGCCTAAAGCAGGCCCAAATGACTTCCCCAAGACTCTAATAGCCTCAAATGCCAAGGTTCTACAAACAATATCTTGTCTAGGTGTGTCAGAGTTCCCTAAGGACCTCAAGGATCCCGGGCAGTGTTCAAACCTAGAGTTTTCTCAAACAAGAACTGATTTAAGTGCAGTGTGGAAAGGCTAGCTCTGACATGCCAGAGTTCAGAGAAATCTCAAGGATCTCAAGGCAGTCCATATGCTAGAGGGGCAGAACCTAATATTCTAGGAGTAGTGTGAGAGTGCTTGACATAGTTTTGTTTTGAAAATAGTACAGAGATGACTTCAGACGTAGGAAAGTTTTTTTCTTCAGAAAACAGGAAATAACTTAGTGGTAGAAGATAGTTTGAGAAGAGTATCAAGCAACATACAAGCAATTCGTTATATTCAGATCACTTAACAACAAAACTTCACACAGGAATGAAAGGATTGTGGCACATAAGAATCATTTCAGGGTACAGGGATAGGGATAGTAGAAACAAACAGTCACAAACTGCATACACACTTAGGATCTTGGAGACTTAGTAAATAGTTTAGAATATAAATAATGGCCTATATTGAACAAGATTTAATTATATAGTTTGGACATGCTAAGTAAAGAAGTAAGCAGAGTGTAAAACATGCATTGAACATGACATAATTTATACATATTAAGCAAAGGAGTAAGCAGGAGAGAGGGTAGAATGTAAAACATACATTGAACAAGACAGAACTTTAGACATTCTGAGCAAAGAGATAAATAGGAATACAAGTTAAAATCGCTATTGATGGACTAATGCAGGAATGAAACACATATGGTTTGATTTCAAAACTTAATTACAGACATACCAGTTAAGGAGAGCAGACACAAAGTATAGAGCAGTGTAGTGCATTAACTAGCCTTGGCTTACAGCCGGCTAGTTCAATAGAAGTAGCAATTAACAGAAAAGAGTAGAAAGCTTAAGTATAAGAGAGAGTTTTTGAACTAGTGTTCATTGTTATTGTCCTCTGAACTTAAAAGAAGAGGAGGTTTATATAATAATCAAAAGCTTGACACATAAGGTAAGATATCAATTAAGTAGTAAATGAGGGAAGTCATACGTAAATCAGCAAGATCCTCCCTTAATCAAGGGATAGTTCAATCAATGGTAAAACATACTAAGTATTTAAGGAAAAGAATAAAGTAAAGTTTAGGTATAGAATAGGTAGGTAGGGGTAAATGCACAGTAGTTTAATTAAGGAAACAAATCAATTAATAATTAGCGGAATACAAACATGTCAAGGAAAAACAATTAAGGAAGGCAAATTCAATCAAATTGAGTAAAGAGGTAAGAATCACACGTCTAAAGGAAAGTGTTCAAATTAAACCAGGATTTAAGGGATTCAGAATAATCAAGGGTTCAGTCGAAGAGAAAGTCATGAAAGAATTAGCATGCCTAGCATATAAAATGAGGTAAAGCATGAGTAGTCGGGAATCGATACATGATTTCAACAAAACAAAAGTTAAACAACACTGATTCAAGGAGAAGTATACAAGTCTTGCACAAATGGTTAGTATGAACACAAGTACATAATATCAGTGAAAGTTCGAACTAGAAAATTCAGTAGAAGCATATTAGGACAAGAAAATACGAGAAGTCACAAGAACCCAAGACAAGAACACAATCAGATATACCAATATCCAGAAATCAAATGAAGAACCCCAAAAAATTAGGGTTTTCAGTACAAACGGGCTAGGGTTGTTGCAGGTTCATAAAATCAGCCAAAAAATATATTAGAAGCAGACGTTTAAACACAAAGAATCATTGACCAAATTTTAAAAAGAAATTCCGGAAACCCTAATTTTAGAAAAAGATGAAAATCACTTGAAATCATACTATTCGTGTAAAGAATCTCTAGGCTATTGTAAAACTCACATGAAACAAACACAAATCACTTTAGATCTGTACAGATCTAGGAGGTTTTTAGAAAAGAAATTAGGGTTTCGAAGAGAACAATACAGAGTTGAAGAAACCTGTTTAGAAAACCATAGATCATGGCTAATATAGGACGATCTCACTCAAAATCACACCAGAATGGCCTGGAACAGGTGAGAGATAAACCCTAGATGCATGTCGACATAGCCCTGGTTCCTTGAGGGCCTTAGAGATTGCAAGCATGACAGGAGAGAGGCCAATGGAGGCCTGATAGGTGGTGAGAGGTTACCGGAGATAACCATAGATGGGGGTCAGTGAGATTGGGGATTAAGGTTAGGGTGAGAGCGTTTGAGAGCAAAGAGGATTTTAGGGCGGCAGTGTAAGGTGGGAAATGGTTAGGGTTTTGGGAGGTATAGGTTAGTTTATTTTAGGTAATGAGAGATTTGGACCGTTGATCAAAATGATCAACGACCAGGATCTAACAAGAGCCGGGTCGGGTAAGTTTGTTAGGATCAGACGGGTATTGGGCTTGGATAATTTAATCAAAAATTGGGATGGGTATTAGGGTTGAATTTGAAATGAAATTACGCTAGATTTTAAATGGCCATTTTAATACTCTATAATTTATAAGAAATAATAAATGATTTCTAAAAAAGAATTTCACGTACTAAAATGATTTAAAATAGTTATTTAACATTTTAAAATTATAAAAGATCATTTTATGCATCAAAAATGTAATTATGCATTGATAGGACTAGTATTGCAAATATATGCAAATTAGCTTAAAAATGCAAATGCAATTGTAAAAAAAGTATACTAAAATATTTAAGAAATATTTTGGCATAAATAATAAATTTAGATGGCTAAATCACCACAAAAATAAATTGAAGGATAATTATTGGAAATTTTATGAGTAAAGGGGAAGAAATAAATTAATTTAAAGTCTTTAAAATTATAGAAAAATTATAAAAAATGCTTATGCATGCTTATATATGCATATATGCTATTTTGAAAGTATATATACGTATTAAAAATATATAGGAAAAAATTGGGTATCAACACCCGTACCTCCCCGAAGTTATCCGACCTATGGGTCCTGTACACCAATGGTGCCTCCAACGCATCAAGATCTGGACTGGGACTCGTGCTCGAGGCTTTTTTTCATATCCCATATACATATATTTACATATATACACATATATAACGCCATCTGGCCATGGGTCAATGCACATGTATAAATGAGAGAAATGCATGAAAAATACATAATAATCCCAATATTACTTCCGGATAAATTTTTTCAACTGTGTATTATTTTGAGACCCATGAACAGAAGATAATAATAATTCATATGGGGAATCAAGAATATAGACACCCCTAGTATTTCTATGAATAGAGTAATTTATGGAAACTGTGCGTTTGCTCGTATCTTCAGTATAATTTGGACCATGCCTAAAGAAAGAAGGGAGGGCCTTAACATACATGTTTCTTGAATTATTTGAACGAATCTGCTTCTGCGAAATTCCTGAACGAAATTTATACTTAGATTTGAAATTGGAACAGAATTGTCTTCTACTTCTAGCTTTTTTGGCTTGGATTGTAAATGAAATTTTGGACGAAATGTTTTCAGCTCAACGTTCTCGGTTTCAAAATCAAGAACAGGTTTGTTGGCTTGAACGAAGACTTCTTATCTTCTAACCTTTCCAATTAAGAAAGAATTCCTTGTTGTTTCCTTTATGAAAGTGACTAACGTCACTTTTTGTGTCCCTTTGTTCTAAGACTTGTACATATATCTTACTTGTAGATAATTATTATTTCCTAGGTTGCCACATAGGTTAATTAATTTCTTAATCATTTCATGTGTTGCCACATGTCTTTTGGAGTATAATTAATTAAGTTTTATCCACTTATTAGTTAGTCAGGTAATGTCCTGTTATCCGGTAATTAATCAATTACCCGCATAATTTAAAAATTGCCACAAATTAATTAAAATTCTATTTTTTTTAAAATACTTCATATATAATTTATTTATTATACTACCATGGTCATATGGCACCTTGCATGGTACTAATTCATATTTATCGGGTATTATCGCTCGACATGTATTTTATTCCAAATTGGCCACTTTCAACGAAACTCGTTTACTTTAATCTGTGTACCCCTTTATCCTTCATAACACTTATTTATCGCTTGTTATAAATAGCATATGTACGTTAATGTCGAGATGATCTCACCCCCGAGTCTACGTCGGTTAAGTGAAAACAAAATTTTAACGTACGAAAAACGCGAGATATAACATTCTTCCCCCCTTAGAAATATTCGTCCTCGAATGTTCAACTCCCCTTCATCTATATAACTTTTGGAAGGTCACCTATGTAACCACACCACTACCAACTCTCCCCATAGAAGCTTAATAACCCAACACCACACAGGACCACAATTATCCATAACGACAATGAACTCACACAACTAATGACAATAACCAATAAAAGAATTTGTATACGTACCTTATGATTATGATGTTTCAGTCGGACCCTTCTATGGAAGAGGAAATAAGTAGGGATATCTAGACCTCATGTTTTCCTCGACCTCCCAAGTCATTTCTTCCACATTGTTGTTTCTCCAAAGTACTTTTATGGAGGCTACCTCCTTATTCCGCAGCTTACGGATTTGTTGGTCTAGGATGGAAACCGGAACTTCCTCGTATGATAAGTATTCTGTAATCTGTACATCATTCGTGGGCACCACTCGGGTAGGATCACCAATGCACTTCCGTAACATAGATACGTGAAAAACCGGATGGACAGACTCCAATTCTGAGGGCAATTCTAACTCATAAGCTACTCGGCCCACTCTCCAAATGATCTTATAAGGCATAATATACTGTGGGCTAAGTTTGCCTTTCTTGCCAAACCTCATCACACCCTTCATAGGCGACACCTTTAAGAATACCCAATCATTAACCCCGAACTCTAATTCTCGTTGCCGCACGTTAGAATATGACTTCTGACGACTCTGAGCTGTTAATAGTCGGTCCCAAATCAACTTTACTTTCTCTATGGCTTGCTGAACTAGGTCTAGCCCATGTAATCTAGATTCTCCAACGTCGAACCACCCTATAGGCGACCTACACTTTCGTCCGTAAAGAGCTTCATATGGAGCCATCTGAATGCTGGAATGGTAGCTATTATTATACGCAAACTCGATAAGCGACAGATGATCATCCCAGCTACCTTTGAAGTCTATTACACAAGCTCGTAACATATCCTCCAATATTTGAATTGTACGCTTAGCCTGTCCTTCTGTCTGGGGATGAAATCTTGTACCAAGACTTACTTAAGTCCCCAATCCCTTTTGGAAGGACCTCCAGAAGTTAGCTGTAAATTGAGCTTCTCTAACTGAGATAATAGATACAGGGACACCATGCAGTCGTACTATCTCTTTAATATAAAGCCTTTCATAATTCTCTGAGAAATATGTAGTTCCAATGGGTAGAAAATGGGCTGACTTTGTAAGCCTATTAACAATCACCCATATCGAATCAAACTTACATTGGGTACGAGGTCAGCCTACAATGAAGTCCATATTGACTACTTCCTATTTCTAAGTCGGAATCTCCATAGCCTGCAATAATCCACCAGGTTTTTGATGCTCAATCTTAACCTGCTGACAATTAGGACACTGAGCAACAAATTCTACTATATCCTTTTTTATTTCGTCCGACCAATATACTTCCTTGATGTCATGATACATATTTGTCGCTCCTAGATGGATAGAATAACGAGAATAGTGAGTTTCCCCCATAACTTGCCGACGCAGCCCTGCAACATTAGGCACACATAATCATCCTCGATATCTGAGGACCTTATCTTCTGTAATTTCAAACGACGTCTTCTATTTATGAAGGGTGGTATCCCTATAATGAACTAACAAAGGATCGTCGAACTGGCATTCCTTTACTTCAGTTACTAAAGAGGATGTTGCTGTATACTGAATAGTAATTCCAATATCACCTGAGTCCAGTAACCGAACTCCAAGACTAGCTAGCTGATGAACCTCATGGGCTATTCCCCTCTTTTCTGGCTGGAAATACGACAGGCTACCCATAGATCTACGGCTGAGGGCATCGGCTACTATGTTCGCCTTCCCTGGATGGTATAAAATATGAATGTCATAGTCTTTAAGTAGCTCCAACCATCTCCTTTGATGTAGATTCAATTCCTTTTGTTTGAAGATGTACTGGAGGCTCCTATGGTCTATATAGATATCAACATGAATGTCATACAAGTAGTGCCTCCACATCTTTAGTGCATGAATCACCGCAGCTAACTCTAAATCGTGGGTCGGGTAGTTCTTCTCGTGCTTTCTTAGTTGTCTAGAAGCATAAGCCACAACCTTTCCATGCTGCATCAGCACACAACCCAATCCAACGCCTGAAGCGTCACAATAGATCACATAACCAACGGTCCCTTCTGAAAGCATTAGAATTGGGGCTTACGTTAATCTGTCCTTTAATGCCTGGAAACTCCGTTCGAAACCATCAGTCCATTGAAACTTTGCTCCATTCTAAGTCAACTTTGTCAAAGGTGCTGAAAGGGAAGAAAATCCTACCACAAATCTCTTGTAATAACCTGCCAAACTGAGAAACCTACCGACCTCCATCGGTGTTGTGGGTCTAGGCCAAGTCTTTCCTGCCTCAATCTTTTGTGTATCCACCCGGATAAGATCACCCGAAATAACATGCCCAAGGAAAGCTATAGAGTTCAACTAGGATTCACATTTAGAAAATTTTGCATACAGCTTCCCTTCTTGTAGAACTCTGAGCACAGTACACAAATGGTCTGCATGCTCAGCCTCTGAACGAGAATATACCAATATATCGTTAATAAATACAATTACGAACAGATCTAAAAAATTCCTGAACACACGATTCATCAAATCCATAATACTGTTGGGCATTGGTCAGACCGAACGACATAACCTAAAACTCAAAGTGCCCATATCTAGTCCTGAATGTTATCTTCAAAATATCTTCATCCTTAATCCTTACCTGATGGTACCCGGACCTCAAGTGTATCTTTGAAACACACTTGGCACCTTGCAACAGATTGAATAAATCATCAATTCTCGGGAGTGGGTACTTATTCTTGATCGTCACCTTATTCAATTTCCTATAATCAATACGCATTCGTAAGGAACCATCTTTCTTCTTCACAAACAAAACAGGTGCTCCCCACGGTGACGTACTAGGTCTGATAAAGCCTTTTTCAAGTAAGTCCTTTAGTTGTTCCTTTAACTCTTTGAACTCTGTGGGGGCCATTCTATAGGGAGAAATAGATATTGGGTGAGTATCTGGTAGTAGGACAATAGAAAACTCAATTTCTCGCTCTGGTGGGAGACCCAGAAGCTCATCGGGAAAAACATCGGGAAACTCATTCACCATAGGGATGGACTGAATGGTTGGTGAGTCTACTTAAACATCCTGTACCCGAACTAAATGATAAATACAGCCCTTTCGGATCATCTTCCTTGCCTTGAGATAGGAAATAAATCTACCTCTCGGCGATGCCGTGTACCTTCCCACTCCAAACCAAGCTCCCCTGGAAATTGAAATCGGACTATCTTTGATCTACAATCAATGTTGGCATGACAAGAAGCCAACCAATCCATACCTAATATAACATCAAATTCTACCATATCTAACTCGATTAAGTCTGCTACGGTAGGTCGACCATGAACTACTAATATACAACCCCTATATACTTGTTTAGCTATCACCGAGTCTCCAACAGGTGTAGATACCTCAAAAGGTTTAACCAATTCAGGTTTTATTCAAAACTTACCAGTAACTAGCGGAGTAACGTATGATAAGGTGGAACCTGGGTCAATCAGTGCATATACATCAGATGAGAAGTCTGATAATATACCTGTAACAATATCAGGCGATAACTCCTGGTCCTGTCGTCCTACCAATGCATAAATGCGGTTCTAAGGGCTGCTCGAGCTAGAAGCTCCACCGCTGCCTCTACCATGACTTATTGGTGCTTGGGGACCTTGCCCGAGGGGCATACTGATGATAACAAACCAGCTACAGATCCCGCTGGCTGAGCTATGCTTGCATTACCTCTCATCGGACAATCCCTCGTAATGTGTCCTGGATAACCACAAGTATAACAAACACCTAATCCCATACGACACTATCTGGTATGCTGCTTACCACATTGAGTACATCGTGGCAATGGTGGCTTCATCTGACTTGACTCACCCCTATACTGAGAACCTGAGGCCCTAAAATTCTGGCCAGACCCTGAATATGTAGAACAATCAAATCTCTTACCGCCAAACTGAGGGGGCGCACTAACCAAGGGATGGGATGGATACCTTGAGTACTGCTGCCTCTGATCCCCTCGAAACTCACCAAAAGGACCCGAAGACCTTGCTCTCTTATTCTGGACCCTATCAGGCTCATGATCAGCCCTGTAGCTCTGTTTACGCTCCTTTACACCCTGAGCGTATGCCTGATTACGAGAAATATCCATGTCTGGCTGAAGTGAGGCCGATATACAATCATTAAGCAAGTAAGGCTCTAATCCCATCACAAACTGGTGAACTCGATCCTCCATCTTAGATACAATAGTGGGAGCATACCTAGCCAACAAATCAAATTGAAGATTGTACTCCCGAACACTCATGCTACCTTACCGAAGGGTCAAGAACCTATCAACTCTGGCCTGTATAAGCTCTGGTGGTAGATAATGACGAAGAAAAGCTTCTGTAAACTCCTGCCATACTACTAGAGGGGCATCCTCACCTCTGGACAATTCCCAAGACTCATTCCAATTAACTGCAACATCTTGGAATCTATAGGAAGCTAGCTCAACTGACTTAGTCACAGTGGCCTTCATTACCCGTAACATCCTCTGCATTCTATTAATAAATACCTGAGGGTACTTGTTTGGATATGCTCCAATGAATACCGGAGGTCTAAATTAATAAAGTCATGAACCCACACACTCACGGACCTATCTGCATGACCAATACCTACTTCCTGACATCGAGCCTATGCCGCTACTAATTGGGTCAATAGCTGAATATCATATCTTATCTCCTAACCCGGCGCATCTGGATGAAGTGTTGAATGTATAGGATGTATAGGGGCGGGCGCTGGAGCTAGTGCTCCTCGGAGCTCTTCTGGAAAGGGTATGTGAAGTCTGAGATGGGACCTCACCATGAGACTCTCCCCGAGCCCTAGTAACTCACGGAACTCGACTAGTAGTCTCACCATCCACGGACTTTCCCTTCTGGGCGGCCGTACTCTTTAGAGGCATCGCTAAAAATATGGCATATTGTTAGGAATATGAATTCTTGTATCACACGATCTGAGATAAAAAGAGAGGATAATATCCTATATGTCATGTAGCCTTCTATCTATAAGTTTGGTGCACGACACACCCATAAACAAGACTCTACTAGACACAGTCTATAGACAACCCTAAGCTAGAACTGCTCTGATACCACTTTTGTCATGATCCAAATCGATGGGCTACGACGGGTCCTATCTGTCAAACACCCCTAAGCATGCGTCTAAGATATGAACCTGTATAACATCTTCCGCATTACGAAAATAACATACATGAAGAAAACATGCCATCAAGGCATATGTACATATACATGCAGAATACAGTGGGCGAGCCGGCAAGGCTTCTATAGACAACTATACATCCAACATTGAAAGCCGACAAGGCCACATACAACCAAACTAGCATACTGTCCAAAGACCTCTAACAGAAATATAACTGTACAAAGACAAGACTGAGCCACGTTATACCCATATACATATATATATACAAATGTATTGTACCAAAATCAAAAAGCAGCTCTGAATCAAATGGAGCACGCCAACTCTCGCTGATTAGGGATCCTAAGAAGGGGGACCGTCAGCTTGCCTACCGACACCTGCGGGCATGAAACGCAGGCCCCGTGAAATATGGTGTTCAATACAAAAAATATACTGAGTATGTAAGGCAAGAAAATTAGTACGTAAAAGACATAGATGAAACTTGGATTAAGGAAATACATCTTTAAATCTGAATAAATTTATAAATTCTGAAAGGTTTATAATGTCATACACGTGCGTATAAATGTCGTGCCATGCATAGGTATGGCTCTACATAATATCATCAAGCCACTGAGGGCATCCCATCATATCATCTCGGCCACTGTGGGCAACATCGTCAACATATACCAACTGATCAGGTGGTGGTGCGTGTATAACGTCGAAACCTTTTTCTATATCCCATACACATATATTTACATATATATATATATGCATATATAACACCATCAGCTCATGGGTCAATGCACATGTATAAATGAGTGAAATGCATGAAAAATACATAATAATCCTAATATTCCTTCGAGATAAACTTTTTCAACTATGCATAATCCTGAGACCCATGAACAAAAGATAATAATAATTCATTTGGGGAATCAAGAATATAGACACCCCTAGTATTTCTATGAATAGAGTAATTTATGGAAACTATGCGTTTGCTCGTTTCTTCAATATAATTTGGACCATGCCAAAAGAAAGAAGGGAGGGCTTTAACATACCTATTTCTTGAATTATTTGAACGAATCTGCTTCTGCGAAATTTCTGAACGAAATTTATACTTGGATTTGAAATTGGAACAAAATTGTCTTCTGCTTCTAGCGTTTTTGGCTTAGATTGAAAATGAAATTTTAGACGAAATGTTTTCTGCTCACGTTCTTGGTTTCAAAACCAAGAACAAATTTGTTGGCTTGAACGAAGACTTCTTAGCTTCTAACCTTTCCAATTAAGAAAGAATTCCTTGTTTTTTACATTCTGAAAGTGATTAACGTTACTTTTTGTGTCCCTTTGTTCCAGGACATGGACATGTGTCTTACTTGTGGATAATTATCATTTCCTATGTTACCCCATATGTTAATTAATTGCTTAGTCATTTCATGTGTTGCCACGTATCTTTTAGAGTATAATTAATTATGTTTTATCCACTTATTAATTAATCGAGTAATGTCTTGTTACCCGGTAATTAATTAATTACCAGCATAATTTAAAAGTTGCCACAAATTATTTAAAATTCTATTTTTTTAAAATATTTCATATATAGTTTATATATTATACTACCGTGGTCATATGGCACCTTTCATGGTACTAGTTCATAATTATCGTGTATTATCGCTTGACCCGTATTTTATTCCAAATTGGCCACTTTCAACGAAACTCATTTTCTTTAATCCGTGTACCTCTTTATCCTTCATAACACTTATTTATCTCTTGTTATAAATAGCATAAGTACGTTAAAGTCAAGATGATCTCACCCCCGAGTCTATGTCGGTTAACTGAAAAACAAAATTTTAACGTACGAAAAATGCGAGATATAACAAATGAGATCAGAGCCAAGCAACAGAAATCTAGATTATTGGTGTGAATTTCACAACAATCATGGCCATAGAATAGCAGATTGTAGGTTACTACAAGGAGAGGTCGAGCTTTTATTAAAGCAAGGTTATCTAACTGACCTGCTCAACAAGAAGGGCAGACAATCATATATGAAGAACAGACAAGAACTCCCGAAACTCCCATATCCAAAAAGAATAGTTAATATAATAACTGGGGGATACGAGGTCAATAATGTGACTTATAGATGCGAGGAAAACGTCGAAAGTCATAGTCACTCATGGGAAGCGAATACTCCAAGCCTTGGAAGGAGACAATATAACATTTGATGACAAAGATGCAGGCAACTTGATGATTCCTCAAAATGACATGCTGGAAATATCTCTACTTGTATACGATACTAATGTAAAACGTGTTTTGATTGGCCCAGGTAGCCCCGTGAAAATCATTTTACTAAGAGTGGTGGATGAAATGCAAGCTAACGACAAGGTGACACCAAAAGCATGATCTTTGTCTGGATTTGATAATTCAAGCGTTATCACAAAAAGGGAAGTAGTGCTTTCTACGTTTGCAGAAGGGGTTATCAAGGACACAAAGTTTCAGGTGATAGATGCAGATATGGCTCATAATATCATCCTGGGAAGACCATGAATTCACGATATGGTGTTGTACTATCCATATTGCATCAAGTTTTAAAATTTCCTTCACAGTGGGGGATTCATCAAATCCATGGAGATCAACAAGCTTCTAGAAATATCAATTCAGTGGTGGCTACTAGGACGGTAAACAATGTTGCAGGCGAGAAATAGCAGTTATAGAGTTCAGTTGAGTATGTTGTAATACAAACCTCAACTGAAGGTATTCCAGGACAAACTGATGTTTATTTTAGACACGATGTTATTCAAGAGCCAGAAGAAAATGAAAATATTAAGATAACTACCGAAGAACTCGAAGCGGTGGTGCTATTTAAACGTTGGCAGATAGAAAAGTTTACATCGGAGCAAACCTGAGCACATAAATGAAAGGTAAGTTGATTGAATTTTAAAAGCTAACGCAAATTGCTTTGGTTGGTTGCATTCAGATATGACAGGTATACCACCGGAGGTGATGACTCAAAAACTGAATGAGGACCCATCATATTCACCTGTCAAGCAAAAGAAGGGAAAGCAGGGATCCTTCAAAAATCAAATAATCCAAGATGAGGTACAAAAGATTTTAAAAATTGGGTCAATACGAGAGGTAAATATCTTAACTGGCTAGCAAATACTGTGGTAGTACCAAAAAAAATGGGAAATGGCGAGTTTGTGTAGATTACACTGACTTAAATAAAGCTTGTCCTAAAGATTCATTCTCTTTACTGCACATAGATCAACCAATTGATCTACCAAAAGACATGAGCTGTTACGTTTTTTAGATGCATACTCAGGATATAACAATTAAAGATGGATCCTATAGTAAAGAAAAATCTTCCTTTATCACAGACAGGAGGACTTACTATTACAAAGTCATGCTCTTAGGTCTAAAAAATGCTGAAGCCACGTACCAAAGATTGGTAACTAAAATGTTTGATGAACATCTGGGAAAGACTATGGAAGTCTACATTGACGATATGCTAGTCAAATCAACACAGGTAGGAGATCATTTCCAACATCTTTCAGATACTTTCCAAATTCTCCGCAAATATAATATGAATCTAAATATAGAAAAATATGTTTTTGGCATATTGTTAGGTAAGTATTTAGGTTTTCTTGCTTCTAACAGGGGAATTGAAGTAAATCCTGCACAAATTAAACCTATCGAGGAAATACCGGATGTACTCACAAGCAAAAAACAGTGTAGAGATTAACATGAAGAATAACAGCCATTGGGAGATTTATTTCAAAATCATCGGAAAAGAGTTTTAAATTCTTTTCAGTATTGGAAAAGCAGAATCAATTGAATTGACCAATGAATGCCAACAAGCCCTTAAGGACGTAAAATTGTATTTGTCAAATCCGCCTTTGCTAGCCAAACCAAAAGATGGAGAAAGAATGCTTATCTACCTTGTTGTGTCAGAAGTGGTAAGTGCGATGCTCGTATGAGAGGATAAAGGTAAACAATCTCCAATATATTATGTTAGAAAATCTTTGTTAGATTCCGAGACACGATACCCTTTTCTAGAAAAGCTTGCTTTCGCATTAATTATGGCATCTAGAAAGTTGAGACCTTATTTTCAATGTCATCCTATCTCTATAATAATTGATTTCCCCCCTGAGGAATATATTGCATAAACAAGAATTATTCGGTAGGTTAGCTAAGTGGACAATAGAACTCAGTGAGTATGATATTAGATATCAGCCCAGAACTGCAATAAAATCGCAGGTTTTAGGATATTTCGTAGTAGATTTAAGCACAAATTTAATTCCTAAAGTAGAAAAGGAGTTACATGTACTTACCGAATCTAATATGGGGACTTGGATTTTATTTACTGACGGTTGCTCGATTGTTAAAGGAGCGGGCCTAGGTATTGTTTTAATTTTGCCTTCTTGGGAAGTCATAAGATAAGCAATAAAAGGTTATCCCATCACTAATAATGAAGCAGAGTACGAACCTGTGATTGTAGGTCTAGAATTAGCATGAGAACTTGGCATAGAACAAATTGTAATCAAAAGTCACTTGCAACTAGTAGTTAACCAAATGCAGGGGACTTAGATAGCAAGAGAGGCACGAATGCAATAATACATGTAAAAGGTACGGGAATTAGTCAGACAATTGAATCGTGGAAGGCTGTTCAAATACCCAGGAAAGAGAATGCAGAGGCAAATGCATTGGCCAATCTCGCATTTGTTACAGAGATAACAAATGCAAAAAATGCTATTGTAATACATTTGTTTCATTCGGAACTCGACCAAGACAAGACCAAGGTAAATTTTCATAATTTGACTTGGGATTGGAGGAACGAGTTTGTCAAATTTTTATAGTATAGAATTATACCCAAAGACAAGAAAAAGTCACAGATACTTTGCCAAAAAGCCGCCCGGTATTGCTTAATTCATGAAAATTTATACCGAAAGATGTTCGGTGGACCTTTAGCACGGTGCTTTGGTCCCTCATAAACAGAATATGTGAAGGGGGAAGTACATGAGGGGCACTGCGACAATCATGTTGGGGGAAGATCATTGGTGAAGACTTTAATAAGTGCGGGATACTATTGGCCAAAAATGGAGGAGGAAGCCAAAAACATTGTAGCCAAGTGCGATAAATGTCAACGATATGCCAATAAGATGCATCGCCCAGTAGAATTGTTACATTAAGTTATCTCGCCATGGCCTTTCATGAAGTGGGGCATGGATATCGTAGGTCCATTACCTTCAACTAAAGGGAAAGTACAGTTTCTATTAATTTTAACGAATTATTTTTTAAATGGGTAGAAGCAAGATCTTTCAAACAGGTGCGAGAAAAAGACGTCAAGGACTTTATTTGGCGAAACATTAACTGTCTTGGAGTTTCAAAGGAAATCGTGTATGACAATGACCCAAAATTCATAGGCACAAAAATCACAGAGTTCTTTTAGAGTTGGCAGATTAAATAGAGTATATCTGTGCCTTACCATCCCATAGCCAATGGGCAAGCTGAGTCACAAACAAAGTTATTATTAATAATTTGAAGAAAAGATTAGAAGAATCAAAAGGCAAGTGGCCAAAAGTGTTACCAGGAGTATTTTGGGCTTATCGAACAACAGCAAAAACAAGTACGGGTGAGACTCCATTTTCACTCGTCTATGGCACTAAAGCCTTAATTCCAGTAGAAATAGGTGAACCAAGTACGAGATAAACACATGCTACTGAGGAATCAAATGAAGAAGAAATGCAAATGAATCTGGATTTATTAAAGGAAAGGAGAGAAGCAACGCTAATAAGGATGACGACTCAAAAATAGATGATTGAGCGATATTACAACAGGAAAACAAATCTCAGGTACTTCATGATTGGGGACTTCGTCCTCAAAAAGGTATTTCAATCAACGAAAATGGCTAATGTGGAAAAGTTAAGTCCAAATTAGGAAGGCCCTTATAGGGTTCGAGGCAGCACTGAAAAGGGAGCATATGAGTTAGAGATTATGGATGGCAACATACAACTATCAAATTAGAACGATGTTCATATTACTTCTTAACAAAGGAAGTACATATGGTCAAGTATCACTCAGATATAATTTTATTTTATTTTTTTAAATTTTACTAACAATTTTAGATGATAGGCAAAGAGCTAGCCCGCACCAAATAATGATATTAGACCCGAAAGACACGCAAAATACTGAATTATTTCCGGTCTAGGTTGCAACCTTTCTGATGGAAAAAAAGGTTAAGTAGTCATCATCTAAACATATATCTCCGAGTCCCGTGTGTATTTTTCTTTTCAGGGAATGGACAAAAAAGAAAGAGCAATCCAGTGTTCGAAATTTCATACTTCAAAGCTCTAACACTAGGGAACTATACATATAGAATAAGATGAAAAAGAGCCAAAAATCAAGCCTGAATCAAAAACCTTGAAGCAAACTTGAGAAGGTCTGAACTTGTAAGAAGGATACAAGATACGTTCCGAGTTCCTACGAGTTTTTAGGTTAAGGCCAAAATTTAGTCACGGGCTAATAAACCCGATTATGTATCTGAAAATCTACTACAAAGAAAGCACTGTGAAAGTATTGTACGAATAGTAGAGAAAATCATATACAAAATTTGTTTGAAAGTTCAAAGCATGAAACTTCCTCAAATTGTTTCCTTTTTGTCTATTTCGTCTTTCATATATTTACACTAATATAACGATGAGATGTCATCTTCATCAGTGTCACTTATATAAAAGGTCCCTCGTTTATAAAAATCAGTGTTTATCAAAAGCACAGATTATTAAAGCATTTTAAAATGCAAGCTCAAATATCAAAGAGCAAAATAAACGGCAAAAGTAACCGAAATACATATATTAAACTTTGGGAAAAATAGAGGTACTTGTTTGTCATTAAACCCCAAAACAAGATAGGGGTAACCAAAAAACATACTTCCGAAAATAAGATAAAAACAACAAACTTCCCAAAAGTTGAACAAACATGAAAGCAAGCAAAAAAATTAAGGCGCATCATCTGTGGAAGCATCATCGATAGGAGAAGAAGGATTAACTTGAGAAGAATAGTCTTGAACATCAGCTTCAACCGGAACAAGCCCATTTCCATCAACCTCGGAACATTAGTCTTCACGTGAAGAAAAGCTTTGACGTTGTTGAGTTATGTCAATTGCTTCTTTAGCTTTAACAATATCCACATTAAGGTCAAAACTCTCCTAATTGGCTTCCATTAGAGTCTCAAAGCGAGTGTTTAAAAAATCCCATCTCACATCCAATGACAATTTTTCCTCGAGAATCTCATAGTCCTTCTTCCACTGGTCAATTTTAGCTCTCAGCTCTTCTTTTTTTGCTTCAGAGGCATCATAAGCTGTTTTCAAAGGAGGAAGAGAACTTTCTAAGAACTGAATCTTATCAATAGAGACACGGATATCTTCTTGAGCTTGAGTAAGTGTTTGAATCAATTCTCCCACATAAACCTCTTTTTGATTAAGGAGTTCCCTCAAACCCCTTATCTCTTCAATTGTCTTGGAAAGCTGTTCATCAAAAGAGGACTCAAGTATATCCTTGTCCTTTCCAACTTGGCTAGAAGAAGCATTTTCAACTGCTAATTCAGTAGCAACCACCTTCATTTGTTGCTCTAAAGCATTCTTTTCTTCCGCCAAAACTTTTTTCTCCAATTGTAGACCTTCGAATTGTCCCTTCCAGTTGTCAGCCTCGATGAAAAAGTTTACATTTTGCTGATCTGCTTGAGAAATCCTTTTCATAAGCTCTGTGCCAATCAAGTTGATCTGCGAAAAAACAGGAAGATTTATGAATAAGAAAGAGAAAAGAAAGGAAGTATAGTAGACTGTACCTTCAAAGAAGAAAGAACGATATCATTCATCAGAGTTATTGCTTTCTAACTTCTTCTTCTCTACGGGGCTAATCAAGGGCTTTAACCACACATCAGCTTGACCTGATTTCTTTAGTAAACTCCCGCCTTCAGGAACCTCAACAAAACTTTTTTCATTGTCATCCCGCTGCTAGAGGGTCCAGTCTCTGCGTGGGAAGCATCCATAGGAGTATCAGCAGGAGAAGCAGCAGGTAAAGACACGGGAGGGGTAATGGAAATCAAAGCTGGAAGGGTAGCAAAAGTCCATTCCTCAGAAACAGGCCCAAAAGTTTCATCACCCTCGAAGCCATGAGCAAACAATCTATCACAGAACTTGGGGGAGGATCAACATCATCATCATCAGAAACCACTAAAGGAGCACTCTCTAGCTCATCCAAGAGTTTAAAAGGGACTGAACTTGTTGGAGGATCATGAGAAGTAGTAGCTTCATCATCAGAAATTACGCGTCTCCTGACTCGTGGTCTTCACACTAAAGAACCCTCCTCTATCTCTTCCGCACCTTCAGAGCCACGGGCTCCATTAGTTTTCATTTTAGAAGAAGCATTTAAAATATTTTCCTAAGCAAGACTCATGGAAAGCCTGGTTAAGGGAACAGACGTGGGGCTAATACCACGAATGGGAAACCCTAATAAAAAAAGGGAAAGATGAGAAAATCTTGAATAAACAAGGGAGAGAAAGGAGGAAACAATAAAGGTAAAATTTACCGTGCATCTTTACTTTCCAACCAAATTTTTGAGAAAGGTATTTCCAGGACCTCTTGTCCATACGTCCAGCTGTCAACATCTTTTCTACTCAAGCACGAAAGTTGGGAATTTCATCAAAAGCTTCTATGGATGCTAAAAAGTTTGGTATTTGATTATAATGAAACCTTTTGAGATATTTCAGAAACAAAAAAGAAAAAGCATACATGCAAAGTTCCATTTCTCTAGGAAAGACATATTTTCTTCACTCACTAATCCACTAGTAGGAGTGATAAGTAGGGATTTTGACTACTTATTTACACTCTTTTACTTTCACTTTAGCTCAAAATTGTATAAAGGTATTTCCGAAAACTAATGAAATGTGCTTTCTGGCAGGAGTGTTGGAATATGAGCCAAGGAAATGAAAATAAACTCAAGAAGGAGTAATTTTGGACAAGGACCAAAATAAGGCTAAAAAGGCACAATACGGACCGCACAATACTGAGTGTGGCCATAGAACTTAAAGAAGTCTCTAACAGAATTCCCATGCAAAATGCGGACAGCACAATTCTTGTGCGGCCGCAGAAGATGAAGTTCAGAAAGTTGGGTTTTTGGGCCATGAAGAAATGCAAACCGCACCATTATTATGCGGCCGAAGGATGTCAAGTGTGGCCGCACTCATAATTATGCGGTCCGCGGAAGAGGAGAATCAGATAGCCATATTTTTGGAAGAATGAAGATATGCAGACCTCACTATTATTGTGCGGCCAGAGAAGGCCAAAATGCGATCGCACTCATAAATGTGGGGTCCGCATAATGAAGTCCAGCTCCAGCCCAAATTTAAGTGTGCGGCCACACTCAGAAATGTGTGGTCTACATAATAAATGAAATGTAGTCGCATCCCAGTTTTATGCGATCGCAGAAAGCCCAGTTGACCAGTCAATCTCAATATGCAGACAACACAGAATTGTATGGCCGCACAACCTCCGTATTGGCAATTTTGTCAGATATTTTCAGCTTAGTATAAATAGAATTTTTTTATTAGGTTAAGTTTTTTCCTTGGAGAGCACCTGAGCCGATTTTGTTTACTGTATTGGGCAACATTGTGCTAGATTAACTTTTAAACATTAGATTTTCTTTCATTAATCAAGTATTATGAATTCTATATTCCTTTCTTCTTTAATTTCTTCATTTTTCATGAGTAGCTAAACCCATAGCTAGGATTGTGACCCAACCCTAGTATGGGTACTTAATGAGTAATTGATTTAGGGATTATTTATGATTGGATGTATGATATTTAGCCTAGGTCTTGCTTGAATTTGAGAATTGATGGTTGTTAACATTGCTTTATGCCTATTTGACTTAGTCTCTACTTGAGAAAGAGAGACTAAGTCTAGGAAATTTTGGCTAACTAGGAATTGGGGTGAACTCAAGAAATTGATAGTTCCGACTAAAGGGTTGAACCTAGAGATAGTAAGACCCGACTAGAGCATTTATCACTAGTTTTGTGAAATACCCATTTGGACTTGAGAAAATCAAATTTGACAAAATCACTCAAATTTCGAGAGATATAGAGTGAGTAATCGCGTGTGATTGCTATACTATATCCCAATCAACCAAACATGCCCTAAAGCTCTCAAACCGTTAGGTATCCATCTAGGTGGAAGTTACAATCCTTGATCTTTCATAACTTGAAAAACAACCAAAACCAAAAATATTGTCTCTTAGTTCTACAATTACAATCAATAGTTTAAAAGTAGAAGTAGAAACAACAACTGAAAATGTGGAAGTGCAATTTAAGGCACATCATACATTCACACTAGGTGTATACCTAATTCAAAATCTAATTCCCTGGGGATTCAACCCCGACTTGTGTTGGGTTTTTATTATTGATTTGACTACCTCACAACCTATATTTGTGGTGTGAGTTTGGGCAACATCAATTTTTCGCACCGTTGACAGGGTTGTTTACACCATTTCCGATAGTTCATGGACTTCTCTGGTGCAATGTGTCTCAAAGAAAGGGGGCATGACAGTGGTTACCAATGATAAGAACGAGTTGATTCCTACAATGATGGTGACCAGTTGGAGGGTGTGTATGGACTATCGCAAGCTCAACAAAGTTACAAGAAAAGATCATTTCCCACTTCCCTTGCTTGATCAAATGCTTGATTGGTTGATCGGACGTGCTTTCTATTGTTTCATCGATGGGTATTTCGGCTACAATCAAATTCTCATTGCTCTGGAGGATCAAGAAAATAATACCTTCACATGTCCCTATGATACTTTTGCATTCTCATAGATGCCATTTGGTTTGTGTAATGCACCGGCAACTTTTCTACGATGTATGATAGCTATCTTCATCGACATGGTGGAGGATATTCTTGAGATCTTCATGTATGATTTCTCTGTGGTTGGGAATTCTTTTGATGATTGCTTGAACAATTTGGATAGGGTCTTGGCTAGATTTGGGGAGACAAATTTGGTGTTGAATTGGGAGAAATGTCACTTCATGGTCGAGGAAGGCATTGTACTCGGCCACAAATTTTCAAAGCATGGTATTGAGGTCGACAAGGCCAAAATTGAGGTGATCTACAAACTCCCTCCCTTTACATCCATGAATGGAGTGAGGAGCTTCTTGGGTGATGCGGGGTTCTATTGACGATTCAACAAGGATTTTTCCAAAGTGGTGAACCCTTTGAGTAAACGTTTGGAGAAGGATGCCAAGTTCTATTTCAATGAAGATTGCATGAAGGCATTGGAGTTGCTTAAGTTCAAGTTGACTACTACTCATATTATCACCGCACCAGATTGGAGCTTGCCTTTTTGAGCTCATGTGCAACGCAAGTGATGTGGAGGTTGGAGCAGTGTTGGGGCAACATATCAACAAAATCTTCCATCTGTGTACTATGCAAGCAAGACCATGAATGATGCCTAAGTCAACTACACAATGATCGAAAAAGAGCTCATTGTTATTATCTTTGCTGTGGAGAAGTTCCGCTCGTACTTGATGGGTACAAAGGTGTTGTTCACACCGACC
This sequence comes from Nicotiana tabacum, assembly GCF_000715075.1. Lineage (NCBI taxonomy): Eukaryota > Viridiplantae > Streptophyta > Magnoliopsida > Solanales > Solanaceae > Nicotiana > Nicotiana tabacum. Next base: position 33,967,771 of record NC_134086.1, read on the forward strand.
ATACAGCGTTTCGGTATTTATTGAGAAAGAAAGATTATAAGGCAAGGTTGATGCGGTGGGTGCTTCTATTGCAAGATTTTTATCTAGATATTCCAGACCGCAAGGGTAGTGAAAATCAAGTGGCGGGCCACTTGTTCCGATTGGAGGAGGAGGGGAGGCCACATGACGGCCTTGAGATGAATGATTCATTTCCCAACGACCAAATCCTAGCCATTTCATTGACCGAGATGCCATGGTTCGCCGACTTAGCAAACTATCTTGTGAGTGGCATTGTACCGAATGAGTTCTTTTCAAACCAATGGAAGAAGCTCAAACAGGATTGCCTTGACTATTATTGGGATGAGCCGTACCTCTTCTGGATTTGTACCGATGATATGATCCGATAATGTGTGTCGGATGAGTAACAAGTGGGTATTCTTGAGGCTTGCCACTCTTCACCGTATGGTGGTCACCATGGTGGAGCAAGAATGACGACAAAAGTTTTGAGTTGTGGATTCTATTGGACTACTATCTACAAGGATGCTAGTGAGCTTGTCAAGCATTGTGATGAATGTCAAAGGGCCGGTGGAGTCTCAAAGAAGAACGAAATTCCTCTCACCACCATTTTGGAGATAGATATTTTCGATGTGTGGGGTATTGATTTCATGGGTCCATTTGTTAGCTCTTGTGGGAACACATATATTATAGTCGTGGTTGATTATGTGACTAAGTGGAGTGTGGTGGCATTCTTGAAGAAGAGCATCTTTACAAGATTCGGTAATCCAAGGGCCATTATTTGTGATGGGGGTTCGCATTTTTGCAACAAGGCTTTTGATACCTTACTCACAAAGTATGGTGTCACTCATAAAGTATCGACCCCCTACCATCCTCAAGCAAGCAAACAAGTTGAAGTCTCCAACTGGGAGATCAAGAGAATTTTGTCAAAGACAGTCAATGCCAACCAGACAGATTGGTCAAGAAAACTTGATGATCCTCTTTGGGCTTATAGAACGGCCTACAAAACACCGATCGGGATGTCTCCATACCAGTTAGTATTCAGGAAGGCGTGCCATCTTCCGGTGGAACTTGAGCATAAGGCCATGTGGGCTTTGAAGAAGTTGAACCTTGAGTGGGATGTCACTACAAACCTAAGGGTGTCATAATTGAATGAGCTAGAAGAATTTCGGTATAATGACTACACAAGCTCGTTCCTTTACAAGGAGAAGATGAAGTACCTACATGGCTAAGTACATCTACAACAAGGAGTTTAAAAAGGGTGATCTTGTGCTATTGTTCAATTCATGGTTACAGATGTTTCCAGGAAAGTTGAAGTCAAAATGGAGTGGCCGATTTGAAGTGGTGAATTTAACTCCCTTTGGTGCTCTAGATTTGAAAAATAAGAACGATGAGGTGTTTAGAGTCAATGGGCACCGGGTTAAACATTATCTTGGCAAGGTTGATGATGGCCACATTGTTGTGGTTCATCATTTCAAATGATTGGTATTCTACGTCATGACCCGACATTAAATCAGGCACTTCTGGGGAGGCAACCCATGTGTCTTTTTCTTTTTCTTGTTCTTCTTCATTAGATAGGCTTTGTTTTGTGCTAAGTAGTTTTGATGTGTATGCAAGAATGGGTGTGCATCGCAGGGACTGTGCATTAAATATTTGGCTAAGTATTGCAAAAGTGCAGACCACACCATAATTATGTGGACCGCACAATCATTCTGCGGCCATACAATTCTGTGTGCGGTTTCACAATTGGAAGACCAAAAGTGCATGCTCTCTGAAGTTTGTCCTCTCAAATTTCATAAACAAATTGCGGTCGCACACAAAATTGTGCGGTCCGTACAAACTCTCCGACCGCACTCACTTTTGTGTGGACTGAAACACTTCTTCAAAGGTACAGGTAAATAGTGCGGACCGCACTCAGGTAAGTTTTGGGCTCGACTGGGTAAACCTATAAATAGGGCTTTTTACCACTATTCACATTTTACAATCTCTAAACTCTCTAGCCATAAGCAAACACACTGCATACCCCATTAGTTCTCAAACTTCAAGAATTTCATCTGTGTAGATTCTTACCTGTATCGTTCATTACTGGTATGTTCATTACATCTTTAGATTTTTCATTATTTTCTTAGTTTGGTTCTTTTGTCTAGGGTTATTTTCATGCCTAAAAATGTCAATAGTTAGTCATTTTTTCTAAGAATCATGTTGGTAGTATCCTAAATATTAATTGGGGCCTGGGTAAATAGCTAATCATGTTTAATTGCTCAAACCATGTCTAATTTGTTAACAAAATTGAATAAAACCTAAGGTAGTGCCGTGTAATTTCAAATTGTGCGGCCGCATAAATTTTTGTACAGTCTGCAGATCTTAGAGTTAGGGAAAAAATTATGAATGACAAGTGCAGACCGCACTCAAAATTATGCGGTTCGCCGTGAAATTTTGTGGTCCGCAGAAAAATTGTGCAGTCCGCACTGTTGAATGATCAGAGAACCCAGTAGTCTGAAACTGGGGTTGTGCGGCTGCAATCAAAATTGTACAGTCCGAACTTTTGGTTGTGTGATCCGCACTTGTCTGTCTACGGTTGCAGTCACTTTTGTGCGGTCCACACTGCCTCCTCTGAGTTTGTTTCGTACAATTATCATAAATGCATCTGTGACCTCCAACTTTAACTGATTCCTTTCATTATGTATTGCAGACAATGATTAGATCACGTGGTTGAGGTGATACATCAAAAAGGAGGGAAGAACCCTCCGGAGGCCGAGGTCGAGGCAAAGGTAACCAACCATTAGAAGTACAGAGAGCAATAAGCAAGAAAGCAACCACCAACAAAATTCCTGAACCCACCGAGTCAGTGAGTATCCCCCCGTCTAGGGAAGCTTCTAAGAGTGACTCTGTGCAAGCAGTTCCTGATACCCAAGCTCAACCCGAACAAGCCTAGGGTAGACTCCACTTGAGAGATGAATCCTCTTCTGTTGCTAGTTCTTCTGAGGGATTAGAAAAGGGTAGCCAAGATTCTGAGCCCTTTTCCTCACATGCCCTGGCTGTGCCAATCAATGTAGAAGATGATGATGATGACTCGAATGATGGTAGATGGGGAGACACTAGAGTGAGCGGCCTTGAGAGGTCAAGGATGAGAGAGATGTGGGAATACAAATTTGTCAATTTAACTGCCTTCAACAAATTTACAGAGTGGTGGCCCCAGAGATTGCTTACTCTTGAGCGACAGTTCTTACTGAAGGATTTGGCTATTCACAACAAAATGTCCTTAGACAATTCTAGGAGCGAAAATGATGGAGGTGGTTCAACCAAAGTGTCTTGGATGCAAATGAGCAGTTGGTCAAAGAATTTTATGCGAATGTGGCTCACATAAAGAAGGGTACCAAGATAACCAAAGTCAAGGATCTGAAATCAAATTCGATGCCTACTCCTTGAACACGTATGTGTGGTTTGAAGAAGTGGAAGTTGTTCAGTATTTGGAGAAGCTTGCTATGGGTGATGCAGCTCACCGGTGGCTAGCTTAGATTTTGGCTACTCTAGGAACACCACTTCCGTGGCTCGCAACAGGGGTTCCCAAAGTCCGGGCTACCCGAAATTTCGAAGTCAAAGGGCAGCAGACCTTCGTGTGCAGTCGTATTGACCCGTGCTTAAATGAGAACAACCTCCCACTTCCCCGAGCAGTCCTGGTGGCCTCGATTATGGTTGGGTACCCGATCAATGTGGGTTCCATATTGTCAATAAATATCACTTTAGCTGTCCGAAAAGATAAGAGATCCTACCCTTACCCAAACTTCCTCACAGAGTATTTCAATGATCAAAAGGTGGAGTCGAGGCTATATGATACTAAAGTAAAGGCCAAGAAGCCTTACTCATGGTACCACCTACAGGATGCTAACAACCCAAAGTTCAAAGGTAAGGCAACTACCTCCGCTGGCCAGTCTGAGGATCCAATAGTTGTAGTTACTGATTCAGCTACTGAGCCTTCCACTGATGCCATGCCTTCCACAATAGTCGGTCCTTCCACCGAGACAGCAAACATGCCACCACCTTCTTCCAGACCAGTAGCTCCATTATCAGTATCAGCCTTATCCACTTATCCACAGACTATGCTTCGAGTCTCCCAGCTATATGACATATCTACTACTATTGCAACATAGTAGTCTACCCTAGCAGCACCACAGGTACCTCCGTTAGTAGAGGAAACATTGAAGAAGATTCTGGACAACCAGAAGACAACTATGGAAACCCTGGTGGCACATGGGGAAGGTATTGAGGAGTTGGGAAAGCAAGCGAAGAAGGTGAGGAAGTCTCAAGTTTCAAAGAAGTAAGTGGATAGGTTACGAAAAGAAGTTTCCATGATTGCATCTGCCGTAGATTTACCACTAGACTTACTTATGAAGGGAGCACTTTCAGCCCTAGCAGCACCAACAACATCAATAGTACCCGAGGCATCACATACAGTAGCCGGCCTGTCTGAGAAGCCGGACCCTGCTACCCACACCGCTGAGGAGATGCTCATCAACATTGTTGTCCATCAGCCAGGTGATGATGAGATACAGTTAGAGGAGACCAAAGGTGCTGGGGATGCCATGCAGACTGAGACCATATTGGGAGTTCTCTTAACTCGCTACCCTTTCTAGTTCTTATTTTTGATAAGCATTTAGGACAATGCTCATTTTTATTCGGGAGGGTGGTCTATTTTGATTGATTTGATATTAACATTTGGCCTGTAATAACTCTTATACTATTTTTTATCTTTATTTTCTCTTTGGTTATGTATATGTTCTTCCCCTTCCCTTGATGTATATATTCATTTTCTCCGTGGTTTGTATATTCATTTGTATTACTTTTTGTAGTTTATTTCATAGCTTCTTTAGTTTGTCTTTATTAGTAGTATAACTTCTTATTTACAGTAGTAACTTTTTTTTGATTTGGTATCTTCTTTTTACGTTTGAGTGAATAATAAGCCTTTGGTTTTCTTAATGCCACAGTTCATTCCAAAGGTGGATTTTGTGTGAACTGGGTGGCTCTTCCTAGCGATGGATGGCGTGAAAACCTTCTTAAGGGATTGAGTCTTTTTTCTTTTATGTTTAGGCAAAAATAGTGGTAATGAATTAAAGGGTCTCAATCATGATTCACTTGGTACCAACACATTTACCTACGACCTTATGGTTAAAAATAAGTTGTTGGCAGAAAATGGCGCTAGTTGTGACCTTTTTACTCTTGTGTTGATTTAAGCAGTCATTAAGTGGTTCAGTTGAGCCATTTGTGATTCTCAATCTTATTTAGAGTTTTTGTGGGCCCTCGACTCCATTCTCTTTAGCAATCCAGCAGCTGAGAGGTGAGGTATTGAATTGCAATTCTAAGTACCCGTGCTAATATTCTAGAACTTGCCCCAAATATTTTACTAGGCTAAATTTTTAGTGTAGCTTGACTTAAGAAATAATTGTAGGCTCTCCTTGATCCAACTTGAAATTTGAAATGTCCCATAGCCTACCATTGTGATATCCCTAGTCAACCCATTTGAGCCTAAGCCTTTGTTTTTCTTTCAATAACCACGTTACAAGCCTTTATCCATTTTATAGTGACTCTCTCTTGGCACCCGATCTTTCCTCAGCATTCTTAAGAAATAATAGGAAAAAACATAAGTTTAGGGGAGAGACGAAGAGTTTGAAAGTGATATAAAGGTACAAAGAAGAGAAAGAAATGAAGAAAAGGGAACGTAAAGAAAATAAAGAAAAAAGAAAAAGAAAAATGCCAAAAGGAAAGTGAATAAAGTAGAAAGTTAAAGGGAATTCAAAGAAAAACAAGGATGAGAGGCATGGAGTAAATAAAAAAGGAAAAAAATAAATGTCATGACCAAGAAAGAGTGACGTTACATCTCTCTAGTTCCCTTGAGGAAAAAAAATTGACTCAAAGAGTCGACAAAGTATGAGCCAAAAAGAGAAAACGGAGTGCTTCAGGAAAGATGAACACATTCTATTCCATCAAGTCCTACCTTGATCCAAAAAGACTTCATTACTCCCGAAAAAGCCCTACATGATTTCAAGTTGGGTGATCTTACATTAGTGGTGATTTACATGAAGGATAAGTATATGGTACTTCAAGCCGTACTTGTGACATTCTTTTGAGAGAGATGAGCGAACTTTCCACTATCCTTGAATTGAGTATACTCTAAAGTGAGATTTGCTAACGGAGCGTAAAGGAGGAGGAGATTGGAATCCACAATGACCTACATAAAAGAGCGAGATTCTTGATGAATAAAGTCAACTCTTGATGCTCTAGTGTCACATTAGAACTATTATACTCGAAAAGTCAAATCATTCCATTGTTGATAATTCATACGTGTTGTGGGTAATTGTTGGTCCCAATTGATGTGTGATTGATTCAGCTTAGGCCATCTAATATAGATCTTGTCTTGTGGAGGTGGGAAATACCTTATTTGCTTGAGGACAAGAAAATGCTTAAGTTTGGGGGAGTAGATAAGTTGGGATTTTGACTACATATTTGCACTCTTTTACTTTTGTTTTAGCTCAACATTGCTTAATGGTATTCCTGCAAACTAATGAAATGTGCTTTATTGCATGAGTGTTGGAATATGAGCCAAAGAAATGAAAATCAAATCAAGAAGGAGTAATTTTGAACAAGGACCAAAACAAGGCTAAAAATGCACAATGCGGACTGCACAATACTGAGTGCGGCCGCAGAACATAAAAAAGTCTCTAATAGAATTCCCATGCAAAATGTGGACCGCACAATTCTAGTGCGGCCGCAGATGATGAAGCTCAGGGAGTTGTGTTTTTGGGCTATGAAGAAGTGTGGACCACACCATTGTTGTGTGGCCACAGGATGTCAAGTGCGGCCGCACTCATAATTATGTAGTCCGTAGAAAAGGAGAATTAGAGATCCATGTTTTTGGAAGATTGAAGATGTGCGGACCGCACTATTATTGTGCGGCCGCAGAAGGCTAAAATACGGCCGCACTCATAAATGTGCAGTTCGCATAATGAAGGCAAGCTCTAGCCCAAATTCAAGTGTGCGGCCGCACTCCGAAATGTGTGTTCCGCACAATTAAATGAAGTGCATCCGCACCCCAATTTTATGCAACCTCAGAAAGACCAGTTGACCCGTCAATCTTAACATGCACACAGAATTGTGCGGCCGCACAACCTCTACAAAGGCAATTTTATCAGATATTTTCAGCTTATAAATAGAACGTTTTGTCATTTTTAGGTTAAGTTTTGTCCTTGGAGAGCACCTGAGCCAATTTTGTTTACTGTATTGGGCAATATTGTGGTAGATTAGCTTTTAAACATTAGATTTTCTTTTCTTAATCAAGTATTATGAATTCTATCTTTCTTTCTTATTTAATTTCTTCATTTTTTATGAGTAGATAAACCCATAGCCATCGTAGTACACCGCCTACAATTACAACAACAACAACAACAACAACAACAACCCAGTATAATCCCACTTAGTGGGGTCTGGGGAGGGTAGTGTGTACGCAGACCTTACCCCTACCCTAGGGTAGAGAGACTGTTTCCAAATAGACCCCCGACATCCTTCCCTCCAAGAACTTCCCACCTTGCTCTTGGGGAGACTCGAACTCACAACCTCTCGGTTGGAAGTGGGGGTTGCTTACCATCAGAGTATGGGTACTTAATGGGTAATTTATTTAAGGCTTATTTATGATTGGGTGTATGATACTTAGTTTAGTTCTTTCTTGAATTTGAGAATTTATGGCTGCAAACATTGATTTATGCCTATTTGACTTAGTCTCTACTTGAGAAAGAGAGACTAAGTCTAGGAAAACTTGGCTAACTAGGGATTGAGGTGAGCTCAATAAATCTATAACCCTAATTAAAGGGTTGAACCTAGAGATAGTATGATCCAACTAGAGCATTTATCACTTGTTTTGTGAAATACCTATTTGGACTTGAGAAAACCAAATTGGGCAAAATCACTCAAAATACCGAGAGGTATAGAGTGAGAAATCGTGTGTGATTGCTATATTGTATCCCAATTAACCAAACATGCCCTAAAGTTCTCAACCCGTTAGGTATCCATCTAGGCGGAAGTTATAACCCTAGATCTTTCATAACTTGAAAAACAACCAAAGCAAAATATTGTCTCTTAGTTCTACAATTACAATCAATAGTTTAAAAGCAGAAGTAGAAACAATTATTGAAAATTTGGTAAGTATAATTTAAGGCATATCATACATTCACACTATGTGTATACCTAATCCAAAATCTAACTCCATATGGATTCGACCCCGACTTGCGTTGTATTTTTATTATTGCTTCGACCGCCTCACAACCTATATTTGTGGTCTGAGTTTGGGCGACACCAAGGAGCAGTGAGAGAATGAGCATACCAGCCACGATCTTGATCATTTTTAGGACTAACCAAAACTCTTTTACTTCTAGCCACGAGAGTAAAGACACCTCACGAAACAATTTGGGAGAGTACTAGTGAAGCAAGTGCCGAAAAGTTAAAGGCACAGAAACCAGTTCTGCTAAATAATGAAGGCATCCAACATCCCTCCATACTATGGGGCCAATTTGGCCAAGACACACGTTGAAATAGCGGCAAAATTCAAGGGTTGCTGGATTAATAGGGGGTTTGAACCCTAAAGTGAAGGGATAGGTATAGACAAAAGAAAAACCAACCTTGTAGGAAGTAATTCTCTGGTTGGCACCAGGAACTAAAACTGGGAAATCTTGTTTCCTGTAACACTCTCTTCGAATGAGGGAAAGAAGACTAGTAGTAATCAAATTCGGGTAAGGGTTAGCATGATTGAGGGAGGCCATGGAAGAAACTTTGTTTCTTATGGTTTCTCCATCAGTTACAAAAGAAAATTTTTGAGGAACAATCTCTGCAACTATGGGTTCACGCACAGGATCAGTTGAGTCTCTATTTCTAGAAGAGGACCTAGGGGTTAAAGGAGCCCTAGGACTAGAGGAAGATGGCTTAGAAGCACTACTCTGAGAAGAGAAGAGGAACCACGGTTGGATATTGAACCAATACTACGAAGCCTACCACCCCTCCTACTTCTAGTGGGAGTATTAGAAGGAACAAACTCATCAACAATCATAAACTTATGGGGATCTGCGGAAGACATGATTGTTCAAAGAGATACAGAAGAAAGACGTAGAAAAATGTAAAGCAAGAAGGTGATAGATATAGAAGAGGAAAGTCTCCATGAATTAAAAAAGAATGGAGTATTTATAAGGAGCCATGACTATCGTTAAAGCTGGACATTATGAAGCGTCATAATGGAACAGTCACTTCTTGACTGATGCGGTAGCAGAAAAACCCTAAAATTACTAAGAAACTGTAAAACCAATCGATAGAAGCCATGTGGCATGGGCATTAAATAAATGTAATGTATGTTGCATCAGTTGTGAAGATGATATGATTATATTCGAAAAATGGTGGCGGAGAATTCCCGCCATAAAATCTTTCCACTTCCCGAATATTCAGAATGTGGGGGGACTATCTGTATTGGTGGAAAAGGGCATTACACATAGAATGGTAGTATGCTGACACGTGGATCCGTAATATTGCGACAAGTGGCATTCTTGAGAGAGGAAGACACGGGAGAAACACCTACGAGACAATACAAAGAAGAGATTCGGGCCTAACTGTTTCCAAAGAAGATGCGTAGACGAAATGAACAAAGATAAAAAAGAAGGAAGATACATGAACCAGAAGTAAATTAGGAGGGGGAATTGGAATAGTTATAGGGAATTTATAGCAATAAATACGCTAGTTACGGCTATCTACGGTAATGGGCAATCAATGCAACTAATGGCCACAGTAAACCCAAATTATGTGAGATAACCGTAATGATTGTACACTCCTCTATAAGGTTACAAAATATAATTTGTAAGGAGGGATTCCGAGTACTATTGGAATATATTCTTTACTTCTCTGCTTTATCAAAGTTCTCAACCTTGAGTTTATAAATTGACCATCAATTTATTCCTTATTTCTTTTGATAAATTTTCTTTGCCTTTCTTATTATTTTCCTTAAATATTATTGTGAAAGTGAAGTAAAACCTGATTATCAGTAATCCGTTTTCTTCCAAATTTAAACTTTGATTGAGAAATCTATTTTTTTGGTTAAACAAAAATTCCATGTTAAAGGAACTAGCTAAACTCTAACCGCCTAGATAAAAAATGGCTAATTACTAATTTCTCACAAAAATATCTATGGAACAAAACGGTAAATGGAATTGGACAATCATGTCTTTCCCTTGGAAAGCTCACCAGGTTCAAATTCTTTGTAAAATCAGCAGTTAAGGGATCCTGGGTATGCATCATATAGATTGTTCTTTGCTACGTGGCGCTCCAGTGGAGGAGCTTACTCTTGGAATTTTCATGAATCTGGTAACTCTCTATTCACTCTTCAATTTTATCCATCATCCGTATTGTTTAAGCAAAAATAAGTCTTTTGGTCAAAATCTAATTTTAGAAGAACATGGGCTACTGATAACTAAGTTTTACTTCACTTTCACAATGATATCAAAGGAAATTAATAAGAATAACTTAGGAAATAATTGATAGACAAATTGCAACGTAAATGTAGAGAATTTTGAGAGATTAGAAAAGTAAAGAGTATATTTCAATATTGTCTCAGATTTGTCCCTACAAATAGAATTTTGTGTCCTTATATAGGAATATACAGTAGTATCGGTTTCTCCCACATAATTTGGGGTTATTATGGGCATTAATGATATTGATTGTCCATTATCTCGGATATTTATATTCGGTGTATTTATTGCTATAAATGTCTCGTATCTGTTCCGATTCCCCTTCCTTATTTACATCTGATTCATGTACCTTTACTTCTTTTTATTCTTTATTCATTCCGTCCTTATTTATTCTTTGCCAACTAATAGGACCCGTTCTCTTTTCCGTATCATCTCGTGGGTGTTTCTTCCCGTGCCTTTTCTTCTCTATCAATTAAGAGAACCACTTGTCTCCATATCATATGTTCCACGTGCCATGCTATGTCAACATTCCAATATTCCACGTGTAATCTTTTTCACCACCAATATAGATAGTCCCCCCACTTTACTGAATATTCAGTGAAGTGGAATGTTTTTATAGCGGGAATTCCCTGTCACCATTTTTTCAAATGCAATCATACCTCCTTGTGAATCGATGCGATGCATATCACTTCCATTTAATGATTATGCCACGTGGCGTTTGCTAATTGTTTTTTCAGTTCCTCAGCACTTTTTTGGGCTTTTCTGCAGCCGCATCAATCACGAAGTGACGGTTCTATTATGGCGCTTCATAATGACCTTAATAGTTGTGTCTTCTTATAAATACCTCACCCCTTTTTGATTTCCTGAAGCCTTTCCTCCTTCGTCTTCTTGTCTTACACTTTTCTGTATTTTTTCCTTATTCTTCTTTAGATAATCATGTCTTCTCCCGATCCTCGTAAAGTTGTAATTGTTGACGAGTTTGTTTCTTCTAATGCCCCTACTAAAAGTAGAAAGGGTGGTAGGCCACGTAGCCTTGGTTCTATTTCTAACTGTGGTTCCCCCTCTCAAAGTAGTGTTGTCAATATGTCTTCTTCTAGACCTAGGGCTCCTATAACCCCAAGATCTTCTTCTAGAGATAAATATTCAACTGAAGCTTTACGTGAACCCACTGTCGATGAAATTGTTCTTCAAGAGATTTCCTTTATAACTGACCATGAATCTATGAAGAGTCAAGTTTCTTCCATGGCTTCCCTTGATCGTGTTGACCATTATCCAACTTTGATTACTACTGGTTTTCTCGCTCTCATTCGAAGAGAATGTTATTGGAAACTCGATTTCTCAATTTTAGTTTCTGCTGCCAACCAGAGAATAACTTCATATTAGAGTAGTTATTCCTTTGTATACACATATCCCATTACCCTAGGCTTTAAACCTCCTATTGATCCAGTGGTCATTGAATTCTACCGTTACTTCAATGTGTGCTTAGGAAAGATTGGTCCTATTATTTGGAGAGTTTTTGCATGCCTCCATTATTTGTAGAACTTGGCTTCTATGCCTTTTACTTTCCGTCATCTGCTTCATCTTTACTCCCCTAAATTATTTCGTGAAGGAGTTTTTTCCCTTGTGGCCAGAAGTAAGAGACTATTAGTTAGCCCTAAAGATGACAGAGACCATGGCTGGCATGCCCGCTTTATTGCTGCTCCTACTAGTGCTCTAGTGGGTGAAGAAAACATGTTTTTTTTCCAGAAAATGGAATTTCTCACATAAGTACTTCTACCTTGTCTTTTTCCCTTTCTCAAAAAAGATACTCATGTATTCTCGTGCCTACTTTTTCAGCCACCATGGAATTTTTTTAGGATATTCCTAAATTCCGTGCTTGGGTATAGAAGTTACTATCTGTTGCCCCTCTCTCACAAAGATTCGGCTGGACAGTTAAGACACACGGTACTTTTTCCTGCTTAGTCTTTTCCTTTCTTTCTTTTGCTAACATAAGAGTTTCTTACCATGCCTTTTTTCCTTTGCTAGGATTTCCTATTCGTGGAATCAGTCCTGCTTTGGTTTCATCCAAAAGACTTACCGTAAGTCTTGCTCAAGAAATAATTTTGAGTTCTTCTTCAAAAAGAAAGGTCGATGGAGCCCGTGGCTCTGTGGGTGAAGAAGAACCAGAGGAGGGCTCCTTAGTTCGTAGGCCCCGAGTCAGGAGACGCGTTATTTCTTATGATAAAGCTACCCATCCATCAAGCTTAGTTCCCTCTAGACCTTTGGATGAGCCAGAAAGTGCCCCGTTAGTGATGTCTGATGAAGAAGTGAATGATCCCCCCCTGCTTCTGCTGAACAATTATTTACTCATGGCTTCGGATATGAGGAAGCCTTTGAACCCATTTTTGAGGAGTTGCCCCTTACCTCTTTTCCAATGTCAGTCCCCGATTATCCTCGAGTTCCCTTACCTGAAGTTGCTGCTGATGCTCCCCCTGACTGCTTTCACCACATTTGCTATTTTAGCTGCTACTACTTCTCACAAAAAAAGTTGATCCTTCCAGTAGCAAGAAGGCAATGAAGAAGTTGGGTCAAGCCGACGTATGATTGAAGCCTTTGCTTGGTCCTATGGAGAAGCAATATTGGAAAGTCTTAGTTTGTTGACTTGTATGAACGATATTGTTCATTCATCTATGAAGGTTCGGGTTTGAGTTTACTCCTTCTTTATTCTCTTTTCATTTTATCCATAACCCCTCCCCCCTTTTTTTCTTTTTTCTATAGATCAATTTGATAGGTACTGAAATAATGAAAAGGATCGTCCATGTTGAACAACAAATTATTGATTGCCGCACCGAGGCTGACAATTGGAAAGAGCAATTTGAAGGTCTTCAACTGGAGAAGGAAGTGTTGGCAGAGGAGAAGGATGCCTTAGAGCAACAAATGCAAATGATCACTGCTAAGTTAGCGATTGAAAAGGTTTCTTCAAGTCAAATTGGTAAGGATAAGGATATCCTTGAGTCCTCATTTATAGAGCAGCTTCTGAAGGAAACCGAAGAGATAAGGAGCTTGAGGGAACTCCTTAACCAGAAAGAGACTTATGCAGGAGATTATGTTCAAACACTTACTCAAACTCAAGAATATCTCTGTGCCTCTACTGGTAAGGTTAAATTCTTGGAAAGTTCCCTTACCCCTTTTAAGGCATCTTTTAATGCTTCCAAAATAGAGAAGGAAGAGTTGATAACTAAGATTGCGCAGTAGGAGAAAGACTATGAGGCTATCGAGGATAAGCTGTCACTTGACGTGAGTATGGCTTTTTTGAATACTTGCTTCGAGACCCTAATGGAAGCCAGCCAGGAGAGTTTTGACCTTAATGCTGAGATTTCTAAAGCTAAAGAGGCAATTGAAAAAAACTCGAAAAAAAGTTTCTTATTTCCGTGCCTATGAATTGTGGGCCATTATTACATATGATTTCTTTTGAAACTCCAAACCGGCATATAATGTTTCGCCAAATGAAGTCCATGACTTCTTTCTCCCGCACTTGTTTGAAGGCTCCTGCTTCTACCCATTTGGTAAAATAATTTGTTAATACTAATAAAAATCATACATTTCCTTTAGCTTGTGGCAGTGGACCCACGATATCCATCCCCCACTTCATAAAAGGCCATGGTGAGATAACCGGATATAATAGGCCCACCGGGCGATGCATGTTATTTCCATAACGTTGGCATTTGTCACACTTGGCCACAAAACTTTCCGCATCTTCTTCTATTTTTGGCCAATGTTATCCTGCTCTTATTAGACTTTTTACCAAGGATCTTCCTCCTGCATGATTTCCACAATGTCCCTCATGTACTTCTCTCATCACATACTCTGTTTGAGAAGGTCTGAGATATCTTGCTAAAGGTCCTCCGAACATCTTTCTATACAGGTTCCACGAACCAGATGACTAAACCTTTTTCTTGTCTTCAGGTAGAATTCCGTACTGTAGAAAGTCAACAAATCCATTTATCCAATCCCAAGTTAAATTATTGAAACTTACCTTATTTTTATCTTGGACGAGTGCCGAGTGAAACAAATATATTACAGTAGCATTTTTTGCATTCGTTACTTCTGCAGCAAATGCAAGATTAGCCACTGCATCTACTTTCGCATTTTCCTTCCTAGGTATTTGCACAATTTTCCATGATTGGAACTGTGTGATTACTTCTTGTGCCTTTTCGAAATATTGTTGCATTCGTACCTCTCTAGCTATGTAAGTCCCCTACATCTGGTTAACCACCAACTATAAATCACTTTTCATTATAATCTGATCTATTCCGAGTTCTCGTACCAGTTCCAGACCTTACAATTATAGCTTCATACTCTAGTTCATTGTTAGTAATGGGATGGCACATTATTGCTTGCCTTATGATTTCCCTCGAAGGTGGGATTAGAACAATACCTAAACTCACTCCTTTAATATTCGAGGAGTCGTCAGTAAATAGGGTCCAAGTACACGGATTAGATCCAGTGAATACCTTTAGTTCCTTTTCTGCTTCAGGAACTATTCCTGCGTTGAAATCTGCCACAAAATCTGTTAAAGCTTGTGATTTTATCGCAGTTCTAGGTTGGTAAATGATATCGTATTCACTGAGTTCTATAGCACATTTAGCTAACCTACCTGACAGATCTTGCTTATTCAATATATTTCTTAGGGGATAAGAAGTCACTATAGAGGTAGGATGATATTGAAAATAAGGCCTCAACTTTCTAGATGCCATAATTAATGCTAAAGCAAGTTTTTCTAAGTGAGGATATCGAGTTTCAGCATCCAACAAAGATTTGCAAACATAATCAATTGGAGATTGTTTACCTTTATCTTCTCGTCCCAATACTAAACTTATCGCCATTTCTGACAGGACGAGATATATGAGTAGCCTTTCTCTATCCTTCGATTTAGCCAGTAGGGGTGGATTTGGCAAATATGCTTTTAGATTTCTAAGAGCTTGTTGACATTCATTAGTCTATTCAAATTGGTTTTTCTTTTTCAATACTGCAAAGAACTTAAAAAATTTCTCTGACGATTTTGAAATAAATCTTCCCAAAGCTGTTATCCCACCTGTTAATCTCTACACCTCTTTTTTCTCGTGAGTATGTCTGGTATCTCCTCAATGGCTTTGATCTATGCATGGTTTACTTCAATACCTCGGTTAGAAATAAGAAAACGTAAAAACTTACCTGAAGTCACGCCAAAGGCATATTTTTCTAGATATATCTTCATAATGAACTTGCAGAGAATCTGAAAAGCATCCGACAAATGCAGGATATTATCTCCTACCTGTACCAATTTGACTAGCATATCATCAATGTAGTCTTCTATAGTCTTTCCCAGATATTCTTTAAACATTTTTGTTACCAGTTTGTAGTATGTGGCTCCAGCATTTTTAGAATAAAAGGCATGACTTTATAAAAGTAAGTCCCCTTGTATGTGATAAAGGAAGTTTTTTCTTCATCTAAAGGGTCCATCTTTATCTGGTTATACCTTGAATAGGCGTCTAAAAAACTTAACAATTCATGACCTGCAGTAGAATCAATTAGTTGATCTATGTGCGGTAAAAGGGAATGAATCTTTGGGACAAGCTTTATTTAAGTCAGCATAATCTACACAAACTCGCCATTTCCAATTTTTTGGTACTACTACAGTATTAGCTAGTCAGTTAGGATATTTTACCTCTCGTATTGACCCGATTTTGCCAAAGCTTTGTGCGATTTGGGGGCAAGCATTAACTTGATACCATATTTTGTATTCAAGACACTGGGGATTGGGAAACCAAGGCCCACATCCATGAAGCTGCAAATGGAGGATAGGACAATGAAGAGGCCATTGGGGATAATAGATGATATGCTAGTTCGGATCAACAAGTTCATACTTCCTGTATATTTTGTGATACTTGATTGCGAGGTTGACTATGAGGTGCCTATCATATTGGAAAGACCTTTCCTAGCTACAGGGAAGGCTTTAGTTGGTGTGGAAGCAGGGGAACTCACCTTCCGGGTGGGTGATGAAAAAGTTATGTTCCATGTCTGTAAGTCAATGAGGTAGCCCAATAGCAACGAAGTATGTTCATTAGTGGATCTTGTGACTGAGGTGATTGTTGAAGACACCAGTGCTGTGATCAATGTGAAGGACCCTTTGGAAGCTGTGTTGTTGAACCATGATGTGACTGAGGATGAAGGCTTGGTAGAATATGTCAATGCTTTGCAAGGAATGGGTTCATACACATATGAGCCCTGAAAACATTCCTTGGATCTTGAGAACCGAAAGACTTCACCAACAAAGCCCTCAATCGAGGAGCCTCTCATATTGGAGTTGAAGCCTTTGCCTTCACACCTCAAGTATGAATTCTTGGGCCCTTGTTCGACTTTGCCTGTTATTCTTTCTTTGTGCTTAATTAACGTGCAGGTAGATGCCACCCTTGCGGTGCTCCAAAAAAGGAAGAAGGCAATTGGATGGACTTTCGCTAACATTTGGGGTATAAGCCCTGCCTTTTGTATGCATAAGATTATACTAGAGGATGATGACAAACCCTTCATGGAACATCAAAAGAGGTTGAATGAGGCCATGCAAGAGGTCGTCAAGAAGGAAATTATTAAGTGGCTAGATGCAGGGGTTGTGTACCCTATTTCAGATAGTTCATGGACTTCGCCGATGCAATGTGTGCCAAAGAAGGGCGGTATGACTGTGGTCACAAATGAGAAAATTGAGTTGATCCCCACTAGGACTATCATCGGATGGAGGGTATGTATGGATTACCGAAAACTGAATAAAGTGACCCACAAAGACCATTTTCCATTGTCCTTTCTTGATCAAATGTTGGATAGACTTATCGGGCATGCCTATTATTCCTTTTTGGATGGGTACTCAGTATACAACCAGGTTCTCATTGCACCGGAAGACCAAGAGAAAACCACATTCACATGTCTGTATGGCACATTTGCATTCTCATGGATGTCGTTTGGATTATGTAATGCACCGGCTACTTTTCAGCGGTGTATGATGGCAATATTTACGGATATAGTGGAGGACTTCCTCGAAGTGTTCATGGATGATTTTAGTGTTATGGGTGACT